>NW_020954569.1:23936950-23939530 GCF_900497805.2 Vombatus ursinus
CAATGATATACCACAACTTGTTCAACCTTTCCCCAAATGATGAGCATCTCTACAATTTCCAATTCTTTGTCACCACAAAGAGAGTTGCTATAAACATTTTAGAATATAGAGGTTCTTTTCCTTTTTCCCTAATCATCTTTGGAAATAGACCTAGTAGTGATATTGCTAAGCCAAAGGGTATAGGTAGTTTAATAACTCTTTCGGCATAATTCCAGATTGCTCTCCAAAATGGTTGGATTAATTCACAATTCCACCAACAATGAATTAGTGTCCCAATTTTCCCATATCCCCTCCAACATTTGTCACTTTCCCCTTCAATCATATTAGCCAATCTGGTAGATGTAAAATGATATCACAAGGTTTTTTAAATTTGCATTTCCTTAATCAATAATGATTTAGAGGGGCAGCTAGGTGGCATAGTGGATAGAGCACCATCTTGGAGTCAGGAGGACCTGAGTTTAAATCTGGCCTCAAACACTTGACACTTACTAGCTGCGTGAACCTGGGCGAAGTCACTTAATCCCATTGTCTAACTAAAACAAAAACAACAAATAATGATTTAGAGCATTTTTTCATATGACTATACATTGTTTTGATTTCTTTATTGGAAAACTGCCTGTTCATATCCTTTAACTGTTTATCAATTGGGGGATGACTCATATTCTTATAGATTTGACAAAGTTCTTTATATATTTTAGATGTGAGACCTTTATCTGAGAAATTGTCTATAAAATGTTTTCCCCAATTTTCTGTTTTCCTTCTGATCTTGGGTATATTTGTTTCATTTGTACAAAGCTTTTAAAATTTAGTGTAATCAAAATTATCTATTCTATACCTAACTTTACTCTCTATCTCATGTTTATCCATAAATTGTTCATTGTAATTGGGGGGAAAATAAATTTTTTTTAAAAAGAAAGAAAAGAGAGGGAATCAGCCTAACAATCTACATAGGAAAGACCAAATGAATGAAGAATGCCTATTGTCCAGGATATGAAATATAGTTGGATGGACAGTCCATCAGGATAAATTATCAATATTTGTATCTTGGACAGGCACTGCTGATGAGCAATGAGCTGGGCCCAGAAACTAATTCACATTAAAGAACTACCAGAAAAGGAATGGAGGATCTTTTCAGACACACATACATATATATCACACATATACATACATATATATATATATACACACATTTATGTATGTGTGCATATGTATAAACACACATACATTTTAAGGGCCCAACTTCTTTCATATGCAACTCTGATGAGTGAATTTGGAATTAGAGTTAAAAATAGAATTAGAATGAGTGTTAGAGGGTAAAGGGGGAACACAGTCACCAAGAGTTGGACAGGACTGAAAACAAACAAACAAACAAAAAAAAAACTGAACAACCACAACACCCTAAAGGAGCACCTGTTCTAATGATGGAAGTTAACACATAAAAGGGACTGAGAAAAGGGTTGGAAACATGGAAAGACTTGCATGAAATAATGAAGAACAAAATGAACTGAATCAACAGAACATTGTATACAGTAACAACAGTATTTTTTTTTTCCTTTCAGCAAGGCAATTGGAGTTAAGTGACTTGTCCAGGGTCACACAGCTAGTAAGTGTCAAGTGTCTGGTCTGAGACCCAATTTGAACTCAGGACTTCCTGACTCCAGGGCTGCAACCAACAATAGTATTTCTTTAAGGACCACTTTGAGTGAATAAGTCACTTTCACTACTATAAGTATTTAAATTAGCTATAAAGGACATATAAAGAAAGATACTATCTGCATCCAGAGAAAACTGATTAATAGGAATATGTATGAATACTTTTACACACATACATACCCACATAGTGTATAATACATATATATATATATATAATTATATGTATACACACACACATATACCTATTTGTGTCTAACAGTAACCATCTGTAGGTGGGAGGGAAGGGAAAAGAAAAAGAAAGAAATTTACATGATAACTTTACTATACATTTAAAAGGAATAGCAAGTTGTATGTAATAAAATTGCAGTTTCTTATGCAATTATCTTTTAAAAATTATATTATGTTATGGAAATGCTTGTTTTATTCCATTAATTAAAATAAAATAAATAAATATGAAGAAAAAGAAAGAGATTGGAGATATGCATAGTGGCTTGATGTGGCAATGAATAGGAAGTAATGTGGAGGCCTAGTTTCTTCCAGGCTAGGCAAGGTGAAAGCTCACTTGCATACCAAGGACAGAGTCTAAGTTTCCCCTCAAATCATAATGTTTAATTAGCTACCTACTGACTCTTCCATGCCTAGGACTCTACCTAGTGACAGAGCCTGTTTGGTCAAGATGTTGATGATCCTGCTAGATTAAGTCATTAATTTAAGAACATTCTTTCTATATTTGATGATCAGAAAAAAAAAGTTTGAAGTCCCTTACAGCTCTACAGTTATGATCCTACAATTTTTTAATGCAGCATCTTCTAGGCTCTTGACCCAGTTAACAAATCAACAAGCATTTATTAAGCACCTACTATGAGACAAGCACTGTGCTACTTTTTGTAACTGAACTTTTGTTTAAAATTCTCCTTTCAAAAATGT
>NW_020954569.1:23939540-23973495 GCF_900497805.2 Vombatus ursinus
TTGTAAGTGACTGCACAACATACACACTTTGAGTCTCATTTGGCTCAGTGAGAAGATCTAAAAATTAGTTGGCTCATTTGTAACTGTGATATCACAGATAGGATAGAGAGAAAGTGAGAAGAAAATGAGACAAATTTTTAAAAGGTTATGACAGGTTTATTTTCTCAGTAACAGCACTTGCTAAGGCTGGCCCTAGACAAAACTGTGTAGTCTTTCAATATGGGTTTCTCCACTCTAGGAACCAATGCTGGGTTATGTTGTAAATGTATGACATAAACATTTAATAAATTAAATCCATTTATCTATCTATCTCTCCTCATCTATCTATCTGTTACTCTATCACCTGTCTCTGTTATCTATTTACCTATCGTGTGTCTCTACTTTCTGTCTCTCTCTCTCTCTTTTTTTTTTTTTTGCTTTCTGGTGAGGCAATTGGGGTTAAGTGACTTGCCCAGGGTCACACAGCTAGCAAGTGTCAAGTATCTGAAGCTGGATTGGAACTCAGGTCCTCCTGACTCTAAGGCTGGAGCTCTATCCACTGCACCATGTAGCTGCCCTACTTTCTATTTCTTTATCTATCCACTTACCATCTGTCTATCTCTATTTTCTGTGTATCTATTTTCTATCTAATTATCATCTATGTATCTACTTATTATTTGTCTCACTATCATCAATCTATTTCCGTCTCTGTATTTACCTATCTACCTATATTCTATCTATATATCTATCATCTATCATTTGTCTCTCTGTATCTGTCATCTTTCTATCATCTATATATTTCTCTTTCTATCATCTATCTACCTGTTAATCAATCTATCCATCAAAGAGCTCACTTACTTTGCCCTTCCCTCCCACTTGGCCTGAAATTCCTATTAGATACACTGCTATACAAGACAGGCTGGGGGTCACTGTTTCCAGAAATTCTCTATTAAGATTAATATATGTTGGGGCAGCTAGGTGGCACAGTGGATAGGGCACCAGCCCTGAAGTCAGGAGGAACTGTGTTCAAATCTGACCTCAGACCAAACACTTGACCCTAGCTGTGTGACCCTGGGCAAGTCACTTAACCTCAGTTGCCTAAAAAAACAAAAAAGATTAACATATGTTGTTAAGTCTTATGATGCCTATTCCACTGGTCTTTCTTTTATACCAAGTGACTTGCCCAGGATCACATAGCTAGTGTGTGTCAAGTGTCTGAGGCGAAATTTGAACTCAGGTCTTCCTGACTCCAGTGCCAGCGCTCTATCTACTGTGCCACCTAGCTGCCTCCATGCTATTCAAGGTTGAACTTAAAAGTAGAAGGGGTAGACAGGCCTCATGAAATAATCCCTTCTTATGCTAAAACGTCCTCCCATCTTCTATTCCTTTGGGTTAACCTTATTCTCTAAGACATTCTCTTTTTCAAATACAAATATCCTGGAAAGGTATTTGTATTCAATCCCTAACACTTTAATCAAAATGAGTTTATCAGATGTTTTCCTCTTGGACCAGTAGTAGACCTCCTGTTTTCATGATATGGCCCAACACTGATCCTGAGAGGGAGACCTATGTTGAAAGACCACACAATTTTGCCTAAGAATGGCCTTATTAAGTGCTGTTACTAAAACAAACAAACAAACAAACAAACAAACAACAATAACAACAAGATAACCTGCCATAACGTTTTAAAAGTTTCTGTCTCATCCTCTTTCCTCTTTCTGCCTATGCTTAACTGTGATATCACAGTTACAAAATGAGCCTACCAATTTTTAGACCTTCCTGAGCTGAATAACTTACACTTGTACACTTAGGCTCTTCACATATTTCTGGGTTCATCTTAGCTCGGCTTCTAAACCAGTAAGAACCCTACCTTTTGGGAGTTGTAGTAGGATAGTTTAATTTAATGATGCATTCCTTTACCATTCAACCAACAAGTATTTATTAAACACTTACTGTGTACCAGGCACCGGTGCTAATTGTAGGAGATACAGACAAAGATAAAGCAGTTCCTACTCAAAGATCTTATCTCTATATGAGAGAGATAACATGGAAGCATGTAGGTTTACAGAAGCTATACACAAAATAAACACAGAGAAATTTCAGGGAGAGGGCACTAGCAGCCAGTGGTTCAGGAAATGCCTCATATAGAAGGTGGAAACTACAGATTCTAAGAAGCAGGAGGGAAAACAACATATTTGCAAAGATAGTGATGGGAGATGGAGTGCCATGTGGAAGGAGTAGCAAGAAGGCCAGTTTGGCCAGCCCAAAGAGTGTGTGAAGGGAAGCAACATACAACAAGGCTGGAAAGGTAAGCTGGAAAAAGGTTTTCATGGATTTTAAATGCCAAATGAAAGGTTTATATTTCATCTTATGGGTCCTGGGTTTAATGGGTGGGGAGTGACATGGTCAGACCTATGTTTTAGGAAGATATGTGTGTGTGTATATGTATATGTATGTATGTGTGTGTATGCATGTATATTTGTATATATGTGTGTATATGTATATGATCTATATTTTAGGAATATATATGTGTATATATGTGTTGTGTGTATATACACACATCAATTTTGGCAGCTGTGGGGGAAGACAAATTGAAGAGGGGAGCATTGAAGCAGAAAGACTAATTTTGAGGCTATTTCAATTGTCTAGGTGATAACCCTTAGGATGAGACCTGAAACTAGAGTGATGGCCATTTGTAAAAAAAAAAAAGGGTATGAATGTGAGTTATTGTGGAGAAAGAATTAACAAGACTTGGTATACAAATGCATATATGGAATGAAAGAGAATGAAGAGTTTAGGATTACACCAAGATTGCAAACCTGGGTAACTGGAAGAACAGTGGTACCCTCAGTAGAAATATTGAGCAATGCAAGGCAAAAACTCAGAATAGAGACCAGGGTTGGATATATAGGTTTTTGGGAAAACTGGAAAATAGTATGGCAGAAACTAGGTATAGACCAATATCTTCCACCATATACAAGATAAGGTCAAAATGGTTATATGATTTAGATATAAAGGATGATACCATAAGCAAATTAGGAGAGCAAGGAATAGTTTACCTGTTAAATCTATGAAGAAGGGAAGAATTTATAGCCAAACAAGAGATAGAGGTCATTATGAAATATGAAATGGATAATTTTGATTATATCAAATTAAAACATTTTTGCAAAAACAAAACCAATGCAACCAAGATTAGAAGGAAAGAAGAAAGCTGGGAAACAATTTTTATAGCAAATGTCTCTGATAAAGGCCTCATTTCTCAAATATATAGAGAACTGAGTTCAATTTATAAAAATATAAGTCATTCCCCTATTGATAAATGGTCAAAGTATATGAACAAGCAGTTTTCAGATGAAGAAGTCAAAGCTATCTCTAGTCATATGAAAAAATGTTCTAAATCACTATTGATTAGAGAAATGCAAATTAAAACAGCTCTGAGGTACTCCCCATGCCTATCAGATGGCTAATATGACAGAAAAGGAAAATGATAAATGACAGAGAGGATATGAGAAAATTGGAACACGAATCGTGAAGTGATCCAACCATTCTGGATTCCATTTTTTTTTTCTTTTTGGTGAGGTAATCAGGGTTAAGTGACTTGCCCAGGGTCACACAACTAGTAAGTGTCAAAGGCCGGATTTGAACTCAGGTCCTCCTGCTTCCAAGGCAAGAGCTCTATCCACTGTGCCACCTAGCTGCTTCCTGATCCAACCATTCTGTAGAGGAATTTGGAGATATGCCCAGAAGGCAATCCAACTGTGCATACCCTTTGATCCAGTAATACCACTACTAGGTCTGTATCCCAAAGAGATTTAAAAAAGGAGAGGGGGAGGGGAAGAGATCTACTTGAACAAAAATATTTATAGTAGCTCTTTTTGGGGTGGCAAAGAATTGGAAATTGAGGGGGCATCCATCAATTGGGGAATGGCTGAACGAGTCATGGTATATGGATGTAATGACATAGTATTGTGCTATAAGAAATAACAAGCAGGCAGATTTCAGAAAAACCTGGAAAGACTTACATGAACCGATGCAAAGTGAAATGAACAGAGCCAGGAGAATATCATACACAGTAACAGCAACATTGTATGATGAGCAATTATAAATCACCTAGCTATTTTCAGTAATACAATGATCTAAGACAATTCCAAAGGTCTTATGAGGAAAAATGCTATTCATATCCAGAGAAAGAACTAATGGGGTCTGAATGCAGATCAAAGCATACTATTTTCACTTTTTTTTTCTTTTGGTCTGTTTCTTCTTTCACAAGATGACTAATATGGAAATATGTTTTTCATGATTGCATATATATAACCTATATTAAATTCCTTACTATCTTAAGGAGGAGGGAGGTGAAGGAGAGAGGGAGAAAATTTGGAACTCAAAATTTTTAAATAAATGTTAAAATGTCTTCACATGTAATTAGAAAAAAATAAAACATAAAAAAGGTAGTAGAAGCAAGGTCTGGATTTTTCATTGCTGTATACTGGTGCAGTCCCTTGCTGAACCTCCAACTCTGGGGCCACTTGCTCAATCTTTAGTCCAGGAGCTCTTGATACACTTCTGGAAGGATGGCTTTTCAGGAACTCCCATGGCTACCATCTCTTGGGCTGAGAGGTTTTACCACTGTCTGTCTTCAGCAAAGTTCAAGGACTTGGGATCCAGGGATTATTCTTCCCCACTCTAGGGACAAATGGGCAAGGAGCTATCCAAGAAAGCAGGTTTCTCAATGAAGGCTACGCCAGTACACAGGCTTCTTCTCCCCCCTCCTCTTTTGTACCTATCTCTGCTTTTAGGTCTTTTGTTTGGTCTGTTCTCATCTTGTTCTCATCTCTTTCTCTTTCTCTCTCTCTCTCCAAAAGATCACCTCTACAGTGACAATTCCCTTTAACAGACCCAATACAAACAGGTGGCTTCAATCATCCTCAATCACCAAAGCTTGAGGAAACGTCCTCAATCCTCTCAAACAAGTACCAATGAAGGTGGCTATACCCTTGACAGAAAAAATGTAACCCAAATATAACTGCCTATTATCTCATTAGGTTGATACAGTTGCCCTGATCCAAATCACCACACAGATAAGGCAAATACAAATAAGAGTGTAAACATACGTAAGAGAGATACACAGAAAGTGCTCTGAGAGTTTGATGGAAATAGGACTTACTTCAAGTTGGAGCTCTCACAAATTGAAGTGATGCTGAAGTAGCCCTTAGCAGAAAAACCTGGAGACTCCCTTTGCCCAGAACATTTTTCACAGTCGGGGTACAACAAGTATCCTTTGTTTCGAGTTAAATTTCTTTAATTGAACTTGATTTTTTTTTTAAGAACTGAGATCCTTGAGTTTTTCCCAAATATCCACCAGGGGACACTGTGGTCAAAACATAAAAATGAGTTAAAGTGCTGAGAATTACTCAGCCCAGCCCAACTCATTTCATTTTCTAAAATGGATTATTCTCATGGAACATTTCAACTCTGCTTACATAAAAGTTGCACTGGGCATTTTTGCACAAAAAGAACATTTCTTTCCTGACAGCAGAACTTAAAGAATATCAGGATTTCCAGCACATTAACTGAGACCCACTGTAAGGCTCAGGAAATTTGAATCCACCCAAGGTTTTGAGGCCCTAACTTCCGACCAGGGATAAGATGCGGGTCTTGTAGCTGTTAAACTGAGCTAAGTATTCTATATTCTGAACTGCTCTCTTCTTTCCCCACCCTTCCACCAAGCTGATATTTATAGGCAATGAAATGTAAACGATGTTCAGAAGCCTAAAAATCCTCCTTTGGGGGTAGAACACATTGCAACTAAAAATACAGATGATACTTATGAATCCCCAGCTGGCTCGGGCTGAGCCGGGATATCACTGTAAAGCAACAATGCTCTCTCCTATATAAGGTGAAGCATGCCGCTTCTCTGACCACAGCAGCAAATGAAGAAGACAGGAGGGAAATAGAATGGGGTGGGGGCTGGGAAGGGAGTAGGGTGGGGAGGGATTGGTGGAGGGCTGAGGAAGGAATGGGAGAGGCTAGAAACATATGGCAGGATCCACATTGTTTTCAGCATTTCATCTATTCATTAAACTAAAAATAAGCTTCTTGGACCAGACCTAAGAAACCATGGAGCCGCAAGAAGAGGCTAGAAGACCCTTGGAAATCCAGAGACGCATGACAGCTAAAAAATAATAATGGCTGAGCCACTGGCATCCCAGCACAACTCCCAGCCCCCCAGCCCCCAGGGTTCCTGGCCTGCTCTGCTTTGGCAGGAGTTCTCCTGATTCCTCACAAGTACTTATCTCAGGAGACAAGTACAGGCTGCTGCCCAGGGACCACTTGGACCCTCAGCAAAAGTCTTCTAATTTTCATGCATCTGGGAGCAAATAGGCCATGCTCTAGAAAACAGGCCATCCTCTCTTGCTCTTTTAGGGTGAAATTCTGAAATAGAATCATAGCTAAACAGCCAACGGAGAGCTACCTATGTGGGCACTTCCAAGGAACAGAAGGTTTTAGTAAATTTTTAATTCGCTCTTGCCTGCCCCAGACTGATAAAAACCCTCTCTCCTCTTCTACTTTAAATGCACAGCAACAAGGGAAATAGGGAAGAAGGTGTTCTCCTGGCCTCTTCCAAGGAGGCCCCTCAAACACTGAGATCGCTCACCCATGAATCTGCTAATACTACCTGTCATTTTTAAAGCACTTTTTCCTCCCTCAGGAGCTAAACATATTTTACAGAAGTGCTCTCATTTTGCTTCACTACATCCTTGTGAGAATGTGAAGAGAAGAAATATTATTCCTTGGGAAGTAGAAATAAAGAGAAAATGGCAGGGTCTTAAGTGAATAGACATACCAACTCAGGGACTGAACAGGGCTTTTATCCCTGTTCCCAGTATAACTTTCTATCTGTATCACACGACTAGAGAAAACAAGTGATTATCCAGACCTAATAAAGAGGAGCTAGAGAACAGATCATCCCAAACTACTTATATTTGGCTTTGAGAGATGTTTTATACTTCTATTCAAACATAGCTCTTTCTAATAGCTTAGAATTCCTAATACTTCAAAGAAAATAACGAAATCTTCGTAAAAGTTGCAGCATCTGGACAGTGACTAGCATGTTGGACTTGGTGTCAGAAAGACCTAGGTTCAAATCTATCCTCTGATACTAACAAGAAGTCACTAACCCACTCTGAGACCCAGGCAGCTCCCTAAGACTTATCTACTAAGTTATAGAGAAGAGCAGTGGAAGGACTTCTCCCAACAGAATCACAGATGTATTGATTCTAAAGATCTGACCATCCAGTTTCTCCATTAAGTGTCAGAAGCCAGATTTGAGCTCAGGTCTTCCTGACTCTAGGGCTGGTGCTCTATCCACTGTGCTACCTAGCTCTCCCTTCCATTTTGTATTCTTACCCAGTTTCTTCCTTACTCCCCTTTCCATTGAGGAAAGGAACTATATCACTTCTCAGATGAATAAGAAGTACCAGAATATGGCAACCTTTTAAAAGTCTTTATTGGTCTTTTTTTTAACGTCACATCTTTTCCAGACCACTCCCTGTTGGATAGTATATCAGGCCTAGAGTCAGGAAGACTCCTCTTCCTGAGATCAAATCTGGCCTAAGACACTTACTAGCTGTGTGACCCTTGCTGAGCCACTTAACCCTGTTTGCCACAGTTTCCTCATCTGTAAAATCAGCTGGAGGAGGAAATGGCAAACCATGCCAGTATTAGCAGCGATTAAAAGGTTCCAGAGACATAGTTTCTGGGTAATTTAATCATTTTATTAATAAGACCAACACATTATTAATAAAAGGAGGGTAATTTGGCCATCTCTCTTAGACCAAAGACAATCATGGCAGCAGGCTCACAGTTTATATGCCAGGCCTGGACAACCTGTGGCCTCTGGGCCACTTTCAACTCTCGGGATTTCCTCTGCAGATAAAGGATGCCACCTGAAATCCTTTGGCATGCAGCAAGCACCTTGAGCTGCAGGTTATGTAGGCCTGTTATATACCCTTCAAAGAGTAGGTGTTCCTGAGGGGTGGCAATCAATTCTGATTGGAAAACACAATGAGAAGTGGGATATATTAAAATGAGGGGCTGAGAGTGACATCTTGTCACCTTTGGACTGACTATCTATACCCAGACCACCCTTAGCCTTGGGCACTCTATTCAAATAATTTATCCCCACCCAAACCTGAGTAGAACACAATGGGCTTCCCACCTTAGATTAAATTCTTGTAAGGTCAGTGGGGTCTGACCAAGAGAGTTAATTCAATCTCATTATCAGTAATGTCCTTTAAGAGGCTGAACTTTTAAAAATCAAGACTTGAGAAAAGGGGGGGAACTCTGGATCTTCCTGAATCACTGGTTATTAATAATCATTTCTCTCAATCTTGCCTGTCTCTTCTCCTTACAATCACATAGTCTATTAAATGCCGATGCTGGATGCGAGAGTGCATCCATGATGTTTTGTTGCTTCAGGTTAGGTGGAAGACAATGTTGGTGATGAAAAGGTTGTGAGACACTGATGATGACAGTCTCCTGGTCTTTATAAAATTTTTCTTTGACCTCATCAGGGTTCATCATAGGGGAAGCATACGCACTGATGATGGTGGTGTGGCACTTTCCTGCAAGTGACAGTCACATTGTCAGGAGCTTGTCATTCACTCCTTTTGGGAGGCATACAGGCTTGCTAACTAGATTAAATGTGATTGTTAAATCTATGCCAGCTTCATGGTGTTTCTCAAAAACACACATCAAACTCCAACTTCAGTAAGCTGGCTTTCATTTGCCTTTTCACTCGTTTGGATTGGGTCACTATTTGGATGCGATACTTGCTGAGTTCTCTCTCAACAAGACCTACTCATCTTTCAGGTCTACTGGATTTTGTGTTGCCCATGAGCACGCACATATTCCATGTACCAATGGTGAGTGAAATCATCTTTGCAAAAATTTTTGTACTTTTTTTGTGTTTAGACTGTAGAGTGGGATTCCTGCCTGCCACTGTAAGCAGGCCAGGGCTGGGTGAAGCAGATAATTTTTAGGGCACCTTTTCTAGCTTTTTCCTCACACAGGAAATGAACAGCGCAATCCTCAAAAAAGGCTGGCAGGCACCCAGGGGGCTCCCAAATCCCACTGCTACTTCAGTTCAAAGAGAAGATGACTCTGTGTCCCAGGGTACCTGTGTGCAGGGTTGTGGCTACAGCTCCCAGTGTGTCTGCACCTGCTGCTTCATCACTTGTTCATCACTACAGGACTTTAAGGTAGGTAAAATTTAAGATAGTAAAATAATAAAATAGTAAAATAGTGGATGATGTCTTGACTTTTATGTGGATTTAAGTGCGGCAGAGTTGTCATCAGCTTTACTCTCTCTTCCAGAGTCGTCAAAGTCCAGTGGCAAGACAAAAGTCAAGATGACTGGTAATGGCCTGGGATCCAGTGGATGACCTTGGTATTTTCAATGTCTGACCAAGCTCTAAGTGCTCCTCGGTGTGTGCCTCTGCCATCTTTATGGCTATTGGAACAAATTGCTCTCATCTGCCCATTCCTCCAGGTGAAGTCTTCATATGCTTGGAGTAGACATCTCCCAAATTCACAGACAGGTTTGAGGCCCATCAATGTCTCTCAACCTGGCTTAGCCCATCTGCCAAGTCTATTTTACCAGTTGTGGCTGTTGCACACCCTACAGCTTCTTAGAGCCACAGGTGAGAGTTGGGTGCCAGGTGGACACCAAAGGTGGATGAGCAAGCCAGAAAAGGGCTCAACAAATCCCCATACCAGAGGTGCCAGTCCTTCCTGAACACCCTATACACCTGTCATGTAACAAAGTGCCAGGCACTGATTCCATCCCAGCAGAGATCTACAAGGCGGGGGCCCACTGCTCGATCAAAAGCTGACCGAAATCTTCCAGCTTATCTGGCAAGATCAGGTTATTCCTCTAGGAGATCAAGAATGCTTCCATTGTCCATCTCTATAAAAGAAAAGGAGACAGGTTGTCCTGTAACAATCACAGTGGGTTCTCTCTCTTAGTCACTGCTGGCAAGATTCTTGCCAAAGTCCTCCTTAATTGGCTGACCCTTCACCTGGAATATGGTCATCTATCTGAGAGCCAGTGTGGCTTCAGAAAGGGCTGAGCAGTCCACATGGTATTTGCTGCCTGACAACTCCAGGAGAAGTTCCAGGAGCAGAACAGGTCTGTATGCAACATTCAATGACCTGGATAAAGCCTTTGATACAGTGAGTTGTTAGGGCTTGTGGAAGATCATGGCAAAATTTGGCTACCCAGAGTTCATCAGTATTGCATGCCAGTTTTTCAAGGTGGTGTGTTTGCATGGGTTCTGTATAAAGGATGATACTTTCACACTTTCCCAGTCACCAACCAAGTGAAGCATGGCTGTGTGCTTGCTCCCATGCTTTTTAATGTGATATTTTCAACAATACTGTCATATGCCTTCAACAAAGATGAAAATAACATCAAGGTCAGCTACCACACTGATGGTAAACTATTTAACTTGAAAAGGTTACAAGCCAAGAATAAAGTGGAGGGAGAGTTGGTGAGTGACTTTTTATTTGTAGATGATTATGCATTTAATGCAGCCTCTGAGACTGAGATGCAACAGAGTATGGATCAATTCTCTGTCATCTGTACAAATGCTGGCCTGACCACCAACACCAAGAAAACAGGCTGTCCACCAGTCAGCACCATTGCTTCCCTTCATGGAACCACTGGTTACAGTAAATGGAGAAATTTTAAATGCTGTGAATAAGTTTACTTACCTTGGTAGCATACTTTCCAGGGAGGTCCACATAGATGATGAGGTTGACACACGCATTGCCAGAGCTAGCTCAGGGTTTGGGAAGCTCCAAAGGAAAGTAGAGGAAAGAAAAGGTATTAGGCTGCATACCAAACTGAAGGTCTAAAGAGTTGTTGTGCTGACTTCATTGTTGTATGCCTATGAAACCTGGACAGCTACCAAAATTGAACTAATTCCATTCGAATAGTCTTCAGAAGATTTTGAAGATCACCTGCCAAGATAAGGTACAGACACTAAGGTCTTCTCTTGAGCTGAACTGCCAAATATTCAAATTCTACTACAAAGAGCACAACTCCAAGGGCTGGCCACCTTGTTTGAATGTCAAACGTACGCTTGCCTGAAAGACTGTTTTATGGAGAACTTGCACAAGGCAGGAGCTCACAGGGTGGTCAGAAGAAGCAGCATAAGGAAAGTATGAGACATGGAAGCAGTATGAGACATGGGAGCTCTTGGCCCAGGACTGCCCAGGATGGCATGTCCATATCAAGGAAGGTGCAGTGCTCTACGAGCAAAGCAGAATCACAGTAGAGCAAAGGAAATGAAAACTGCACAAATCTAGAGACATCTCCACCCCAGACGTTTAAATGGACTGTTATTTGTGGCTGTGGTAGAGCCTTTCAAACTCGTATTGCACTGATCAACTACAGGAAAACATCCTGTATCTTGACTCAAATACTAGTCCCCTTCAAGAACAAATGATGAACAACAATGAATGAATTGATTGATAAGTGGTAGATGCTTTTGCTGGAAAAGTGAGGGTCTCCCACTGCTTCCAGGGCCATCTCCAGTTGTCCTGATCTATAGCTTGCCACTAGACCCAGATGGCCCTGGAGGAGAAAGTGAGGCTGGTGACTTTGTATAGCCCTCCTTCACTTAAATCCACCTCACTTGCATGTCATGGCATCATCTTCCTGATGTCATGGTCCTCTTCAAGAATGAAGGACAAACAACAAACAACAATAACCAAGTGGGGGACTATTGGAGTGGAACATTTCATACCATGTTAGATGCAATCACTGTGTCAGTTGTTTTTACTTAACTTTTTCTTCATAACAAAGTAAAGCTTTTTTGTTTCCCACTGGGTGGGAAAGAGGCAGTAGTGAACACATCTGGAAATGAATGATGTAAAACCAAAAGGTATCAATAAAGGGTATGTGTGGCAGAGAGATAAGTAATACCTCAGTACTATAGACTATCAGCCATTTAATTTACTTATTAACTATGAACTGAATCATACTCTTACTGAGCTTAATATATGTAAAGTGCTTTGCAAACCTTAAAGCTCTCTATAAATTATCATCATATCATCCTTCTTCTTCATCTTCTTCTTCTTCTCATCATCATCATCATCATCATCATCTCCTAACCAGCCACTAGCTTTATTTCATAACTTCTCTTGATCACCACAGCATCTTCTGGTTGTTCATTTGTGATGTCATATTTAATCCAGATTCATTCTCACTTCTAGCCCTTGGATTTTTTTTTTTGGGTGAGGCATTCAGAGTTAAGTTGCCCAGGGTCACACAGTTAGTAAGTGTCAAGTGTCTCAGGCCGGATTTAAATGTAGGTCCTCCTGACTCCAAGGTCAGAGCTCTATCCACCACACCACCTAACTGCCCCTATCCCTTGGCTTTTTAAACTTCTTATAAACATACCATCTCAATGTCTCAGGACAATAAAAGTTAGGACTTAATGTAATTCTTGCTGCTGCATCAAGGAATCAATCCATCCTCAGTAATGAGTGACTCCTTCAATCTGAGAAGAAACCTCTGGAACAACAAAGTGGACCCCAAGGGCCACACAAGCACCCTACCATGACACTCTGCTCCATTTCCACTCCTGTCTCTTGCTCACTGTTTGTATAAGGCATTGTTTTCCAGCAGCATGACTACATTAGCATGCTCTGTTTCATCCATGTGGAACACATTTCCCCCCACTGCTCCCATTGGAAGGAAATGAAAATGATTCCCTCACCCTTCACTATCTCCATGTTTTCTCTTGAAGTTTGGGCTGACTATTTGAACTACCTTAGAGCCCAGTGATACGTTGGGAAGCTGGTAAGAAAGTTACTCAGGTATAGCTCATTTTGCATATTTTTTCACTTACCTAGCAAGTTCATTTTGCAAGTCTCCAAATAGATCCTGAATTTCAATTAGATTGAAGTGAAACTCTTAGATGATATGAATTATTTTTATTGAAAAGTCAGTTTCTTCTGGGAGATTGTCTAAAAATGAGTTTCTCTCATTTTACTTCTCTTTTGTGAATTCTGAATGTGACTATAATTCAAAACATTGCTATTTTGTCAGAGTGTTTGTGCCAAGCTAACATTTTACTTTGGGGCAATTTTAACCACATGCAGTAGATTCCAGTAAGAGGCTTGAGAAACATTCCCAGCTAAACAAATGCCACGGGGAAAAATACAAATAACATTTAGGTTCTGAAAGCCAAACCAAGGAATTGAAGTATACATTTTAGGCTGTTTGAAGAAACTGGAACTTGTGGAAGTCATTTAGGGGTGAGGCCCTGGAAACAGTTCTAGGGTCAGAGTCAGAAGTAGTTCCTAGGCCTATCCTGAATCACTGTATGGCTTTAGGCAAGTCCATTTAGGTCTCAGTTTTGTTATATATTTCCTAAAGCTGCTGTGTGATTTCATGTTGTGATGGAAAGAGCATGGACCTAGAGTCGGGACACTTGAGTTCCATTTCTGACTCTAATATTGCACAGAAATACAAAAAGTCTAAGAGCTAGAAGGAAACTCAGAGGCCAAACAATCCAACCCACGCCTGATCAAGGCTCGCTTTTACAATGTCCCCGACGAGTGGGTGTCCACCTTCTGCTTGAACACCCCAGTGAGGGGAACCCATTACCTTCTGAGGCAGTCCATTGTTCGTGCCTTGCACAACTACTACATAAATGTGAGCTATTGTTGTTACTATTTTTTTTTTAAAGAAACTGGCCTGACAGTACACATGCACAAATACTGCTAGGCTTCTGTTTGCTAACTTTTAACAGTGTCACACGAAGGGAAACATGAGAAAATGTAAACTTTGGGAATTTTTGATGGAGGCTCACTTATGTTATTTATTACTCAAGACATTTGAAACCTCCAATTGTGGGATACAGTGAACTCGTGACTCCATAAAGACAGAGGCCACGTCTACATGACAGCAAACCAAATGCTTCAGGGAGGCTTGAACCTATGCCCCTGCTTTGGGTCAGGAATATCTCTCCTTTCAAACTTGATCCCCACTGGAACAAAATGTTTCAAGGAATATTTCTAGTGACTAGTGAATTCTGCCACACTGATGTAATACAGACCCTCTGGCCCCACTCTCTCCAGACATGGTGGGCTACATCATCCTTCAGCATACACAGAGGGGTTTGTGGGGGTCTCTTCTTTTTGCCATCAGCTCAAGCCCCCAGTGGCTATGTTTCCTCATTTGTCAGAGGGTCAAGCACTGGTTAGATTTCATTTAACCATGTAATATCAATTGGCTTTTACTAAAGGATATTTACTTTAGTCTCATAGCAAGAACAAATGTACAAACATTTCCCACCAACAACTTAGGGGTATAATCCCTTCTACACCACCCCAATTTGGGGGATGAGAATTAGGCTAAAAATTTAGCTCGGTGCTTATATGGCATTTAGTTTCATAAAATTCACATCCAGAGGCAGCTAGGTGGCGCAGTGGATAGAGCACCGACCCTGAAGTCAGGAGGACCTGAGTTCATTTTCGGCCTCAGACCAAACACTTCACACTTACTAGCTTTGCGACTCTGGGCAAGTCACTTAACCCCAATTGCCAAAAAAAAAAAATTCACATCCAAAGGTGGCATTGCTGTGAGAAGAATCCTTCCACTGGATTGGGATCCCCAAAGCCACTTCCCAAAATTACTCCTTGTTTCTTCAGACATCAAAGCTCTGCTAGTTGCAGCACTAACTATGGATTCCAGCTCCCAGATATAAAGTGCTTTGCAAACCTTAAGGCATTATATAAATGCTAGTTAGCATTGCTATTGTTGTTGTTATCTTTCAGCAAATTGGCCTCCTATCTGGTTTTGATTTCATTCTCTGAGCCTTCCACTCTATCTCCTCTCAGTTTAAGCAATGCATATATTGCAATACAGGGATCTGCTGATAAATATTTAACAACCAGGCTATGTTTTTTACCTCTGAAAATGTATGCTCATACACTTTTAAGTTTAATCTGTATTATTAACACTTTCTAGACAATCAAGAAAACAACAAATCAAGCCTCAATTTATAGCATTTGCCCATTTCTGAGTCGTAAATACTCATACTAAAAAATTTAACAATTGGCTCTGAGGGGCTGCACATAAGTTTCCTACAGCACATCCCTTGTAGTATGCTTCACCATCAGACCTCTAGAATCATGTTTGAGTATTTCATTGATCAGAGTTTTGGATGGATTTTTCAAGGAATGTAGCTGAGAATTAGAGGAGAGATACAGGATACTACCTAGGCAGGATGGTAGGCTCTAGTTAGGGCTTTTAAGGATGGAGGAGACATGAGGCTGTTTGTAGGTGACCAGGAAGGAGTCATACAGAGAGAGAGATTGAAGATCAGAGTACAGATGATAGTGGGGACAATACGTGGTTGGCTTTGATGAGAAGAAAGGCCACTTCATCAGAGACTGGAGGTTAAGGAGGAGACAGTGGGGAAATTGTTAGAGGGATGAGAGATGGGGGAAAGAAGATTCTCTTTCTTCACTGGAGATCTACCCAATGCTTAACGCCTTCTTCTAACAATATCCACCAGCACCACACTCAGACTTGGCTATCTGTTACCCTTCATTCTCATGCCAAGACCACAATGCCTGATCTTGCATTTCATGGATCTTTTCTAGGCTACTTCCTGTGCCCATCATAGCTGGTAGCATGCTACTGCCTACCATGAATATCTACATTACTCTTGGGATCATCTGCAGTTTTGGTTCTTAAGAAACTATGACGTACCATCATTTATAGCTTCATAGAAACACTGGGAAAAAATCAACACATAAATAACATGGTCTATTATTTCAGGGAAAAGCTTGGGATCTTTGAAAGAATTGAGCTCTTCCCCATATGCAAACCAGTTCACTATCTTCCATGCTTTTACTTCTAAGAATGGCTCATTGTCTATCTGGAATACTTCTTCAAAATATATGCATCGAAGTGTTAACTCAATGGACTTTTGTAATAATGGCATAGCATGGT
Organism: Vombatus ursinus; assembly: GCF_900497805.2. NCBI lineage: Eukaryota > Metazoa > Chordata > Mammalia > Diprotodontia > Vombatidae > Vombatus > Vombatus ursinus. The sequence goes on from NW_020954569.1 coordinate 23,955,553, forward strand.
CTGTAAGCTGAATGATACTCATCCATGTGATTTTTCCCACTTGGATATTTGGAGAGATTTCTTTTGAGTGGTTGTGAGGAAGTCCTTTAGCATTCAAAGGTCTGATATAATCAGCACAAGTCATGCTTGTATGTTTTTGTACAGGAGTATACTGAAGTCCTTGTTATCCCTAGAGAAACACTCTTCTATTAAATTGTAAAGTGGCAAATATTTTTGCTGGGCCTGGGCCTGAGTCTGTTATGTGCATCACATCATCTTGACTTTGTTGGAATTTTGTTCTATGCAGTCATGTGCCTTTAATAATAATAATCAACAATAAAACTGGAAGGATCTTATACTCTATGCATTTTTCAGTCAACTGCATGAGTGACCTGGTACATAAAATCATTTTCAAAAGCCTTCCTCTTTCCTTTTTTTGTTTTTGGTCTTTTTTTTATTAATGTTTTTTATTGATGCCAAATGTTTCGGGTTTTTCTACATCAGAGTTATTTCCTGATGCGCCACTGTCCAAGCTTCCTTTGTAACAAGGAAAAAATGGGAAAAAAAAACAACAAAGCAACCATATTTGACAGTATATGCAATATTTTGCCTACTCCCTTTTCATATATTCATCAAGTACACCCTTGATATTTCTGGGAGAAGAACATTTCCATAAAGATTTTAGAAAAATGTGAAAGTAAGCATCTGAATTGGTAGTTATTTCTGTCATCTCAGTCACAATTTTTTTGGTAATAATATCTTCCATGATTTTTTTTCCAGTCATTTGGAATCTTCCTATTGTTCAGGTAGCCTAAAATCAATCCCTCAGTACTTTCAAAGGATTCAGCTTCCAGCACCAATTTCTTCTGCATGTACTTACTCTAACCCAGAAACTCTACCCATCTTCATCTTTTTAGTGCCATTTCCACTTTCTCAGGTAGTATATTGGGGACAGAGGTGTCAGAGTCCCAGTGTGGTAATTTCACCGTAACTGCTGATGAAAATAGCTTATTATAGTAATAGTGTCTCATCTGTTCTTTTGCTCTTTCCCACCCCACCCCACCCCATGCCCTCATTCTAGTTTTGTGTATAAATGCTTTTGAAATGATCTGGCTTAGCTGGTTCTCACAGCAGGTTCTCTGCAGAATTGTTTGTTCTTGCTCACAATCTTCTACCATCTTCCTCATAACACCTTATAATTCAATTTAAAAAACATATGTAAGTGCCTATGCTAAAGGTACTGGGCTACAAAGACCAAAATAAGTAGGTCCAGCCTTCAAGTAGCTTACATTCTATTGGGGTGATATGATATGAACACAGAGAAGAAAATATGAGCTAATTTGAGGACGGAGACAGAAGGGAAACAAGCAATTATTAAGTGCCTACTATATGTCAGACACTGTGCTAAGTGCTTTACAAATGATTTATATCATTTGATCTTCCCAACAACCCTGGGAGGCAGGTATGATTATTATCCTCATTTTACAGTTGAAGAAAGTGAGGCAGAGAAAGGTTAAGTTACTTGCCAGGGTTACACAGCTCAGTCTTAGCTCTAGGACCAGTACTCTATCTACTACACCACCAAGTCACCTCTAAAACTGATGTGTCTGAAGTGAGAAAGCACTAACAGCTGGGGGATCAGGAAAGACAAAACGTAGCCCCTTAGCTGAGCATTGAGGAAAACTAAGGATTATAATAGGGATTGCATTACAGGTATGAGAAATTGCTTGTGCAAACGGTTGGAGATAGGAAATGGGTTGAAGAGTTTGGGTTGAAGAGCTTTAGTTTGGCTCACACATAAAGTGAATTACTGATAGGAAATCAATGGTGTGGCCTCCAGCACTAGTTTCTTCTGTGTGCACTTGATCTGAATCCAAATGGATTTATATTCTAAACTGGTTTTGCCTTTGCCACATGCCTTCACCTGCCAAGATCAAGGCTTGTTGTCTAAGGCAATTTTTTATATCCTTTGGTCTCTTTACTTTGGTAATTACTTTAATTGAGTTAAATTTATATAAAAAATGGTAATAATATAAATCAGTATCTTTCCCTTTATTCATCTTTTTTTTTGCATCAAGAGTTGATTTGAATAGGTCACATGGAACTTATAATTGTATGCAATTTCTTTTTCTCATATTTAGTGTTTCTATTAATTTCATCTTGATTTATACCTTTTTCTAACTAATTAATGGTCTGACTACACAAAGAAAATTGATTTCCACATCAGAACCATTTTTTTCCTGTCATTTTCTTTTTTATAATGTTGTTTGGTTTTTTGCATGTTCAAAAGCCCTCTAATTCCTTGAAGAGGAGGTTCACATAATGTGAGCGTGAGGTTTAATAATCTATATGCCATCAGTCTCTTCTGTTCCTCAAACCTAAGCTGAAGCTTCTGAGTAGTCTATAAGCATTTGACTGCTTTCATTTTTGAATCCTAAACTATATTTTCCAGTATCTTTTTTACTATCCTCTTCCATGTCTATCTTCACATTGAAACTACTGAATATCAGATTTGGAGACCTAATTCATAGAATTTCTCCCACCTTTTCATAATCCTAATATTATTGAATAAATAGACTGTAATTATCTTCATGGTGGATTGACTTTTTGTTATGGGAGTTTTGGTTTTTTGAGAGTTTGGAAACCCCCTCCATGAATGTAATGCTCCCCACCCAGGTCTACCACTAGCCCCAAAGGAATCTTAAAAGCCCCTATGTGCCTAGTTACATAGCAAATGCTTTATAAAGCATTTCTGGATTGCAGATACTTCTAATTAGGGAAGGATCTGCTTGAGTAGGGGGAATTTCTCACTTTTTCCCCAAGTAAAGAAAAAATCCTTCTTTTAAATTTCCAAGAGGTACATAGCTCTTTTGTTCTTGAATTACCTGATGACCACTCTCTATTCAGGGCAAGGAGCCTTTATTCATTTCCCATTTCATCAGATTGATATTTTTGTATTGGTAAATTAGGCCATCTTCTGTCTCAATTCTTATATACTCTTAATCATTGAATCAGACAGACTGAAGCCTGGGAAAGACCTTAATTTAGAAAGGCCAACATCATCTTCTGCACCCCAGACCATCACCAGTCATCTCGACTTTTGTCTTGCCACTGGACTCTAATGACCCTGGAGGAGAGAGTGAGGCTGATGACTTTGTCCAGTTCACTCACAAGTCAAGACATCACCCCCATGGTATCATTGGTCCTCTTTCAGAACAAAGGACAAACAGCAATTAAGAGCTGTCTATTAGGCTCTCATCTCCAATCCATCAAGAGCTTCCGGGTGGGTGGGTGGGTGGGGTGGTTTAGAACTGTTTCTCTAAATCAAGAGGAGATAAAGGTTAACAAGTCCCATTGTCTTCAAGGAGTTTACAATCTAATCTAGAAGACAAGATAGTCAGAAGCAATTTTTAAAACTGTTCTTTTTATTTTCATTCTGAATTTAATGAACACAGACACACTTGTACCATGCTTTTGGTGCTCACACACATACACATTCAACAGAACATTTCCATGTACAAAGGAGACAGAAAAATAGCATTAACTACTAAAGTTTAAAACTTCACGAAGACTTGTGGGACACCCCAATTTCAAACTGCAAACATCTATGGAGTACAGCTTGCTTTTTAAAAAATTACATAATAAATTCCACACATTACTTTCAAAGCCCTCCCATTTGTCTATATATGCTTCTGAACTTCATAGGAAATAATTAGATAAAATTAAATGCTAAACCTGGCCTTACTGACTATAAATTTGATACAGTTTAGTGAAAAATAGAAAGAATGTGTCAGAGAAGTGTTCAGGGTGATCGGTCTTGAGGGGTAAGTAGGATTTAAATAAGTGGAAGAGAGGAAGGAGAACATCCCAGGGGATAGTAAAGGCAGGAGAAGTGGCAATGGGCATGAAGTATATGAGGGCACGCTTAATGATAGAAACCTCACTCAAGTAGAGTTACAAGTTAGGAAGTTATTCACAACATGGCTGCATGGGCATAGTGGGGCCTGTCTATGACAAGCCTTAAAAATTGGTCAGAGGATTTTATACTTTATATGATAGCAGGGAGCTATTGAAGGTTCTTAAAGAGGAAAGTAAAAGGTTGAAAATAGGATTTCAGGAAGACTTGTTATAAATCTTCTTCCTTGTTCAATTTTACAAACTTAAATTTGTGGATCCTTCAAAATATGGGACACGTATACTGGGAAAAAGATGAGTCAGTCACATAGGAAGAACGAATATAGATGCATGGCCTGAGGGGTGCACTGGTATTACCAGATAGTAAGAAGAAAAAAAAGTAGAAAGCCAGTTTGCCAATATCACTGCAGAAGTGGAAGCAAAGGTATCTGCAATGAACTGAAGGTATTTTTTTTTTTAATTTCGGGAATCATAGCAGTAACAAAAAAAAAAGGTTCTCACCAAATGGCCAGTTTTTCTGATCCAGGCCTGACTTAGGTAGATCAGGCTTGCAATTACAACTGAATGAGACTCCCAATGACCATTTTACAACTAACAAAAGGTAACATAGAACACAGTAACAAAAACATCGAAAGGCTATTTAATAAGATTTCCACCTTGGTTTAGGTGGTACTTCCTTCACCCTCCTTCAGGTCGGGGGGGGGGGGGGGGGGGGGGGGGGGGGACATGTTGATTCACAGGGCAAAAGGAAGTCTATCAAAGCTGAGAAGCTCAGATTCTTTGTGAGCTGGGCTTGTGATACCTCAGGCTACTGCGAAGCTATTTTCGTAAAAGCCTTAGTACCTCTGGACAAATGGAGTCTTGTAGACAGTTTAATTATTTTCCTAGGGAAAAACCAGCCTACCCTACATAGCAAGCACCTTAGTACACGTTGCTCTTATCACACCATCCGACTGGCCTAAACTCCTCTTTATTAAACTGGTCCTTGAACAAAAGATACAATTCATAAGAACATAGATTTAAAGTTAGAAAAGAATTCAAGGCCATCTAGTGCCTCATATTATAGATGAAGATACTGAGGCCTAGAGAGATGAAGTTGCTTTGCCCAAGACCATGAAAGTGAAAGATTAGCCAGGATTTCAATACAGGTCCTCCAACTCCTAAATCAGTGCTTTTCACTTGGTCAACAGGACTACAGTTAAAGCTTTCCCAATTTGGCAGAACCAGCCAATTCATAAACTCTGCTAGCACAGGGTTTGGGAATTCAAGGTCATGTCTAGACAATAATGAGACATTTGAGTAAAAATCACATTGAGCTAGTCAGCAATACTTCAGACAATAAGCATTTATTAAATGCCTACTATGTTCTAGACACTGTGTCAAGTGCTGGGGGTTCAAAGCAAGATAAAAGACAGCCCCTGCTCTAAAGAAACTCACAATCCAACAGAGGAGATGGGATGAAAACAATCATGTACATGAAAGTTATGTGGCCACTCAGTCAAGGGACATTTATAAAGACCCTACTATGTACCAGGCATTGTGCTATGCGCTAGGGGTGCAAAGAAAAGTAAAAGACAGCCTCTGATCTTAAGGAGCTCCCGGTCTAATAAGGGAGGCAACATGCAGACATGGCGGCAAGGAGGAAAGTTCCCTTTGTAAAGAATGTAACAATTTTTCATAAATCAGACCTGTATAAGCAGCAAACTTTTCAGGTACTCGGATAAATACAATTTCATAGACGTGGTTACTTCATTTATGACATCGATCACCCCACCACCACTACCTCAGCTTTTGCAATTCTTGTCTGTGTCTTTTCTTAAATCTTCCGTGAGGATCCACTCACTTGGAGGCCTTCTTCTGGTCCTTTTAATACCTTGGGGATACCAATGCACTACTTGGACTGTCCGTCTCATTCTCACTTCCTAACTGGCCAGTCATACACGTTCTTAATAATGTCTATCATACCATTTCCCTCACACAAGTCATTGTTAACATTCTTCAGTCTACTTACATCCATTTTTACATTGCCTTTTGGGTTACCTTAAATTTTGATTCTTCTGAGATCCTAATATTCTGTGTATCACAGTCATATAATATCAACAAGCAAATGTTGGTTTTAAAGAGATAGGCATTTGAAGCAACAATCAGCTTGGGATCATTGAATAAACTGCTCAGTCACCTAGAACCTCTTCCTTCTATTTTATTCTGGGCCCAGAATTCATCCTAATTTAGTTTTGCAGTGTCCTCCATTTTGTTTTTCCCAAGTGAATTGTTAATTTGTTTTTTGTTAGCACAAAATGGATCTTTAAAACATTCAATAGAAGGAATAGAAATTAAGGGCTCTGGAAAATCTTTCTTCCTGTTTGGGTATAATCTTCAATAGTCTGATGCTGATTAAAAAAAGGAAGCCTCAGAACTTCCCCCCACCCCCCTACCCCCACAGATTTCTAGCTCTATAAACAAGAGCTGTTTTGTACCCCAACTGAAAGCATAGAGTAGAATGATGATAAGTTGTTCTCAGCATTGTTCTTGGAAACCAGTGTTTACATTTGACTATATAGATTGCTCACTCTTATCTGTCCATAAATTTCCACTGAGTTTTCATGCCACCTCATCAGATGACTATGATTCTAAGTCTGCCTAAATTCTTAGTCATTGTGGAATGCTAGTGAAAACCAGACATTGACTACCAGTGAGAACGTAATGAATAAATACATCAAGAATCCACAAGGATGCCTTTTAGCATGTTTTGTTGGATTTTTTTCAAACCTTTAAACCCTCATGCATCTCACTTCCATAGTATCTTTCTCTGGTTCAAGCTAGCTTTTCACATTCAGATGAACTTAAGACAAAAAACTAAAACATTTGTGAAAGGATAAGACAAATTTAAACTTATCTTAGGTCATATTATGTGTTTCAACTACTATCTTTATCTGTTCATTGACTCATAGGACTTTTGAGTTGTAAGTTATCTTTGAGATTAGGAAACTGAGGCTTATACTATGATAGAATGATCCTTCTTTGACACTATCAGACTTATTTATTGGTGCATGGGAGAAAAAAACAAGCTAAATAACCAAAAAGGAATAACAGTGTGATTCAGAAGGCTAAAAATTATGATAGTTTACATGCACATAGTGCTTTAAGGTTTTATAGAGTACTTTATACTTATACATTATCTCATTTGATCCTCATCACACCTTGGGTAATAGGTGCTATTATCATTTCCATTTTACAGATAAGAAAACAGAGACTAATGACACAAGGCAATGCCCTAAGTCCATAGAGAATTCAATTCATGTGTTAACTTGTAAGGAAGCATTAGGTGTCCATAGGACCATAGAGGTAGAACTACAAGGGGCCATCCAAAGGCCTTATTTTACTGATAAGGAAACTGGGCCCCAGGGAGGTGAAGGGATTTTCCAAAGGCCACTAGAGTTTAAGGCTTTACTCCTACTTCCCATTGATCTTCTGACTAATGAGAACAAGGGGAACAATGGATATTAAAAGTAAAGACACTTGAGATGTCTGTTTCAACCCCCTAGCTGTACAGAGAAGGAATTCGACTCAGAGAGGTTTAGTGAGTTGTCTAAACACAATTAATCGATGGCAAAGCCAGCACTGGGTCTCAGGTCTTCTGGATCCTGTTATACTATACTATCTTTCTTTTTCATCTCTAAGATCCTTTATACCAGAGGTCTTAAACAAGCCACCCACAGGCCGCATGCAGTTCACAGGATGCCCAAGGGCAGCCTGAACCAGATTAAAATGTGATTGGGGAATTTTTAACAAAGTAAATAAAAATGCAGTAAAATTAGACAACATTTCGTTTTAAAACTAAGTCAATATGTGGCCTATAGGGCCTTATGTAGTGTTTTGTAGGCCCCAGTTCCTACTTAAGTATGATACCACTGCTTTACACTCTATAGTCTGGTTATTGAAAGTAATTATGATGAAAGCTTGGTTTAGCCAATCCACAGCCATGTGGAAAAAAGATTGAATTTGGACTCAGAGTACTTGAGGTCCAAGGCTAGCTCAATCACTTACTAGCTGTAGTGATTTTGGGCAAAGAACTCTTTGAGCCTCAGTTTCCTCATCTGTAAAAATAATACTTGCACTACATATCTCCAGGGTTATTGTGAAGATCAATTTTTCTGTTGAATTTTATACTGTTAAGCAATGGTTAATTTTGTTACTCTCTCCTTTCTTGGGTTGCATAACACTGTTCTCCCTTACTTCTCCTTCTACTCATCTGATTGCTCCTTTACTGATTAAATGTCCTCCTCTCTCACCTAAAAGTATACTTATCTTCCAAGGGATGGTCCTGGTTCCCTCTTCTTTCTTTGACACATACACTCTCCCTTAGTGACCACAATCATTCCCATGGCTTTTATTATTGCCTGCATACAGATGATTCTCATATAGACACATATTCGTATATAGATATCTAACTAATCTTGATAGGTGAGACATTTGGAGGAAGGGCAGGTTTCAGGGGGAACATGAAAAAATCAGTTGGGGAGTATTTTGATTTTTGAGATATTGGCAGGATATTCAAGTGGAAAGAAATTTAGAAATAGAGATAAGAATGGTAGAGCTAGAGATAGAAAGCCCCAATTTCCTCTCTGAGCTCAAATCTCTCATCTCCAGCTGCCCTGTAGACATTCCCATTTAAATGTCCTGCTTCCATCTCAAACTCAACATGCCCAAAGCTGATATGTCCAAAGTCCACTCCTCAGTCCTTCCCTCTTCTCCTGGCTCTGCTCCTGACTGTCTTGACTTCACCATGCCCCTCGACAAGCAGGTACCTTCTCCCGCCCCATCCCTTCACTTTGTTGTCTACCCTCCTTAGAACAAAAGTTTCTTGAGGTCAAGGAATGTCTTTTTTTGCTTATATTTGCATTCTTGACATATAGTAAATGCATAATAAATACTTGGTGAATGAACTTGATTCACTCAGCCTATGTGCCTTGCTTAGATTACCATCCTACTGGAATTATGTTGCTCCTTTAAGTGCTACCTCCTCCATGAAGCATTTCCTAACATCATCATCACCACCACTGCCAAGTGAAAGGGAAGTTTCCCTCCTATTTTCTTTGAGCTCTTTATTTGAAGCTCTGCTTTACCCCATCCCATCCTGCTCAGTGCCATACTTACTTGTGTAAGTACTATAACCCTCCATTAAACTACAAAGTCCTCAGTGTCAGTTACTGTAGGTGCTGATTTTCACCTTTGCCTCAGTGGAGCCTCCAGCCTTGTGCACAGAAGGGGGTTATAAAATGTTTGTGAATTAAATCAAATGAAATACATGAAAAGCACTCAGGAAACTGTAAACTGTTAAATTAATATGAGCTATTCATTGCTGTCACCATCTGTTTAGTTACTAAAGGCCAAGATGGACTTCGTTCACTGTAAGGCAGCAGAACCTGTAGCAGAGTGTCACAGCAAGCTTCCACTGAACCTCCCAGAGGCAGCTAGGTGGCTCAAAGGATGGAGTGCCAGGGCCTGGAGTCAGGAAGATGAGTTTTCCTGAGTTCAAATCCAGGCTCAGATGCTTACTAGTTGTGTGATCCTAGGCAAGTCATTTAACCCTGTTTGCCTCAGTTTCCTCATCTGTAAAATAAGCTACAGAAAGAAATGGCAAATCAATCCAGTATCTTTGTCAAGAAAATCCCAATTGGGGCAGCTAGGTGGTACAATGGATAGAGCCCTGACCCTAGAGTCAGAAGGACCTGAGTTCAAATCTGACCTCAGACACATAACACTCACTAGCTGGTGACTTTGGGCAAGTCACTTCACCCCAATTGCCTCACAAAAAAAGAACAGTCTCCGGTGAATGTGAATAATTTGGCATGATAACTATTCTATCTCATGTGGTCACAGTTATGTATAATACATATCGTGTGGAGTCACAAAACCTGAGTTAATAGGAACCTCAATAACCATTTAGTCAGGGGTGTGCTGGAGCCAGCTCAAGAAAGCTGATTGTTAAATTTTCAATATGAGCATTTACAACTCAGAAATCAGTAAATGCTGCAAATCAAAATGTGATTGATTGTTGGTGATTGTCTAGACCTGGCCTCGAGGTAGCAGGTTCCCTACCCCTGGTCTTGACTTAAGGAAATGATAGAGAAAATATTAATAATGCAGATTAAACTCACATGTCATTCACTTGTTTGTTTTTTCAGAGAGCCAGGTGCTCAACACTTACCAGCACAGCCCTGAGCAAGAGTTGCTTCTGCCATACCTCCAACAGGTGGATATCCAGGGAGAACATCTAACCTCTGCTTGGAAGATCTCCAATAGGAGAGAGTCCATTGACTTCCAAGGCATCCCATTCCACTTTGGGATTGTTCAGACTTTTAGGTTATCAAGCCTAAACTTGTCTCTTTCCTCCTAGCTCCCTGGGACAAGCACAGCAAATCTAATCCCTCTTCCATAAGACAGCCCTCCTAACCCTTGAAGAAAGCTATCAATCCCGTCAAAGTATTCCTTTCTGTGAGCTAAACATCCCCAATTCTTTCAACAAATCCTCAAATGCCATGTTCTACAGTTCTTTCACCTTCCTGGTTCTGTCTATCAAACATACTCCAGCTTGATTATTTGGGTGATTGAGGAATATCTTCCATAAAATGTGCTACCTAAAACTGGACACAGTACATAATAAAAACCCTAAGTGAATTTTTTATGAGTATCTGCAGAGTGTCATTGCTCAAAACCTAGACTTACTGAAGCCCTTAGGCCTAGAAATGGTTAAAGTTGCTGCAAATCCTTTAGAGAATAGTGGCTACCTTTGGCACATTAGAGGTTAGATGCTCAGCTTTATCAAGCCACGGGTGGAGGAGTATATAGATTTATACATTTTTTAGGCATCTCTGCTGGCTAGCTCACAGGATCATTTGGGAGACATTTGGAAAGGCAGTTGTCTCCTCCTTCCAGACTAAAGTCAAGGTTGACAATGACAAGTGGAATGTTAATGGTCTGGCCTAAGAATGCTGACTTCTGAGCTCCCAAAGGACAAATCAAAGATGAGGACTTACTGTAGACCTGCCAGATGTTAATCTGGTTGTAGTTCCTGTAAAATTTTTTAAAGGACATATTGAAAGGGAGTTGAAATTGGGAGACAAATGGGTACTCCCAATTGGACTGTCCTCACTAAAAATTAAGTGCATAGTTTTCATCCTCCATGTTATCAATCCCTACATACATAACACACATCACTCTACTAAATTATGAAATTAGTTACTTGTCTTGGAATCCCTTCAGATTCTAAACTCATCAAGGAGGAATTATATCATTTTTATGTTTGAGATAGACTATTAAAAAGGGAGGAAGAAGGGGGCAAGCAAATATATCCAAGGAATAAGCCTCTACCAACAGCTTTAAGCAGAATAAAATTCACTCACATTTATATAGATTCTAATATTTTTACATTTGATCTTCATATTAACTTTGTGAGATAGAATAAGTGTTATTATCATCCCAATTAATGCACAATCTCTTCCACAAAACTTCCCAAAACCGAAAGTGATATCTCCTAAATGCACATCAGAAAAATGTTGAGGTTTTACCTCATACCTAGTAAATTAGTAAAGATGGAAATGATCAATGTTAGAGGAGCTGTGGACAAATAGACACTTTAATATGCTGTCAGTGAAACTGTCGATTGGTATAATCATTCTGAAAGGCAATTTGGAATAATATCACAAAAGTGATTAAAATGTCTGTACTTTTTGATCCAGAGATCCCACTGTTTGGCATATATTCCAAGGAGATCAAAGGCAGAAGAAAGGTCCAATATTCCCCAAAATATTCATGGCAGCACTTTTTATGGTAACAAAGAACATTGAACTAAATGGACATTCATCAATTAGGAAATGGCTGAACAAATTGTGGTACATAAATATAATGGAATATTACTCTGCCATAAGAACTGATGAATATGAAAAATTTAAAGGTATGTGGGAAGACTTAGAGAAATTGATGAGTAAGCAGAAGACTTGTATGAGCCAAAAAGCAAGTAGATCAAGAGAAAAAATTAAGTGAAAAGAATAAAAAAAAGACCCAACAACCCTGAATTAAAAGCAATTATATTGACCAAGTTTGTCCCTAAGAAAAGAGCAAATGCATCTACCTCCATTCTTTGTAGTGGGAGAGGGGGGAGGGCGGATATGGCTATGGAACATTGAATATATTGTCATACTCAATTGATGCATTAGTCTTAATGAACTGCTTTTTTCCTCCCACCTCTTTCTTTTTTGTTGTTGTTACAAGGGATGGTTCACTGGATAGGGGAAGGATGATGGATATATTAAAAATAAAGATAATGGAAAAATAACAAAAGTCAATAATTTTATTGAAGTAGAGTAAACTGTCCTTCAGATTTCTTGGAAAATCCTTTTTTTGTTGTTTTTATCATCTTCTTCCTCATGTAATGGAACCCATTCCTACTCCCTCTTCTAACTAGAGCATGCAGATATTCTATGCCTATTTCTGGTGGGCTATGTGGGAGCTCTGGGGGACCAGTTTCTAGCTATGTATGGCTCATCCTCTGAAAGTCGTCTAATTGGCTGCTGAGTTAGAAGAGTTGAAGGCAGAAGAAGCTACACCTGGAAGAAGAGGATTCTCTTTCCATCTGGCACGCCTTTCAAATACAGTCCTTCAGGTTATGAGGTATGATTTCAGTGAGGGAATGAGAAAGACTACTGTTTTCTACCCTAAAATACTGGCAATGGTGGCCATTAGTTCCTATATGAAGAATGGATTCAATTAGCCAGGCCCTCTAGTTGCCTTTGTCTCCCTCACGTGTTTCCTTCCTTTAGCATCCACCTTGTAAGAACTGACAAGCCTAGAGAGATCACAATAATGGCAGCTGGAGTCTTTCCCGTCACCATCACCCAAACAGCTGGAGAGAGTTAGTGCCTAAACAGCAGAAGTAGGAGGCCGATACCAAGGGAAGTCACTATCAGAGAGAGGTCACTAAAAAGACGAAATTCAGCTTTTTGATCAGATAAGACCAGCAATGTTAAAATGGCTCCTTAGTGGTTTTGCAAAAAAAACTGTTTTATGTCTCAATGAAGCTTGAATATTAGCATCCCAACTGACTGAACTAGTAGTAGTAAGTTAAGCCACTGAATTCTGTTTATATCATTCTGTCACTCAGTGCCTGGTTTTTTTAGGTTAGCATTGCTCTTCATATAAAAATAAATTATCTGTTCCATGCCCAATTCATATTGTGCATTGGTTATTTTTTCTCCTCTTTTACCTCTCTCTTTTGGGGGGAAGCCTTAGACTAGGGCCAAAAGTAGATTGACTGGGTTGAGGTTGACGAGCCAATGAATGCGAGAAAAGGGGGGGTCAGGATCCCTCAGAGCCAAAATCAGGCAAACAGTGAAAGCTTGGCAAAGGTCAGCAACTGGTGCAACTCACTAGCCCTGTTGCTTCTAGCCTATATACTAGATTCATATCATAGTTAGGAATGTAGTGCGTATTTATGAGGTATGATAGGTCGAGAAGCTGGAGCAAGGGAAACCTTATTGAGCTTCCTCAATTCATTATAGGGAAATAGTTCAGTTCTTTCATCTTCCCTGTGGAGGTATTTCCTCATGATCAGAGGGTTAAGTCATAAGGAGGGAGCTTCTGCAATCAGGGGCAGTCTTTATATCTTTTCCATTCCCATCACTGTTTTCCTTCTTCTTCTTGGATGGCGGAGATGGGCAAACATCAGCCACATCCACTAACAAGGCTGCCACTGTACCCACTTTCCCCCTTCCCCCCGCCCCAGCAGACCAGTCCAGCATTTCCCCAGGTTGGCATCATCCTTCCCTGGAAGTCTCATGATACCTGGGCTGACAAGACTGCTCTTTAAGTCACAGGAATATAAATTCCAGGGTCCATACAGTCCCTGGAGATTTGCTCTGTCTCCAAAGGGCACTAGATTCACTTACCATGATTATGAGCAGGCCTCAGATCCAGGAAAACCTGAATTCAAGTACCACCTCTAACACATAATGGCTGTGTGACTTCTGGGCTAGTCATTTTATTTTTTTGTGCTCTAGATAACTCTCCAAAACTGTAAGTTGCAGAGAGCATGCCAACCTTCTTTGGTAGAAGGATTTCCTTCTATCAATGAAATTTCAGGTCAGGCCTTTATCCCAATCTCTAATCTGTATAAGAACAAAAAACCTAAGGTATTTCAATTCATTATTGCCTTCATTTTGGATCCAAAGGCTATTAGTCTGGGCCTTGAGTTAATTAGGCAAAAGAAAATAAGGCAAGGTTAGTGACAGTCCCAGACAAGGCATTACCGCTAGAAGTTTCATGAGTAATTTAGTTGTAACTCTTCTCCACCTACGCTTATGTTGAACTTTATGTTGTGATATTAGTGGGGCATTGTTAATGATGCTATTTTTGATACTCTCTCAAATATACAAATGGAGCTGAGATTTCATCAACTCGGTGACTTTTCCCAATGATACAGATCACAAGCCATCAATGCAATTTGTGTTTCATGTCTCAAAGCTATGTGACACCGTTAGAATGTTGCTATTAAAGAGATGAGCCTCTGTTTATGGGAGAAGCGTGGAGTCACTTAAGGAATTTTTCAATTTCTTGAAGGCAAGTCCACTGCTCCTCCTCTTCAATTCTGGACCCATATCGTTGTTTATTTGTGCTGACTGTACAAGATATACCTAGTGATAGATAAGATATGTGGGTTGTCCAACAAACTGCATGTCATAATTTGGGCTGTTTATAATACAAAAAATTAAATGGAAATCCATTAAAAAAAACCAAACTTCTGGGTCATAATTTAGTTCCAGCAAGGATATTAGATCCTGCTGACTCTACCCCACTCCACATTTGCAAATTTTTCTTTGGTACCGTATTTTAAATTAATGGTGTCCTGATGGAATCAACACCTTAGTATTTCACATTCCGCACTTGAAAATTGTTGAAAACTTCATGATAGCTGCTATGGAAATCTAGCTATCTAACCTACTGCATCGTGCTGAAGGACAAGCAATTTCTATATATATTTGAAATTGTCTCTGGCATGAAAACTATGTAAAATATAGGATTATAGATTTAGAGTGGCAAGAGAGCTCAGAGACCATCTAGTCTACCTCTTCATTTTACATTGTGATCTAGAGAAGTTGTGACTGGTCCAAAGTCACATAGGTAGCAAATGGCAGAGACAGGATTTAGACTCCAAAGCCGCTCCACTTTCTACTATGCTGCTTTGCCTCCCATATTTAAGTGTGTGTGTGTGTGTTTTATTGTTGTTCAGTCATTTCAGTCATGTCCAATTTTCCATGCCCCCATTTTATTAGGTTTTTTTTTTGGCAAAGATACTAGAGTGATTTGCTATTTCCTTCTCCAACTCATTTTACAGATGAGGAAACTTAAACAGAGTTAAGTGACTTGTCCAGTGTCACACAGTTAGTAAGTGTCTGAGGCCAGATTTGAACTCAGGAAGATGAGTCTTCCTGACTTCAAGTCCAGTGCTCTATCCATTGTGCCACCTAGCTCTCCTTCCTGTGTGTATACATACATACATATGTATATATACACATATGTATATGTATTCTTAAGAAAAAGTGTTGAGTATTCATATTTTAATATTCTTTTGTTCACCTTTCCTCAAATCATCTCTTATTCTAAATTAAAGGAAAAGAAAACAGTCTAAGTAAATGTCATCTTTAAAGGACAATAATTCCATCTAGAGTAGATTAAGACAAAAGCAATGTGGGTAATCTTTTCTTGTTGCATTTTCAGAAGATTCTTCATGTCAGTAGTGTTGAGTATACGAACCTTTCCACTCTCTTTAAGAAACTAAAAGATACAGTGCACTTAAGATACTTGTTGACGTTTGTTATATTTCTGATGAACAATTAGGTTGAAAGCATCCTAACAGGAAATTCCATTCATGAGATAAGCAGCTGTTGGCTCAGAAGGCTTCAGCCAGATCATGGGACCCCAAATCTTCTTTATGCAACTACCGTTTGCTGAATAGTCAACATTCCTGACGCTCCCAAAAGGAAATGCTTTAAAAATAACTTTTATGGATAAACTTGACTCTCATGTGGTTGTGAAATGACAAGAGTTTACTGTTTGGGAAAGAGGATAACGTTTATTGTCTTCCATTACCACGTACATTTTAAGTAATACACATTAATGCAAAACTACCCCCTCCAAACTTCACTGTTTTTTCTTAAGAGCACCACCATCCTTGTCCTCACTGGAGTTTACAACCTTGCAGTCCAACCTGACTTCCTTTCCCTCACCCACTATATCCCACAATTGTCAAGTCTTGCTTATTTACCTCTACAACAGAGAATCATAGATTTAGAGTTGTAAGGGCCCTGAAAGGCCATCTTGTCCAATCCTTTCATTTTACAGGTAAAGAATTAAGGCCAAGAAGAGTTAAGCTAGTGTCTGAGGTAAGATTAGAACCCAGGTCTCCCTGATTGGCTCATCGAGCACTTCATACACTCACAATGCAGCCTCAGTCCCCTTCCTTCCTCTTGATCAGCGTCTCCTCTAGTTCAGACTCTTGTGTGTTGCCTGGGCTATTGCAATATCCTCCTGATTGATGTCCCTGCTTCCAGTCCCTCCCTTCTTTAATCCATCCTCTCTATAGCTGCCAAATTGATATTCCTAAACGCTGCTCTGACCGTGGCACTTCCCTTCTCAAAACTCATCAGCATTTCTTGGAACAGCATCTTAAGTCTGGCATTTGATACTCTTCACAATCTGGCTTTCACATGCCTTTCCCTCCTAATTTCATATTAACCCTCTTGACACATTCTCCATTCTGGTCACACTGGCCTGGTAGCTCTTCTCCATGTACAATATTCCATCTAAGTGCCTCCGCACAGCCAGTGCCCTGTATTGGCAACACATGACTGTCTCACCTTGGACTCCTGCAGTTCCCAGCTTCCTTCACACACAGTTCAGGTGAAGCATTCTTTGGGAGGCTTCTCCTGATCCCCTAGGTCTTCTTTTATTTGTCTGTTTTTGACATGTTCCTCTCTGCCAGGCAGCAAATGTGATGGTTACTCAGGAACTGATCCCATTGCTGACCAGCATGGGATTTTTGACCTTCTTTGTTTCCAGCCCAGCTTGTTTTACCCCTTCTTAGGTAGCCTGGTGGTCTCCTATTCTCACCCCTGGACACTCGCCATATTGGTGCCTGACTTCGTGTGGACACTAGCCAGCTTTAGTACTACTGATGCTCAGAGGTCCCAAGCTCCAGTGATCCATCAGTTTGTCTCCCTCTGCAGCAGGGATTATGCTTGCACCATCACACTAAAGCTGGATCCCTCTGCCCCCCCCCCTTTTTGTACTTTCTTCCTCTTGAAATTATTTTGTATATACTTACTTGAGTGCAGGTCATATTCATCACCAGCACCCCCTCCCCCCCCACACACACCTCCTTCCTAGGTGTATAATGTCCTTCAAGGCAAGAACCAATTAATTTTTATCTTTGTATCACTAGTGCCTTGTCCAACGCCTGGAACATAGTAGGTTCTTCATAAATGCTTGTTGAATTGAATTAAATTATTCAAGATACACCAAAAAACCCCTCACCTGCAAATCTTGGTGCAGTTCCTCAAACTCAATCTGGACAGTCCTGTGACTTGTAACCTATTACAACATACTATTATTAATTAGTTCATTTGGCAAGTACAAGGTTGTTAAGGCTTTTCATAGCCAGCCACTAATCTTAGAGTATTAAAATAGATCATATTTTCATCTTCTTTTCAGAAAATAGGACATGTCTGAACTTTGAAGCAAGTAGATTAAAGCATTACTATTATTCATACACATATAAAATAATGATCAATTACTCACATTGTACTACACTATTGTATACATTGTACTATACTACGCTCTAAGGTAAACAAAAAAAAAAAAGAAGAAAGTGGAGAAGCAGGTCCCTGCCCTCAAGAAGTTT
Organism: Vombatus ursinus; assembly: GCF_900497805.2. NCBI lineage: Eukaryota > Metazoa > Chordata > Mammalia > Diprotodontia > Vombatidae > Vombatus > Vombatus ursinus. Next base: position 23,973,404 of record NW_020954569.1, read on the forward strand.
ACAATTCAGGTAGGGAAACAAGCTAGAGCCAGGATTCTAAAGCTGTTTCTCCGTAATCCTCTCTCTCTCTTTCTTTCTCTCTCTCTCTCTCT
>NW_020954569.1:23973505-24089751 GCF_900497805.2 Vombatus ursinus
GCTGGAATGAAGGGATCACTTTGGGGAAATAAATGAGGTGCTATAAGTCGGCTGAAGAGATTCCAGTGCCAGGCCATGAAATTTGGATTTGTCTAAGAGGTAACAGGGAGCTGATTGAACAAGGAATAATGTGATCAAAATGGTATTTTAAGAAGGCTAATTTGGTCTCGCTGTACCAGAGCAGGAAGAAATGAGAGTCAGGGAAACTACTGAGGATTTTACTGCAGAAATCCAGGATTGGAGAACACATGGGCGACTTTGGAAATGGAGATGAAGGATTGGATCCAGGAAACATCGATTCTTATTGCAAATGCATTCTTTATTTAGCTAAAGGATCTATTAAGCAGGCAAAGTAGTGCCTGTCTGTTCTTCAGTTTTCTCCTAACACAAAGGAGATGGGCCAGATGATCTCCCAGGCCCCTCTAACTCTGAAGTCTGTGATCCAATCCAAAGGTTTCTTTTCACAGAGAGCACAAGTAGTGGATTTAACAGGATTTGATTTACGAAAATCTGACTTAAGACCCAACGTTTCCAAAAGATTAAGGAATAACATGCTCACAGCCATTTGAGATGTTGAAGTGAAAGACAGTAATAGAGTGAAACCCTGTTAGGACAGCTCGCTGTGGAGCAGATGTAAATATTCCAGACATTGGAGCGTGTCCTTTGAAATATAACAAATGGAAAGCATGTAAGCCAAATAAAGCATAGTACTGCTATAACCCTAGGGTTAGTCATATCCCTCAGCACTCCCATTAAAAAATGGCTCCACTGTGTAAGTACTACTTGTTATTGTTATTAACATAGTCAGTTCATGACTCTTGATGAAGGTTCCATTAATCACAGGGCTCTGTTCTTTCCTGTACCTAAGTCACTGCCTCTAAGTTGTATAGAGAAGGGAGCACATTAACTCATTTAGTTCCCTGGCATTTAGGGCATCATTGATGGGGGGTACATTATCCATGACAATTGGAGGGCCCTAGTGACCTAAAGGAGTTAATCTATCTCCTTAAATGTCTAGCATAATATAAGGACATAACTTACTCTCTGGGGAAAATGTTCCTCAGTGGATCACAGGGTCAGGAGGTCACTGATACCCTAACTGGTTTTCAAAAAAGATTCAAAAATCATAGACTCTCAGAGCTAGAAGAAACCTCAGAAATCCTAGTCCAATCTTTACTTGAAACATGAACTGTTCCCTTACATATTGGCAAGCCATTATCTGGTCTCTACCTAAACCCTTCCAATAGTGGTGTGGTGTACCCTACAAGGCAGTCATTTCTGAGTAGTTCTAATTATTAGGAAGCTCCTTCTTTATATTAATAGAAAAATGTCTTCCCATAGCCTCCATGTGAGGCCTATTTCTGTCCTGTGGAGCCACAGAGACTAAGGCTAATATTTCTTCTGCCAGACAGCCCTTCAAATATTTAGTGATGGATATTAAGCCCTCCCCAAACCTTCTTTTTCATATTAACATATTACTAGAGGAACTGAACCATATCCACAGCAATATTCCCACTATAAATGAAAACCAATGACATAAATTACAACTAACTGGAAGGATGGGACGTTGTCTTCCTTGGACGCTCAATGTCATCAAGAAATTTTTTTTTTTTTAGGCAATTGGGGTTAAGTGACTTGCCCAGGATCACACAGCTAGTAAGTGTCAAGTGGTTGGTCTGAGGCCGGATTTGAACTCATGTCCTCCTGACTTCAGGGCCGGTGCTCTATCTACTGCGCCACCTAGCTGCCCCCAAGAAACATTATTTCTTAAGATACTTGGTCATTTCACTTTGCAGTGCTCATAATTAGCTTTTTTTTTTTTTAAAAAAGACCAACAAGAATGCGTTATGTCTTTGCAAAAGTTGATTAGTTATTCTGTGAGCCTCAGTTGCTTCATCCACAAACTTAAGAGATTGAACAAGATGGCCTCTAAAGTCTCATTTGGTTCTAAATCTTCTGATCATACATAGTAGAGAAATTCCAGCAAGAACTGGAATACAGCCTCTCAGCAAAACCAACACAACCCCTGACATTTGGCAACTTCATTGCGAAGGTAGACCCTAGGGGGAGCATTGGGGAGGGCTGGGGGGGAAGAAGAAAAGAGAATTATATTTTAAAATATAGTTTAAGGCGTGTTTTAAAAGAAGAGATATGAGAAGACATTCCTGCCCGACTTCTTTGCAGAGGTGGGAGGTCCACAAGTGTTACATATCACATATATTTTCAGGATTCTATGTATTGATCAGATATATTGATTTCTTATTCTTCTTTTCCTTCTTTGTCTTAAAAACACTATTTGTTGTATGGAATGGCTCTCTGGGAAAGAGAAGGAAAAGGATACTAGGGGAAACTATGGTGATTTAAAAAACAAAAATTATTAATACAAACTTATTTTAAAAAACATGACTTAGGGAAAGCATTTTTAAATTTTTTTGTCACATGGTGGTCTGGCATGTCTGCTTCTTTTGACAATCTATTAAAGCCTATGGACTTCTTTTCAGAATAATGTTTTTATAAATACATATAATAAAATATATTAGTATTATAAATGAAACTAAAGGTTAATGAAAATAAGATGTCATTTTTTTCCCATCCAAGTTCACAAATCCCTAGAAATATATTGAGCATTAAGAACCCCTGGCTTCAAGCTGTTGATAATAGACATTGCTAATTTCACATATAATCCTCTTATTTTATTCTTTGTATATGAAAATGTTTGAGTTCGCTGGTGTTTGTCAGCTTAATAACATTATTATCAAAAAGAAAAAATACTAAAAGGACCCCTGGCTTAGGATATAAAAATGAAAGAGGCCAAAATATGCTACACTATTCAAAAGCCCCACATTTATACAAATAGACACTTTCTTCAAAAAGATAGTTGAGAAGCATGGGACGTGGAAAGTGCCAAACACTATCCACCAAAAATGAAGTAGACTCTATCTTAATCAATGGGAAATGATTAGTTATAGAAGCAGGCATCATTTCAAATTCAGCTATCTGTATACAGTCAGATTACATACCAATTTAAAGTTAAAAGTAAATGCTAAATTAAAAGAAAATATAAAGATGAGAAAACATTGCATGTAATTACCTTTGTTCCAAACTAGCTGGTCAAAATAAGCTATTAATTATTTTAAAAGTAGAGGGAAGAGGGACAGTTAGGTGGTGCAGTGGATAGAGCACTGGCCCTCAAGTTAGGAGTAGCTGAGTTCAAATCTGGCCTCAGACCAAACACTTGATACTTACTAGCTGTGTGACCGTGGGCAAGTCACTTAACCCCAATTGCCTTTAAAAAAAAAACCTTAAAAAAAAGTGGAGGGAAGGGAATGGACAAAAGAAAAAACATTGATTCTTACCATTATTTCTTAGAAAAGTTTAACCAATAAAAGGATAATCACCACAACAATATGACTCAAAGAACCTTCCCCCCCCCAAAAAAACCCCTGCCAGAAAACATTGCCAGTGCTCTCAACCCATTTCCCATTTCCCCTGCAATGTCCTTTTTTTTTTTTAAAAAATAGTATTATTCTTCTCAATTAACAAAAAATTCATTTCCCTCTTTTCTACACCCCCCAATGAAAAATAAATTAAAACCTTGTAACAAATATATATAGCCAAGTAAAACAAATTTTCTCATTGGCCATGTTCAAAAAATATACATCTCAGTCTGCTCCTTAGGTCCATCACCTTTTTGTCCAGAGGTGGACAGCATGTTTCATCACTGATCCTTTGAAATCTTGACTAGTCAATGCATTGATTAGAACTCAAGTCTTTCAAAGTTGGTTGTTTTTACCATATTGTCGTTATTGTTTAATAGTTACCTTGGTTCTGCCTGCTTTATTCTGCATTCTGCACAGGTTTCTTTAAAATGGTCCCTTTCATCATTTCTTGCAGCACAACAGTGTTTCATACATTCATATTCCACAATTTATTCATCCATTCCTCAACTAGTGGGCACCCCCTTAGCTTCTAGTTCTTTGCTACCACAAAAAAAGCTGCTATAAAGATTTTTTTGCATAGAGGTAATTGTCCTCTTTCTCTGAGCTCTTTGGTGTAGAGGCGTAGTAGTAGTATTGCTGGGTCAAAGCATATGCACAGTTTAGTGGTTTTGGGGGGTATCATACCAAATAGTTTTTCAGAATGGCTGGACCAGTTTGCAGCCCTATCTGTGTTCTGTTTTACCACAGTGCAATTTCCTTTCAAGGCAGAAACCAGAGACAAGTTCTGCTTTCCACAATTCAGTAAGTTGTATGAAATGAGATCTTATCTTTCATTTTCCAACAATGATGATGATGATGATGCTATTAATAAACACCTCATATTTACATAATGATTCAAATTTTATAGAGTTCTCTAGAGACATCTCATTTGACCTTGACAAAAGCCCCCCTACTCAATATATTATTATCCCCTTTGCACAGATGAGGAAACTGAGACATGTAGAGCATAAGAAACTTTCCAACATTCACACTTAAATGTCAGAAGTGGAATTCAGACACTTTGCATTGTCAGATGCTGCATAGGAGGAACTGGCAGACAGGCTACAATCCCGGACTCATACTATGCTGCCCATGAAAAAGAAAGAGTTTCATGACAAGTTCTGAAGTATCACAGAGGTCCCAGGCTTTTTCATTTATTAAGTAACTCTTAAACGTGTCCTGAGGATTCGAGTCTTCAGCCTTTATGCTCAGCTACACTGAAACTTCTCTCTAAATTCTTCAGTGACCTTTTTATTGCTAAATCCAAAGGTCTTTTGAAATTCCTTACACTTTCTAACCTATTTGGAGCATTTGATACTTGACCATCCCTTCCTTCTGAATATTTTCTCCTCCCTGTTTTCTCAAGACACTGTGTCTCCCGTTTCTCCCATCCACATAACTCACCATTCACAGTCTCCTTTGCAAGAATACCACTAACATCCTACTTGCTCTATATATATACTAAAATATGTATAGCAGTATTTTTTGAAGAGGCAAAGAACTAGAAAGAAAACACATGCCTATCAATTGGGGAATTGCTAAACAAGTCGTGGTATGTAAATGTGATGTGATATTGCTATGCTACTGGTAATGATAAACATAATGAACACAGAGAAGCATGAGAAGACATATGAAATGATGCAAAGCAAAGTGGAGAAGAACCAAGACAAAACAATATACATAATGATTACAATACTGTAAATGGAAAGAACGACATAACAATAAAAACTGAATTCTGTGAAATTATAATAACCAAACTTGGCTACAAATACGAAAACATATCTTCCTTCCTTCTGTGGAGGTATGTTAAAAAAAATACTTTTAGTTTCTCTAGAAATATTAAGAAATTCTGTTTCTCCAGCCTAAAACCCTTTATAAACTTCCTTTAAGAAAATGGGAAGAACAAAAACTAAGGCCTTCCTTTGAAGTCGAATAAGGGTGATATCCAAACTTAGCTGTTGTCTACATGGTATCATTGCCTTCCCATCCACTTGAGAATAATTGGCACCATAACCACCCTGAGGACAGTATCTTCTCTTCTGCAATATTCAAGGTTAAAATATTGATCACAGGAGGGAATTCTGAAGGGGAAGAAACTGAATGAGGACTCCTCTGAAATGTTAATCCAAACTGTATTTTACCATATTATCATCTTTTCCACATTCAAGATTCCTATAAATACTACCTTAGAGGGCATAGAGGACTATGACTAGCTTTGGCATCTTTCTCCATGCTAAAAAAAAAATGGTTTGAATATTGATTAATGTTTAATTCAATAAAATTGTTTCTGGTAGTCTTGAGCCTAAATCAAAAAGTACCTTGTTATTACTATTTTTCTTCAATACTTCTTTATAGATGGCAGGATGAGGTAGAACTATGGGTATAGAATGCTACATGTAATGACCCTGAGCTTGATTGATACGATGGTTAATTTTTCTGAACTGGAACTTTTTCCTTTTTAATTTTTTTATTTTAAATCTATTTTTATATTTTATTTTTATGAGATAAAGGATGGTAATCTTGGGAAGGGTTAGGAAATATACTGGGAAACAGAGAGAATGCAAAAAACAAAATCTATCAACAATTTTCTAGAGAACAATTAATTCTATAGAACAAAATACAGTTTTAAAGGCTCTTCTCAAACAAGGAATACCAATATGTTTAAAATAGTCAAGATTCTATCAAAGTTATAGCCAGAGACAATTTTTTATATTCAATAATCCACAGTGAGGCATAAAACAGGGACATATTCACCTTGAGTGTTCACTATTGGCATAAAAGATTTCTTGAGCAAAGTCCAAATGGAAGAATTTGTAATTGTAAGGTTTTCCAAATGTCTTATTCATAAATACCATTTTGCAAATAGCACCAAGCTCTGATAACACTACAAAGCCTTCTCGGTGAAATCCCTATTTATTTGGCAGAGGCTGATTTAACCCTCCATGCAAGAGAAAACAAAATGAGTGAAAGTACATGTCATCCACATTATTAAAAGCAGTTGGATGGATAGCCCATTAAAAAAGTTAATTTTCTCTCTCTCTCTTTCTCTCTCTCCCCCCCCGTGTGTGTCTGTTTCTCTGTCTCTTTTTATTTCTCTCTTTCTCTCATTCTGTCTTGCTTTCTTTGTCTCTCTCCCTCTTTCTTTGCCTCTCTCTCATTCTCTTTGTATATCTTTCTCATAAGTGACTAGTGCATGTTTGGGATATATTGCATTTACCTGCATCTGCAGATAAATTTTACAAAGCTTTAAATGACCTTGGGAAGATGTACGATAGATGTTAAGTGGGCCACAGCATATTAACAATAGTGACCTGTATGTAGTAAGTGGCATAAAGGACATCATCAAGAACTTGAATAGAAAAGGATATGCCATTCATATAGCAAGCATAGACAACTCTAGTCTACACTGATACCTTCAACACATCAAATGAGTCAGAGAAAAAACTCTATTGCTTTGGATACGTGTATTTACAGTTTTGGACAAGAATCACAGTGAGTAAAAAGGCATGCAGAGGTTGTACTCTGCATCAGTAAGATCATACATACTCATAAGTATCCAAATGAGATTGCATCGACTGTCCTTTTGGGTTGCCATGTTGACTTATATTGAGCTTTCAGTCAACTACAACTCCTAGCCCTTTTGCACATGAACTGCTAATAACCAGGTTCTCATTTAGACGCACCTAGGTGGCATAGTGAAAAGAACTTGGGATTTGGAGTCAGGAAGACTTGAATTTAAATATGGATAAAAATGTTGCATGGCTCAAGGCCAAGGGCAAAGCCCTGGAACGTGGTAGTAGAGACCTTGCTCCAAGTAGACATGATTAATTAATCAGCATTCTATGAATAAGATCATTCAACCAACCCTAAGTCTACTTAATTGTGCTTTTAGCCAGACCACACTTAAACAATCTTTAAATTTAATTTTTATTTCTCAATTAACAAAAATCTATTTTTTCTCTCTCCTTCTTCCTCCATACCTGGGGAAAAAAGGAGAAAAACAAACCTTCGTAATCTGTATATAGTCAAGTAAAAACAAATTCTCTCATTGGCCCTTCCAAAAAAAAATAATGTATCAATACATAATACATACATATACAAAAAAAAATTATGTATCAATCTTCACTCTGAATCCATAATCTCTCTCTCAGGAGGAAGATATCATGCTTCATCATATGTTCTATGAAACTACGATTAGGCCAGTCATTGCACTGATCAAAGTTCTTAAGTCTTTCAAAGTTGTTTGTCATTACTGTGTTGCTGTTATTGTAAAAATTATTGTTCTGCTTTTGCTTACTTTACTTTTCAACAATTCATAAAAGTATTCCCAGGTTTCTCTGAAACTATAGTTTCACTATTTCTTACAGCACCATAATTTGTTCATCCATTCCCCAAGTGATGGGCATCCCCTTGAGTTCCAGTTCTTTGCTATCATTAAAAGAGTTGGTATAAATAGTTTTGCACATAAAAGTGCTTTTCCTCTTTCTTTGATCTCTTTGGTATGTGGACCTAGTAGTGGTATTGCTGAGTCAAAGGGAATGCACATTTTAGAAGCTTTAGGGGAGTAGTACTAAATTGCTTTCCAGAATGTCTGGACCAATTTGCAGCTCCACCAATAGTGCATTAATGTGCCTGTTTTCCTTTAAACCATTTTACAAAAATAGTCATATACACAATTCTTTAAAAACTTTGGATAGAAAAAAATTCAGAACCAGGAGGGCAATAAAGACAATGACTACCCTGATGTAAATGAAGATGACAATGTAATTTATACCATATTCAATGACCAAAGTTCAGTTGGGATGACTGGAAACGTACTTCTTTCCTTGTTGCAGAGACAGCAGCCCACTGTCTACATACTCTATACCCATTGACACTTAAAATAAAGAATTTTCTTTGTGTACCTGTACAATTTTGGGGTATCAATAAAACACTTCAAAAATTACTTACAGACAATGATTGCATGATCCAGTAATTGGAATCTGTCACCTTTTTTAGCAACGACAACTAAATTTTTAATCAAGGAACCTGCCTTATAGGTGTAGTGAAGCCATGAAGCCATTTACATGCCAAAAACAAAATGGGACCCAGAGGGAAGGCTTCAGTGTAGACATTACAGAATTTGCCCCTCCTCCATTTCACATAAATACACACTAAATCACCATAAGCTCATTAAGTTCTATTTGCAGTTGCAAAAAGAAACATGAGAAGCCTGAATTCTTTGAGAGGGAAAATCCTGTAAGAGTACCAGCATTCATAGACTCTTATTATAACCAAACTGTAATTAGAAAAGACTCCATGGTAAAAGTAAAGAGTGATTATTTTAAACTAAATAGTCCCAAGTCCAGATAAAAGAATGTAGTTGGAGGACAGCCACAGTTCTTGGTATGGTTTTTTGTTTTGTTGTTTTGTTTTGTTTTGTTTTGTTTTAAAGACAATGTCTATGTTCTTACTCTTCAGAATGACAATAGCAAAAGAAAAGTCTTTATGGCTTAATGTATGCTACAAAGAATGTTAATGCATTTATATTTTATGAAGAATATATACATTCATATAGATACACTATACATGTATATACACACATGCATTTTAAAAAACCCTTTGGGAATACAAAGAAAATGATGAAGCATGTGGAATATTCATCAAATGTAAGCCAGGTATAAATTCTCTTGTGCCCTTTACCAGGAAAAGTTCAGACTTATAGGCCTCTGTTCAGCAACTATTCATTTAATTGAATTCCAAAGGTCAAGGTCAGGAGAAGAATTCCAGCTAACTAAAAAGAAAAATCAAACGAAAACGGGGAAAAGAATACAGCCATTCATCATTGTCTCTTTATTCCTTTTCATATTTTTTCCTGTAATTGACTATTTTTAAAAGATTTAATCAAACCCACAGTGTAACATTAATATAGTTTCTTTTTCATGTCTCGTTAAAACAGTAACATATTAAAAAAATACAAGATCCCCTGCTTTTCAAATAGCCAATGTTTTTCTAATTTGGACATCTTCTGGGGAGTCAGGGAGTGTATTTTACTCCTGGCAGGTAGAGATTCATAAGTGTCAACTACTATTGGAAATAATTACTTACAGAATCAGATCATCTCAGAGTTGGAAGGCATCTAAAAGGTCACATAGTCCAACTTATGGCTTACAGAGGTAGATATCTCTCCAACAACCTCAGCAAATGGTCATCCAACTTCAATTAAAGCACTCCACTCAGAAAGAACTCAATTCCTTCCCCACCACACCACCTTTTTAACCATGCCATGGGCAACCTATTCTAAATAATTTTAATTATTAGGAAGTTTTTCCTTAGCAGGAGTTGGAATCTGTTTCTCTTCAATTTCTACCTATTGATTGCTTCTAGTTTTGCCCTCTGGAGTCAGCTAGAACAAATCAAGATACAATGTACCACTGTAGAAAGAACTTTAGATCTGGCCACAGAGAACAAGGGTACAGATGCTGACTCTACTACTTAACCATATGTATGACTTTGATCAAGACACCTGAGCACTCTGAACCTTGTTTCCTCATCTGTAAAACAAGAGGGTTGAACTAGATTTCTCTAAGATCTCTTCTGGCTTTTCTAAACCTTTTTTTCTTTAGACTTTAAATATTTGAAGACAACTATCACCCCCCTCTTCAAATATTATCTTCTTCTAGCTAAACATTCCTAGTTCACTCATCAATTCTTGTATGACATGAACTGGAGACCCCCTCATCATCCAGGTCACACTTTTCTGCAGATCTTCCAGTTTGTCGATTTCCTTTCTAAAATGTACAACTCAGAATTGACCACAATACTCCATGATCTGACCAGCACAGAATACAGTGGCATTATCAGTCACTCCTGCAAGTATTTTTAAACTAAATAAAATCAGGACATTGACCAAACCAATTTTACATTTATTACAGAGCAACTGTACAGCATCCCTAGTGAATTATATCCTTGAGAGTCTTTGCAGATTTGTTTCATGTTTATAAAATGTCAGAAAGAGTCCAATCTTTTACGGGAGTCTTCTCTTAAAACTCTGAATACACAGGTCTCTGACAAAACAAAATAAAAACAACAAATAAGTGGCCTTGACATTTAAAACCAAGCAATTGACAATAAAGATTGGGATCAAATCTTTAATACATTGACATCCCATTTCAAAGGGATCATAGATTTAGAATTGGAAGGTATCTCAGAGACCATCTAGTTCAAACCCCTCACTTTACAGATGAGGAAATTGAGGCTCAGAGAGAGTCAGTGACTTGCCCAGGGTCCTACAGCTAGTAAGTGGAAGGATCAGGATTTGAAACCAGGGGTTCTGCATTCCATTCACTGTGGTTCACTGCCTCAATGCCAGCACAAAATCTTTATCAATGGTGCAAACAAGACCCAGAACAACATGTCCCCTTTTCCTTCCTTCATTCTCCACAACATGAAGGACCAAATAGTGTAAAATATGCTGAAACTAGATGAACTAGCTCTAGAGAATCAATTGTTAAATTTTCAATGTGAGCTTTTATGCTTCAGAAATCATCAAAGGTTACAAATTGGGATCTGACTTATTATTTTGTTAATTGTATAGATTTAAGAACATGATGGTGAAAATATTAATGATGCAAATTAAACTTAAAAGCGTGTCAGGGATATGGTTTTTGTTTTGTTTTGTTTAGGAGAGCCAATTGTTAAACAGTTACCAGCACAGGCCTGTGAAGAGTTGACTTCCAAACACCCTCAAAGAAGGTGAGCAATAAGCGACCTGGAGACAACTTAGCAAGGCACATCATAAGAGTGGAATGCTTAATGCTTTCTTTGCAAATTTACCTTACTATATTCAATAAGCCATTCAGTCATAGAAAAGTCTGTTGCCTATACCACATAAACAGGGTTGTACTAAGCTAGAAAGTCTCCCAGATACATGGTTGGGGTAAAGTCAGCAAATTTCCTAATATTTTCTAGTAATTCAGAGCCATTTTTCCTATGACCACTAAATGAATAATAAATCTGAGGCAATGAGGTTTTCCTTCTTGCCCGGACAAATGAAACAGGTTCAGCAGGGTGGGGGCTGGCCTAGAGAAGCACATTAAAGAGTATCTTCTTCATAGGTCCATACACAGGGAAGGTCTCCCTCATTGGTTAATTAACTGATAAATGCCAGCCTGTTTTTCTGTAGGTTTACAAGAAGCGGAACATGAGCTTGGGACTAGATTAGACTGCTAATGCATCATTTTTTTTTTTAAGGCAATTGGGGTTAAATGACTTGCCCAGGGTCACACAGCTAGTGTCAAGTGTTTGGTCTGAGGTCACATTTGAATTCATGTCCTCCTGACTTCAGGGCCAGTGCTCCCACCTAGCAGCCGCAAAGACAATACTTTTTTTTAAACTTTTTTTTTTTTTTTTTTGGTGAGGCAGTTGGACCTGAGTTCAAATCTGGCCTCATACACATAACACTTACTAGCTGGGTGACCCTGGGCAAGTCACTTAACCCCAATTGCCTTAAAAAAAAATTTTTTTTTGAGTGGAGGTGACCCTATATTTTAGGAATATCAACTTGGCAGCCATAGAAAAGGTGGATTGGAGAGGGAAATGGCCAGACGCAAGGAGACCAATTAAGAGATTATTATATTTCAGGTGAGAGGTGAATGGAATAGAGACTGTATGAGTGGAGAGAAGGGGGTGTATAGAAGAGATTTTGTAGTGGTAAGATAAAAAAGACTTGACAACTAATAGGATATGGGGATTGACAGAGAGACAGGGTCAAGATTGTGAACCTAGTTGACAGGTTTGGGTGCTTGTGTTACCAATTCAACTGGGAAAGTTTGGAGAAGGTATATGTTTTGAAGGAAATTATGTTTTAAACAAGTTGACTCCAGTTCATTAAATAGAGATATCCAACAGGCAGCTGATAATATAGAATTTTAGTTCAGGCAAAGTTTAATGCTGGATAGAAAAAATGGAAAATTATCTGCATAGAGATGTTAATTAAATTTGTGGTTGCTGATGAGATCACTAAGGAAGAGGATTTAGAGAGAAAATACGAAAGAGCCCAAGACAGATCTTTGGGAGAAAACCTTCATTTAGATGGAAAGAGGACAATGATTCAGCAAAGGTGAGTGAGAATTGTACAGACAGAAAGGAGGAGAATTAAAAGAGGAAAGAGAATAAAGGAGGAGGGGGTAGTGAACAATTTCAAAAATTGCTGAAAAGTGGAAGATGTACATATGTTTGTTCTGCTTTTTAAAAATGAAAATTCTTCATGCTCTTAAATAATTAACATTCCATAAAAAGGCTTCTGTAATTTATCATATTTTTTCAACTAAAATATGTAAATAAATTAAAGAAAAACCAACCCACACCAGGGCATAACTGATGTACCTTTCCCCAGAATGTTGTATTTAGACTTGACTTCCACCAAAGGTAAGACAGCAGTCTCCTGGTCTGTCACAGAGGATTATTTGTTAATTCTTTAATCTGCAACATGAAACAAATTCTGAAAATCAGCCAAGATTTCATTACTAGGGAAAATGTGCTGTGTAAAGATTTTTGAATTGGGCTGTTCCTCTGATTTTCAGGAGCAGTGAACAGCAATTAAATTCTCTTAAAAGCCAGCCCAGCAAGAAAGCTAGAATAAGGGAAGATAGGACAGATGATGGGGTGCCTGGAAGGAAAAGACTTCTGGAGCCAATAGTCTGTTGGTGCAATATTCAACACTAGGGCTTTTGGAAAAAATACCATCATTCTAAAATTAGAGTGTTGGGGAGCTTTTGCTGAACCATTCAGAAAACTGAAAGGCTTATTTCTGTAGGGCTGAAGGTACTATGAAGGACAATGTGCTTCCTCAAGAGTACTGAAAGGAGAGCCCAGAGACCTGGGCTTTTTACTGGGTCTTCTATTTAATAGCTAAGTGAGGTTGGATAAGTCACTTACTTCCTCTAAGTCCCAATCTCTTCCATTCTAAAATAAGGAGAATCAAGGTAGTAACACTTACATTGCAAGGTGGTCTTAAAGATCCACTAAGATAAGGTATGTGAATGTGCATTATAACTAAATGATGTTTCATGCAAGTAAGCTGTTAGCATTTCTTCTGAGACTGGGCAGGCTGAAATCGGACAGACTTCTGAAGGAGCACTGGACAAGATGTTGGAAACATGCATAGGCTCTAGTCTTGGCTCTGCCTCTGACCAACAAGCAGGGGTGTGTAGGTAAATGTTTAACAACCAGTCCTCTGGGAGGGAAAACTATATGCACAACACATTCTTAAGTTTAATCTTAATTATGAATATTTTTTCCATCACTTTCTTAAGTCTAGACTATCAAATGTACAATAAATTAAATCCTAGTTTATAGAGTTTACCAGTTTTCAAGGTGTAAATGCTCATACTGAACATTTAATAATCAGTTTTTGCTGTTAGAGCTGCAGCATTGCATTTTTCCCAAAGTACTTTTTGGGATCCTATAAAATCTTTCTGATGAGATGATTTCTAAGGTTTATTTTGGCTTTAAAATTTTTTTTGAACATTTTTCAATTTTACTTTTTTTTTTTTTGGTGAGGCAAATCAGGGTTAAGTAACTTGCCCAGAGTCACACAGCTAGTGAATGCTATGTGTGTGGGGCCAGATTTGAATTCAGGAGCTCCTGACTCCAGGGCTGATGCTCTATCCACCATGCCACAGAACTGTCCCTACTTTTTTTTTAATTAACAAAAATTCATTTCACTCCCTTCACATCCTCCCAGGATAGGGGTGGAAGGGAGAGGGAGGCAGAGCTAAATCTTTGAAAAATATGTATAGTTAAACAAAACAAATTCCTGCATTGATTATGTCTAACATATGTGTGTGTGTAATTATATATAATACATATATAATATATAAATTATCTATCTCTATAGCTATCTATCTACCTACCTACTCATCTATCAATCTATCTATCTATCATTCTGTACTAAATCCGTTCTCGCTCTGTCAGGAGGATGGTAGCATGCTTTATCATCAGTCATCTAGAATTTGTGTTAGGCATTGCATTGATCAAAGTGCTAAATTTTTCAAAGTTGTTTATCTTTATAATATTGTTAAGGCAGCTAGGTGGTGCAGTGGATAAAGCACTGGCCCTGGAGGGAGGAGGACCTGAGTTCAAATCCGATCCTTTGGCTTTAAAATGTCAGCAGTGGTACAGTATATAGCAATTTTTTGGACTCAGAAACTGCATCCTCAGGTCACATTCTCAAATTTCCAGGACCTTCTTAAGGTGGGGAGAAGGGAAAGGGACAGGAGAGTGGCTTAAGAATTTTTTTTCTTTTTCCAGAAAAAATAGCAGCTCCAGTTGAAAACGTTTGACCACTGGCAGTCTCAGATGCCAGTGAATTTGTTCTACAATTTAAGAGCAGGTTGTGGGATTGTGTTTCAAAGCTATCTTTGGAAGTCAGTTGTTTGTTTCCAAGCCAAACCTACAATTAACCCATTAGGGTTAGTAAATGAAACAGACCATAAACATTACTATTTTGACTCCACTAAACCTCCATGTATTACTGGGGGAAAGTGCCTTCTGAGTTCCTGCATGATAAAACAGAACAAGTGGATAGAATTCTGGACTTGAGAATCATGAAAACCTGGGTTCAAATCCAACTTCAGACACTAACTGGTTGTGTGAGCCAGAGCAAGTCACAACCTCTTTGGATCTCAGGCATTCACCTCTAAAATGAAAGGTTTAGACTAGATCAGGGATGGGGAACCTGCAGCCTCAAGGCCACATGTGGCTGTCTAGGTCCTCAAGAGAGGCCCTTTGACTGAATAAGGTCTGCCCTTGAGGACCTAGAGGGCTACATGTGGCCTTGAGGCTGCAGGTTCCCCACCCCTGGACTAGATTGATACTAAGGTCCCTTCTAGCTCCAAAGAAATGATCCTGTGATCGCTTTCCTTCCTTTGCCCCAGCAGCAGGACAAAGCAGGCTTCAGGGAGAAGGAAAGAGGTCACTCTTGGGTAACCAGTAATTGATTAACTCTCAACATCTACCCAAAAGCAGGTATCTCTCTACATGTCTTCCCTGGCCCTGTTTATTTCAGACTAACCCCAGGTGTTCTGAATTCAGAAACAATGGGAAGCCAACTCCATGAATAATAGGACAGAGTCCAGGCTAAAGACTCTTTCTGCCCCCAACTTCCCAGTTCAAATGAATGTGTCAAAATTTAACTACTTTCCATAATTTAGCATTTAATTATGTTATATTTTAGGTTATAAACCCATACGTTCTTCTGCTATATAGAGTTAAAACGATTTGACGGCCTGTACAAAGTTCTAAAAGTGAATAACTGAACTACCCGGGAATAAATGCAAAATTCCCATTCAGTAGGGACTGCTCATGTGATTCCTTGGGTTAATTTATAACAATAATGAGGAGGAAGAAAACAATGGTCAAAGAAAGGCTGAGACTTAGGTGTTAACTCCTCCTCAGTCATCACAAAGGAACACTTCTCTGGCACCCTATAAAATCCTCCTGATGACATGATCTCTGAGGTCTGTTTCAACACTAAAATTCCAACAAGTGCTATGTAACATTTTTGAGGGCTCAGGAACTGGATCCCTCTCTGATCTTCTGTCCTGTTTAAACATTTAACAAGCATAATACCGTTTAATGAAGTGATTCGATTGACTGAGTCATTAAGATTGGTTCTAACATTGCTTCACAGTAACCATATGAGGTCAATTATGGTTATTTCCATGCCTTTTCAGCAACTGAGAGACTTGTTGTAATGCTATCCTTGGGGGTCCATCCTGTGGATCTACCATGCCAACAATAAGGGTGGTTTTTTTTTTTAAATTTGTTAGGAGCTAAGCCTATGTGGATTGGGATTCTAGCACAAAAATGCTTATAATCCTACTCTGTAGAGAAGAGTGTCATGAAGACAGGTATCCGTATATAGGGAAACGAAAGGAAAGAGAGAGATCTATATGATATGTAGAAAGAATACTGAACAGGGAGTCACTAGGGCTGAGCTTTCTTCCCAGATCTACTAAAAGCCTTTGACCATAAGAACTTGCCTGGTATTTAAAGGTTCATAAAGCACTTTCTTCACAACAACCCTATGAGGTAGGTAAACTAAGGCTCAGAGAAACTGAATGACTTATCCAAAGGCAGACAACTTGTAAGCATCAGAACTGAGACTTTTAGTGAAGTCTCTGGTTCCAAGTCCAGTGTTCTTTCCTCTATACAAAAGCACTTTACCTATCTTGGCCTCATTTTCCTCATTTATAAAATAGGGTGCAATGAATAGTTTAAGGTATTTCCAGCTCTGAAATTCTATAGATCTTATTCCTGGTCTTCATATGATGACCTGAAGGACTATAGGGTGGGCAGGATATTGAAGCCTGCTATTTAGTTCAGTTGTTGGATGGTAGGTGCTTAGTAAATTGAATTGTCTTGAATATTGAATTTGAACAGATCCATAGTAGGTTTCATTAATGAATTTTATTTATGTTCTTGGATTAGGCCATGATTGTGGACATTCTCAGATTATACCCTTTTAGATAGAACATAAGCTCCTAGTCCTCTGATGACAAATCCAGTACTCTTTGCATCAGTGTCCCACTCTCTCAACTGTATATCATGGTCTAGATGTTGGATATTTTTAGCCTGTTTCATATTTCCTACTGACCAATCTCTTTTGAGCTGAGAAGGAGTTATAATATTCAAGGTCTTGATACAGTCAAACCAGTGTCATCCTTAAATAGGATTATCTGGAGAACCTTACCACCTACAGGGATCCCTCTCCTTTCTGAACTCTGTGCAGGATATCCTCTATGATAATGATGACTATGTCTTGCTATTCTATGTTTCCTTGGCATTAATAATAAGAGGATTATTGAATGAAGTTATATCTATGGTTGCATTCCTTTTTTATTTTTAAATATTCATTGACATCTTCTGTTTTTATAGAACCTATATTTCCTCCTGGATTCTTCCCCCTTTCCCCTCCAAGAAAGCCATACCTCATAATGAAATTTGAAAAGAAAAGAAAGAAAAAGTGGAAGAAAAAAATCAACAAAACCAATTAACACAAGATTTGATGTGGTATAAGAATGTGATGGAATACTATAGTGCTGGTTTTGGAAAAATCTGGAAGACCTATATGAACAGATGCAAAGTAAAGTGAGCAGAACTAGAACAATCAGCATAATAGCAGTGATATCATAAAGACAATCAACTTTGAAAGACTTAGAAACAGATTAACACAATAAACACCACAATTCCAGAGGATTCATGATAAAAAATGTGATCTATCCTCAGAAAGAGAACTGAGGAACTCAGATCACAAAACTGAAGCATTTAGAAAAAACAATAACAAAATTCATCTGGAAGAACAAAAGGTCCAGAATATGAAGGGAACTAATGAAAAGAAATGCAAGGCAAGGGGGCCTAGTTGTACCAGATCTTAAATTGTTTTGTAAAATAGAAATCATCAAAACTACTTGGTACTGGCTAAGAAATCGAGTGGTGGATCAGTGGAATAGGTTAGGTATGCAAGACACTGCAGTCAATATCTATAGTAATCTACTATTTGATAAATCCAAAGACTCCAACTTCTGGGATAAGAAATCACTAACAAAAACTGCTGGGAAAACTGGAAAATAGTATGGTAAAAACTAGGCATAGACCAACATCTTACACCCTATACCAAGATAAAGTCCAAATGGGTACATGATTTAGCTATGCAGACTGATAATATAAGCAAACTAGGGGAGCAAGTAATAGTTTACCTATCAGATCTATGGAGAAGGGAAGAATTTATGACCAAACAAGAGACAGAGAACATTATGAAATACAAAATGGATAATTTTGATTACATTAAATTGATAAGGTTTTGCACAAAGTCAATGCAACCAAGATTAAAAGGGAAGCATAAATCTGGGAAACAGTTTTTCCAGCTAATATCTCTGAAAAAGGCATCATTTCTAAAAAATATAGAGAACTGAGTCAAATTTATAAGAATACAAGTCATTTCCCAATTGATAAATAGTCAAAGGATATGAACAAGCAGTTTTCAGAGGACGAAATTAAAGCTATCTATAGTCAAATGAAAAAATGCTCTAAATCACTAATGATTAGAGAAATGAAATCAAAACAACTCTGAGGTACCACATCACACCTATCAGATTGGCTGACCTGAGAAAAGAGGACAATGATTAATGTTGGAGAAGATGTGGGAAAATTGGAACACTAATGCATTGTTGGTGGAGTTGTGAACTGATCCAAACATTCTGGAAAGCAATTTGGAACTATGCCCAAAGGGCTATAAAAATATTCATACCCTTTGACCCAGCAATAGCACGTCTAGGGCTATATCCCAAAGAGATCATACAAATAGGAAAAGGACCCACATGTACAAAAATATTCATAGCAGCTCTTTTTGTGGTGGCAAAGAATTGGAAATTGAGGGGCTGCCTATCAATTGGGGAATGGCTGAACAAGTTGTGGTATATGAATGTAATGGAATACTATTGTGCTATAAAAAATGATGAGCAAGTGGACTTCAGAAAAACCTGGAAGGACATATATGAACTGACATTGAGTGAAATGAGCAGAACCAGAAGAACATTGTACACGTTGTGCCACATTGTACGATGACTGACTTTGATAGACTTAGCTCTCCTCAGCAATGCAAGGATCTAAGACAACTCCAAAAGACTCACAATGAAAAATTCTATCACATTCAGAGAAAGAACTATGGAGTCTGAACGCAAATGGAATAATACTATTTGCTCTCCTTTTCTTTTCTTTTGTTGTTTTGTTTTGTTTCTTCTTTCTCGTGTTTCTTCCCAATAATTCTGACTCTTCTTTACATCATGACTAATGTGAAAATATGCTTAATATGAATGTATAAGTAGAGCCTATATCATATTGCATGCTATCTTGGGGAGGGGGGAGGAGAGGGAGAGGGAGAAAATTGAAAACTCAAAATCTTATGGAAGGGAATGTTGAAAACTAAAAATAAATAAATTTTTATATATATATATATGAAAAAAACTGAAGCATTTTTTTCTCTTCATTTCTTTTCCTTGTGTTTTTGGGAGGTAACATGGCTAATGCAGAAATTTGTTTTGTATGATTATACATATTTGCAATAGGTTTTGTTTTTCTTGCCTATTCATTGAATAGAGAAAAAGCCAAAGGGAGGGAGAAAATTTGGAACTAAATAAAAGTATCTGTGCTTAAAAAAATTAATTAATTTTAACTTTTAAAAAAAGATCTGATGTTAAATTTAATGTTCCATATACATGTATGGAAAGGAGTAGGGGGCAGTATCTCCTCATATCTCTCCTTTGGGGTCAAGCTTAGTCTTTAGAGTTTCAAAACATTCATTTTTTTTTATTGTTTTGTGCTTCTTGTTCTTCCCATTTACATGATTGTATTCATTGTGTGTATTGTTTTCCTGAATCTTCTTACTTCATTTTTTAAAAAGAATAGTATTTTTTTCCCCAGTTACGTGTCAAGAAAATTTTTAGCATTCACTTTTACAAGATTTTGAGTTCCAAATTTTTCTCCCTCCCTCCCTCCCTCCCCTCTCCTTTTCTGAAAATGGTGGGCAACTTGATATAGGTTATAATGTGCTATCATGTAAAATATTTCCATATTAGGCACAGTTGTGAAAAAAGAAACAGATCAAAAGGAAAAAACCCCACAAGAAAGCATAAAGTGAAAAAAGTATGCTTTGATCTTCATTGAGAGTCCATCAGTTCTTTAACTGGATGTAGATAGCATTTCCCTTTGTGAGTCCTCTGTACTTGTCTTGGATCATTGTGTTGCTGAAAAGAGTTGAGTCATTCATCGTTGATCATCACTTCACTTTTCATCAGCTCATATAAGTCTGTATTCATCATTTCTTTTTGGGGGGGGCTTTTTGATGAGGCAATTGGGGTTAAGTGACTAGCCCAGGATCACACAGCTAGTACGTGTCAAGTGTCTGAGATAGGATTTGAACTCAGGTCCTCCTGACTCCAAGGCCAGAGCTCTATCCACTGCATTGCCTATGTTCATCATTTCTTGTAACACAGTAATAATTCCATTACATTCATGTACCACAGTTTGTTTAGTCATTCCCCAACTGAAGGCCATCTACTTTGTTTCCCATTTTTTGCTGCCACAAAAAAAAAGTGTTGCCATAAATATTTTGGTATATAGGGAAACTTTCTTTTTGTCAGTGACCTCCTTGGTATACATGTGTATCAATGGAATCTCTGGATTAAAGAATATGGACATTGTAACCACTTCATGTGGATAATTCCAAATTGTTTTCCTGAGTGGTTAATTCACGGTTCCACTATCCCATCCCTACTGCCTCTGTTTATGAGGTCAGAGAGATGGATAACAGAAACACACGAAGTTCAGGGTAAGCCTCTAGTCCCAGGAAGGGCATCAGTCAAAGAAATGGAGATTTCCTCCCTTTAAGACACAGGGTTCAGGCTACCAGCCTTTGATTTCTATAAGTCTTGGAAAGGAGGAATGGCTACTGGGAGTTTTAGACCCTTGTCCAGGGTTTATACATTTAGAGCATACTGATAAAGTGCCCGAGGTTGAGGATGTCAAGTGTAAAGCTCATGAGAGCTAAGGAAGTAGCTGTAAGAACTAGACCAGTGCTGCAAGAATTGTAGAGTCAGAAGACAAGTGAAGCAAGCAGGAGGATTCTATCCATAGGATAAGAAGGAGCTTGGGCAGAGATAGGGCTTGGCTGGGTGACTGGAATTGGTGTCTTCAAGTAGAGGGTGATGTCAGAGATTTGGCCACATAGAGGGACTTATATAATGGCCAAACCAGAGTTAGGGAGGTTCCCCTTTCCCAACCCTTGGTCAAGGGGTTACTCAAAGCCAAGAGATGACAGATCTGCCAGACCACGGCAAGGGTAGTTCCTGGCCCAGGGGACATTGTTATTTGATGATAAAGGTACACAGGGCTTGGAGCCTGAAGTGCTCCAAGGTGGAAAAGATGCCAAAGTGAAGAGACTACACTTCTATGACCACTCTGTTTGTGGCCCAGGACAGGCAGGTTAGCGTTTACTATATCCACGAACAATGCATGCTCCTAACTCTCCATAACCCCTCCACATTAACTATTCCCATCTCTTGTCATTTTTCCAAATTTGTTAAATCTGAGGTGAAATTTCAGTGTTCTTTTAATTTGTATTTCTCTTAGTATTAGTGATTTGGAGGGTTTTTTTGCATAATTGGTAATTGTTTGCAATTTTTTTGAGAACTGTTCATTTCCTTTGTTGTGTTTCTATTTCTCATGGCATCTTCTGATATTAATGTGTGCTTCAGATTCCTCTTTGAAGGAGAACCTTTAAAGTTTATTTTGCCCTACTAATTTGAATGTCTTTTCATTTGCAGGATACCAATGATAAACCAGCAGGATTTTGTATTGTCTTGCATTTTTAGTCAGTTGTGTCCAGGTATACTCTGCAATAGAAAAGTGTCTATGAAAATTGGACTGTTCTCTTCTCATGTTTTCATCAAGAATACCCCCAGTACATGTGTGGATCATTCTAATAAAAAATTAAGAAAGATGAGAAAGTAAAAAAAAAAGGGTCCATTATCATTGATGTCCTCTTGCTATAACCTTTTTTCAGATAAAGATTTTTTTCTTCTTTTGGTATATTCTCCTCCCAAAGATGTTTTATTAAATGATGTTTTCACAATTATATCTCCTCCAGCATAGATTTCTTAGCATGTATTTGGTCAACCAATTCTTTCTAACTTTGTCTTCTAAAATGCCATTTCTACTCCCTTATAGAAGACATTAAGGGTTAAGACTTTAGTATTCAAATGACATATTTCCACTGACATTCATTATGAAAAGATATCATTATAGCAACATGGGCATGTTTCTATCTGTTCCATTTTCTATTTGTTTGCCTGCTTGATTCATCTACAAATGCTCTTAGGATGGTATGGCTTAGCTGGGTCTCATGCCAAACTTTCCATGAATTAGTTTTCTCCTCCTTGCTTTTGTTGTGATACTACTCATAATCTTCCAAGAACCTACTCCATGGTGTTTTACATATTACAAACTCTATAACAAAAGTTGAAAGTTACCGTGTCTGCCAGCTCTGTTTGATTAGCAAGGACATCAAGTGTTTGCTAGCTAATAAGACGTGGTGGCACTTTTGGCCTTCTCGTCTCAACTACTTTACTTATGGACTAGTCAGAAAACTCGGCACCATTAATATGTGCATAAAACAGGCATGCCTAGGAGATACTGCAGGTTTGGTTCCTGACTACTTGAATAAAGCAAATATCACAATAAAATGAGCTACATGAATTTTTTGGTTTCCCAGTGCATATAAAAGTATGTTTGCTCTATACTGTAGTCTACTAAGTGTGAAACAGTATTATGTCTTTAAAAATGTACATACCTTAATTAAAAAATACTTTGTTGCTAAAAAATTGCTAACCATCATCTGAGCCTTCAGCCAGTTGTAATTTTTTTGCTAGTGGAGGGTCTTGCCTTGATGTTGATGGCCACTGACTGATCAAGGTGGTGACTACTGAAGGTTGGGGTGGCTGTGGGAATTTCTTAAAATGAGACAACAATGAAGTTTGCCACATTGACTGACTCTTCCATGGAAAATTTTTCTGTAGCATGCAATGCTGCTTGAAAGCATTTTACCCACAGTATCACTTTTTTCAGAATTAAAGTTAATCCTCTCAAACCCTGACACTGCTTTATGAACTAAGTTTATATAATATTCTTCAATATTTTTGTGTCTCAGGGAATAATGGGGCCCAGTCGGAGGGAGAGAAATGGGAACAGCTGTTCAGTGGATCTGTCAGAACACACACAGCATTTATCAACTAAGTTTGCTGTCTGTATGGAAGCAATTTGTTGCTCCCTAAAACAATTACAATAGTAATATCAAAGATCACTGATCACAGATCACCAAAACAGATATGATAATAATGAAAAAGCTTGGAATATTGCAAAAATTACCAAAATGTGATACAGAGATGTGATGTGAGCACATGCCATTGGAAAAAATGGCACCAATATAGGGCTGTCACAAACCTCAATTTGTTAGAAAAAAAGAATGGAAAAGAAAAAGAAAAGAAACACCTGCAAAGCACAATAAAGTGAAGTTCAATAAAATGAGGTATGCCTGTAATATGAATATCATGAATACTTCAAGAAGAGAATCAAAAGGTTCTAGACAAGTAGAGCACCAAAAAAAAATCAGTAAAATGAAAGTGACTGCTTTTTTACAGAAAGACATTAAGAAAAGGACACAGACAAGCAGTATTGGTACTTCTGTATTAAATTTAATATATACTATAAAAACTGTACAATACTTAAGAGAGAGTCATGGTTTTGAATATGAGCCTCTTTTTCTGTTCTTCTTATATGTTTATTGTAGTTCTCACTGCTAGCTTTTAGGATCCTTACCTTCCTTCAAGGCTTAACTCAAAGCTATGGCAAACCTTTCATATCAAAAATTAACATTTTCAAATTTTTCAAAAAAGAAAATGTCTCTTGATAGGGAATGACTAGCAAATGACATTGTAGTCACATCAGAATCAGCTTTTTGTGAATAGTCAGGCCTTGACCATTTAGAATAAAGGTAAAAATCAACTGCAAATCAGAAAAAGAAAAAAAATTCAAAGAAAAGGTGATTATAAGAAAACACTATACCATGACAATCACTTCAACCTGACCTAATCAAACAATCTGCTACTAATGAAAATGGGAAATTGAAAACAACAAAGCTATTCACCTTAGCTATAATCATTTCCTATGGAAACCTAATAAAAATAAGAATTCAATACATATTTGAGTTAAAAGCATATGCTATTTTTTAGGACTATTTTGAGCCAACTGCCTATCATATGAATTCTCTCCATCAGCAAGTCATTAAACCTAGCTTCATTCTTCTCATCTGTAAAACAAGGGGGGTTGGATCAAATTATCTCTAAGGTCCTTCGCAGTTCTAAAAATTCCGTGATTCTATGTTAGGAATGTGGGGGGGAGGGGAAGGTTTATGTGTGTTCATGTACATTTAGAGAAGACTGCAGCTCTCTTCCATGTACATAGACTTCTGGGGATAGATCACATCACAGATGTCAGTTCATGTGATCTTGTGGATGCCTACCAAAAAAAAAAGTAGATTGAAATAGAAAAAGTAAAACCAGGATGACCAAAAAGGAGAATATTGTACTAATGGATTCTCCTTAGTTGAAGTACACCCTCCCCTCATTATCCTGCCAAAACGGAAGCCATTTGGTGGCTGGGGTGGGGAGTGGGGGTCACAGGATCACAAAGTTGCTTCTGTCAATGCTGAGAAGATTCTTTGTGGAAAAACGTTCCAAAACGAATAAGTGTGTAGGCAGCCCTTATTCTCCTGACAATTCATTAAAAAAAAAAATCCTATCCAACATAGAAGCATTATTTGATTTTATGAGACTTCTGATGGAGAACAAGTTACTTATAGCAGAGTCCCACTTAAATCTCCCCAACCTGTTTTGGTTTTCTAAATATGGATTCTTGAAGATATCAAGCTCTTTGGATTTTCTCTTAATACTTGGAGAGGAAGTCATTCAGATTAATTAATTGTGGAGGAAACAGTTTAGAAAATACCCTGTAAGCACACTCAATTTTTTTTTTCTACTTAGGTGAGTATACAGTCACAGTAACACCCATTCCACCATTTGCTTTTTTAACTCATCCATGCTATGGAAAATTAAAATTTAGAAAGATATGGATCATCATTATTTAGCATAAGTGACATTTTAAATATGCAGAACATTGGTGTTTGGCAGGAAGCCAACAGCCAAAGAGACAGAAAAACACAAACACTGAAAATAATTCTTAATTTTTTTTATACTGATGTGTAATGGAAACCCTATTCATTGCTCTTTGATTTTTTTTCCTTCAGAAGTTATTTTCCTCCCTGTATGGTGATTAAAAAGTCATTGAATGCTTAGGGTGTCATACTCACAGTTAAAAATCATTAGTCATATTTCACAAACCCAAACTAATAACCCCATGTGTAATAAGGATCAGAAGAACATATACCTAAAGGAAAAAAATTTCCAAGAGAAACAAAGCATTCATGACTTGGGCTGCTAACAGTAATATCTGTGCTCTATGTATCACTTAGCATAAGAAAGTGCTAATTTCACAGGACTTAGGACTGGACAAGACTTTGTTCAGTTGTGTCCAATTCTACATGATCCCGTAAACAAGGTCCCTGGTGTTTTCTTGGCAAAGATACTGGAGTGGTTTGCCATTTTCTTCTCCAGCGTGCCCCATTTTACAGATGAAGAACTGAGGCAAATAGGGGTTAAGTGACTTGCCCAAGGTCACATAGCTAGTAAGGGTCTGAGGCTGGAGTTGAACTTAGATTTTCCTGACTCCAGGCTGGATGCTCTGTCCCCTATACCACCCAGCTGCCCCTGAAAAGACCTTAGAGATCATCTATTCCAACCATTTCATCTTGCAGAGGAAGAAACTGAGCCCTACCAACATTCTTCCAGTCATTCAATTTCTCAGAGTCATACTAAATGCATTTCTCTTCTTCACTTGATATCCATATCACTTGAAAAGTCTTAACAA
This sequence comes from Vombatus ursinus, assembly GCF_900497805.2. NCBI lineage: Eukaryota > Metazoa > Chordata > Mammalia > Diprotodontia > Vombatidae > Vombatus > Vombatus ursinus. The sequence goes on from NW_020954569.1 coordinate 23,999,566, forward strand.
TTCTATCTCCAAAATATCTCAAATCCTTTCTCTTCTTTCCACTCACACAGCCACCATCCCATTTCAGGCCTTAATCATTTCTTGCTTGAGCTATTGTAATAGACTCCTCATTGATCACTCTGATTTCAGTGCCCCACCTTGCCAATCCCTCCTTTACATAGGTGCCAACATACTCCTCTCCATTAACAGCTCTGACCATGTCACTCCCCTGCTCAAATAACTTCAGTGGTTTCCCATTACCTCTGGGATAAGATTCCAACTCCTCAGTTTGGCATTTAAGTTCCTTTGAGCCATGGCTCCAAACGACTGAAGATTCATTTCTCATTTTTCCCTTCATGTGTTTTTCATTCCATCCAAAATAACCTGCTTGCTGCTCCCCAAAGTCAGCATTCCACCTCCCACACCACAGGCTATCCCTCATACTCGTAACATTCCCATCTCACTGCTACCTCTTAGAATCCTTACCTTCCTTCAGGGCTCAACTCAACTGATCCCCCTACCGCTGTGACTGCTGCTACCACGGTTTGCTGCTAATATTACTACTACTACTAATAATAATAATAGCAATAATGACTAACCATTATTCAGAGCTTTAAAGTTTCTAAAACCTTTACATACATTACCTAATTTGATCCTCATAATAACTTTATAAGAAAAGTTAAGTGACTCATCCAAAGTCATACGCTAATGAGTGTCTGAGTGCTTGATTATGAACCTATATATATTTCTGACTTCAGGTTCTACCTTCTGCATTAAACGACCCTAGAATTTTTTACCTCAAATTATAGATTTCCTTAATTGTATACATGTAATAATAATAATATTATTATTATTATTATATAATAATAAGCTCTCCAAGGTCAGGGAATGGGTTTCTCTCCTCCCCGCCCTCCCCCCCCAACACACACACATTTTGGTCTTCATATCCCATACACCTTGGAATGGTGCCTTACATATAGAACTGAATGAAATGAAATTGAATGACCTGCCCAAGGCCATATAGGTCATAAATTTCAAAGCTAGGATTCAGACCTGAGTGGAGTGTGCCCACTCTATCATGCCACCTACTGGAACATAGGAATACTAACTTTGTTAGTAGAAATACTTATGGAAAGGTGATAGCTATGTACAATATAGAGATCATATGTTTTTGTTTGACTCACATAAAAGATATGATCAAGCATAGGTTTTTCATGTGTGTTCTTTGTGAAACTGGTTTTTTGTTTGGTATTTCATTTCATGTTATTTTATGATGAGGAGATTAGTGCTAAGTATGTGAAAATATTTACTGTATGGGAAGAAAATCAGCTTTGTACTTCAAAAGAAAAGAGCTTAAATAGTTTTTATTTTTGCCTCTAGGTTTGATGAAAATAAAAAGCAGGCTTTACAAGCAGATACTCTCCTTTTGTCAGTGAGGGAAAAATGCTTGGACAAAAAAAAAACCACAAAAATATTTTACTTTCTGGAAATTTACTATTTGCTACATGAGTTTCTCCAAAAATCAAATTTTCAAATGCTCTTGGTTTGTTTGTTCCTGAGAAAACTCCATACAGGCCATTGTAACTACCATTAACTGACAATATGCTCTCTGACCCAGCCTTATGAATATGACCTTTGCCAAACTAGCCTACAGTACCCCAAAGTCCTCATTCTTATGAAAGAAGTTGATTTGATCCATTAAATGATGCCTCCAGACTAGTTGTTAGAAACAGATATTACCTGACAACAAGCCACCCGTTTAGGCACTGGGTAAAGAGAGCCTGCCTTACTTTACCAAATCTGTTTTAATTGTTGCCTTTCTTTGTCTCTAAATTTAAAAATAATGACTTCTTACTGGACTTTTGCTTAGTTGAAAAAAGAGCAAGGGACTTACCTTGAATTTTCAATCATTTAAAAATTCTTCTAAGACAAGTTTGGACAAGTCACAGGTGAAGCCTGCCCAGTTAAGGGGCACATATTTCTCCTTTTTCTTCCCCAGTCCTTTGAAACTTGGGGCTTCGAGCATTTCTAAACATTTGAAGTTGATGTAAAAACAGCTGGTGAGTTAGAAGTTCAAGGACCTAGTAATTTTAAAGATTTGTTTTGCAGAATTCCTTTGTTCAGGTCTAGTTTATCTACACTTTTCTTTAAATGAGATGTTTAGCAGTCTGGACAATGAGCTAGTCTTTTCACAACTAGCCCCGGATTTTATGAAGCATCAAAGTCATCTTTAAATGTGAGCTTTTGTAGTTACAAAACTTAAAACATTAAACTGTTTTTAAACTAGCACAGGAGACTTTGTTACAAAAGGAAATTAAATTATCTGTGTGTCACTGCATTAAAGGAATTGCTATAATTAAATAAATACCAAGAGATAAATTAAAGATTAAAAAAAACTAATGTTTCTCTTCTGGTTTTAATATATGGAAAGGACATTGTAGATGGTACTCAATTGATCAATCAACAAGCATTTATTAAAGACCTACTATTTGTGCCAAGCATTGAGGATAAAAAGACAAAAGTGAAGCAGTCCCTACCCTCGAGGAGTTTATATTCTAATAAGGGGATAACATATACTATATGTGTATATAATATATACATTGTATTATACATATTATATAGTATAATCTAGTATATGTTCTAATAGGGGAAAACATATACATATATAACATGTATATTATATTATATAGTATAATATTACACATATATAGTATATGTTATCCCCCATTAGAATTTTATATATATATATAAATTTCTGGAGATACACACATACACACACAATGAATTCAAGACTGTAATTGCTCCATTATGTCTGTGAAGTCTGAAAAGTTCAGAAAGTTCAGAAAAGTTTTGGTTGACCCACCAAAGAGGGTCAACCAAAGAGGAAAGTAGAAATACATGGTGGGTGGTAAAGAGTCTGTAATATATCCCCAACAAAAAAAGTAAAAGAGAAATACAGTAAATTATGTCACTCAACACTAAATATGACTAGGAAAGGAGAGGGACCAGTCATGTAACCAAGAGTGAGTGATAAACAATTGAAAAGCCAATGCTGTACTGCAGTGGTATCAAACTCAAATAGAAACAGATTCCGAAGGCCTCATGTGGACTTAGAAAGCCACAGATCAGCATTATCTATGTTGTATTGTATTTTTGGAAGCAGTTTAATGTTTTAAGCTTTGTAACTACAAAGACTTACATCTACAGATGGCTTTGATGCTTCATGAAATCTGAGGCTATTTGTGAAAAGACTAGCTCATTATCCAGAGCTCAGGATTCTGCTAAACATCTCCTTTAAAGAAAAGTATAGATAAACTAGGCCTGAACAAAGGAATTCTGCAAAACAAATCTTTAAAATTGAACTTTCATCTCATCAGCTGTTTTCTCTTGATGTTTTATAATCTATATCAACTTCAAATGCAGGTTTTGGAAGGAGCAAGTGGAGGAATGATAAGAGACTTCATGTAGCCGGTGGCTCTTGAACTGAGTTTCGAAGAAAACCATGGATTCCAAGAGATGGAAGTAATGAAGGGGAGCATCTCAGGCATGGAGAACCATCAATACAAAAGCACAGAGGTGGAAAATGCAGAGTCATATGTGAGGAAGAATAAGTTGGCTAGACCATAGAGTAAGTGCATGGGAATAATATGTAAGAAGACTGGAAAGGTAGAAAGGGGACCAGATTGTGAAAAGCTTTAGTCCAGATGAGTCAGAAGCTTCAGAACAAATAAGTTGCCGTGTTACCATATGTCAGTAATCAGACCAGCCCATCAGTGTTTAATTTACCTATGCACAGAATGGAAGAACAGAGCAACTCTTCTTTATTCTCCTATGTATGTGTTTGTTGATAATAGTTATCTCCATCATGTAATATGATGTGCCCTTCATGTAGATAGTTGTTATACATTGGAGGCATCACTTGATATGGAATATATTTCAATTTGGGAAGTAATGAGCCAGTTTAGAAAAAAAAAATCCTAGAATATTAGTTTAGTAGAAAAAGCTCTGAATTCTAATCCTGGCCCTGCCACTAACCAGCTGTATGATCTTGGTTTTTTTTGGCAGAAATTACTTCAAGTTTCTTGTTTTTTGTTGTAGTTCAGTTATTTTTCAGTCATTTCCAACTTTTCAAGACCCCATTTGGGGTTTTCTTGACAAAGATATTGTAATAGTTTGCCATTTCCTTCTCTAACTCATTTTATAGATGAAGAAACTGAGACAACCAGAGGTTAAGTGACTTGCCCAAGCTCACACAGCTAATATGTGTCTGAGGCCAGATTTAAACTCAGGAAGATCCTGACTCCAGGTCTGTCATTTTATCCATTGTACCACCCAACCACCCCCACTTCACCTCTCTAGCCAGTCATTTATTAAATGACAATATTGAACTAAATATCTAAGATCTCTCCCACATCCCAGATTCTATGATCAATCTCTGATCTAATTCAGTCAAAAGATCTGTAATTTCTTCCAGGTGTGTACTTCCTCCACTGATGCAGATTGCACCAGGATGCAGGGTGGTAGAGTGGCTAAAGCGCTGAGGCTTGAGTCAGGAAGATTTGGGTTCAAATCCTACCTCTGATGCTCACAAGACGCTTATCAGGCTTGACGGAATTGAACCAGATGAACTCTGAGGGCTCTTCCAATCTCAATCTATGATTCTATGATAACCCTATAATCTAGAAGGCTTCAAAAATTGTTGTGGATAAAAAGTAAATAAATAAAAATTCACTATCCTATGAAAAAATCTGGTGCTGGATGAGCCTCTCTACATTTATCTACGTTAGTCCTCAGATAACAAACACACAGTACATTACCAGATCCATATCCAAATTCCTTCTAGCTGAGCAATAGAATTTTCTGGGCCTCAGCTAGCAAGAATTCTAGGACAGAAAGAATTCCGTTCTTGCATAACCTTTGAGAGCCCAAAGTCACGTCTCTATGACGATGATTCCTTGGAAGAGAATTTATGGGCAGATGACCTAGTAGGTTTCGGAATCTTAGTTTTCTCTTCTGCAAAATGAGGGATTGATTGGATTTCCTCTAAGGTGTCTCCCAAATCTCAAGTTCCTAGGATGCTGGGATTCAGGTTTTGTTTTTTTTTTTACACTTTACTGTAACATGTGGAATAATTAATAGCAAGCGAGTTGTACAAAACAGACTTCTCGTCAGCAGTAGAAGCAAAAGCCTTTACTTCTTACTCCCCTCTTGAGTTGGAATTGGGTCTTCATTCCCTACACAGTCCCCACCAGCATGTGGATCAACTCAAAGGCATCATCTGAATGCAAAGGTCAAAGTGAAATATCAACCTACCTGCCAGCCCACCTTTCCCATTTGTCCATGCTTTGAGAAAAAAGGTTTTGGAGGAGTAGAAAACGGAACTGGATAAAAGAAAGTAGATGACAGTGACTCCAAAGGCCAGGCCTGAGAGCAATACATGAGAAATTTTTATTCAGAAGACCCAAGAGCATAAAATAGGTAACAATGTAATTTAATTCAACTATACATTAATTAAGCATCTACTGTATGCTAGGCGCTCTGCAGGAGCTGGAGAATACAAAGATAAAAATGAAATTGCTCATACTCTAAAGGAGCTTACTTTTTTATTGGGAAGGAGAGGTGGAGAACAACAGGTACATAGAAAATTAAATATAAAATATATATACCAAGTAATTTGGGTGGGAAAGGCACCAGCAACTGGTTGTATCAGGCTAGTTTTTTTCATATGTGTTGACTCTTGAACTGAGTTTTGAGGCCAAGGATTTCATGGGATTTCACGAAGGAGAGGTGAGAACGGAATGTGCTCCAGTCACAGGGAACAGTCTGTTCAAAGTCACGGAAATGGCAGATGGAAAGACATGTGACCACAATGGCCAGCAGAACAATCTGGTTGGAACATAGAGTGTGTAAAAGAGGATAATGTACAGTAAGTCTAGAAAGGGAAATTGATGCCAGATTCTGAAGAGTTTTAAAATCCAAACAGAGAAGTTTTTATTTTATCCTATAGGCACAAGGTAGTCACTTGAGCAGGAAAGAAATGTAGTCAGAATTATGCAAAAAGTTCTTTCCCTGACCCCTTTAGCAGTGGAAGCAAGGCAGCCCCAAGCCAGAGGAATATCACAATTTTCCTGTGTAATAATTTATCTTGATTTTCACCATCAAAAACCGTAAGTGTGTTACTTTATCACCCAGGGTTGAACTGTCTATATTTTATGTGACATTCCTCAGTGCAGCATATCTATGTATAAATAATAATTTCTCAAACTATGTAGTTCAGGCAAACCTATTTCTTTTCCTTCTCTATCTACTTTTTAAAAACTTGGTCCAGTTACTTGGAAATAAAAGAAATTCCTTTCTTTCTTTCAGCCCAAGCCTTTTTACATACATACATAGCTATGATCATAGGTTTAAAAGTAGCTGAGTAAATGTCCATCCCTGTTTTCAAGCAACAGAACAGAAACATTTTCAAGTATAGAAAGTCTAGTTCTGAAATTCTTCATAGGAAATTAATATTCAAATACTGCATGTGGAAACTATATCATATTGCTTACCATCTCAAGGAAGAGGAAAGGGAGAAGGGATAGAATTTGGAATTAAAACTTTTTTTAATGTTTAAAAATTGTTTTAACATGTAATTGAGGAAAAGATAAAATATTATATATTTTTTAAAAAGCAAGGGGGATTTGGAATCAGAGGACATCAGTTCAAATACTGGGCCTGCTAATTGCTACCTACATCACCTCGAGCAAGTCTCTAAACCTCTCTGGGCCTCACTTTTACATCTAAGATATAAGGGAGATGGGCTAGATGACCTCTAAGGTCCCTTCCCACTCTGGAGGTATGATCCTTTGAGCCGATGACTACATGTGACAATAGATGATCCCAGAGACTGTCAGGGAGTCCTTTGATCTGGAGTCCTAAAAATAACTACAGTAGAGAAATAAACAAATGTAACTTGAAGAATTTAGAGAATGAAGCAACAATATCATAGGAGAGACTTCCAGCGGCGACATGAGGCTGAATCCCTAGAGAGCCAGAACAGAGCAAAGGAGAAGATAAGCCGGGAGCCCAAACTTCAAGGAGCCGATTTAACCGTTTAAAATCATCTTGAAGCCAGGAAATCAAAACAACAAGAGAAACAGAGCCGGTATGTGAAAAAGCCTGATGAACAATTTAGATATTCTATCAAGAAATAATCAGATCAATAGATTGTACAATCAAATGCTATGTTAGCTATTTCCTTACCTGGTAGTTTTCTATAGCTTTACAAATTCATCAATAGGACAAGGAATCACAAGAAGAAGAGAAATGGGAGGAATTCTCATGTTAGAGAATCTCAGAGTGGGAAGGGAGCCTAGAGGTCAAATCTCCCAGTCCATGCCTTCCCCAGAATCCTTTCCCCATCAAAGTCTTCAGAGTCTAGAACAGCAGGCCAAGTCCAACATGGTAAAATTGAAAAGAATTAAATGTAAAGTCTTATACTTGGGTTTAAAAAAATCTACTCTATAATACAAGATGAAAGATACAATGAGGCAATATTATGTGTGGAAAAAGATTTGTAGGTTTTAGTGGACTGCAAGTTCAAATTGAGTTAACAGTGTGACTGAGTAGCCAAAAGCATAAATGGGACTCTAGTCCGTATCCCTGGCAATATAGCATCCAGGATGAAGGAAGTGGTAGTCCTGCTGCCATTTTCTTCCACAGTTAGAAAGGCAGAGCCAATGAGCTGTGAAAGTAGCTAGGCAACAATTGCTCTCAGCAATTCTAAGGGGGACAACAGCTTCTCTCCGTCTCTGCTGCTTGTAAAAGCAGAGAAAGGTCAGTCTTCTGAGCTACTATTCCCTAGATTGGTCCTTATGTTATTGTTGTAGAGCAGAGAATATTAAAAAGAGGAAGAGCAACAGATCTTATATTTTTCTGAATCCTGGCTCTTTCTCCATCACGTAGTATCTTAACTATTCCTTTGCTTTATTTTATCTGAGTTTGATGCCATCTATGTCTTCATCAATTCACTTATAAATGTTAATGAGATAAGGACAGATTCCGGGGAACCTTCACTAAACACTTTCAATCATGTTGAGAGCAATCCATTAATAAGTTTTGGATCTAGTCCAGGGGCGAGGAACCTGCAGCCTTGAGGCCACACATGGCCCTGTTCTGTGAAGTTTGGATTTAGCCAAAAGGCCGCACTTGAGGACCTAGAGGGCCACATGTGGCCTCGAGGCTGCAGGTTCCTCATCCCTGGTAGTCATTCATCTAATCCTGAATATCCCTAAATATTCTACCATCCAGAACACATTTCCTTCCTGTCGACCCAGAAGGCATGAGAAATTTTGTCAAATGCCTTTCTGAAATCCTGACACACTGTATTTGTCACACAATGACACACAGGTATTCCCCTGATCTACCATCTAGTACTATATCAGAAATGAAAATGAGGTTAGTTTGGCAAAATGTCAATAATCCCTGGGCTTATTTTTCAAAGGGCTCAAAAGTTGGCTATGTCTTTTCTATAATTTTGCTGGGCACCAACATCAAGCTCTTTGGTCTCTAATTTCCACACTCCCTTCCATTTACTCTTTTTGGAAAAGTAGAACATTCACCAGTTTCCCATCTTCTAACCCTTCTGTTCTCCATGTTTCTTCAAACTCTGCAGTCATCTGCAGGTTCTCTCTGCAGCCTCACATGTTATTTATGTGTTTATTCAGAAAATATTTAATAAGCATCTACTTGGTAAATATACACAAAGCATGGACATAGGCAAACTAAGTTAGGATACAAAGAGAAACATACCCAAAGCCTCATTCCCTTAAGGGATTTTCTTTTTTCTTTCTTTCTTTTCAGGCAATTGGGGTTAAGTGACTTGCCCAGGGTCACACAGCTAATAAGTGTTAAGTGTTTGGTCTGAGGTTAGATTTGAACTCAGGTCCTCCTGACTTCCGGGCCAGTGCTCTATCCACCTAGCTTCCCTTCCCTTAAGGGATTTTCAATCTAGGAAGGTGAGGGTCCTAGAATCACAGTTTTTAAACTGTGCATAAAAGGCCAAGGCCAAGAGCAATGCAAGGTGGCCAGACATGAACAGGATGCTTTCTGAAAGGTTGGAAGGAACATCCAAATCAATGAGATCGTATATTTAAGTATTTGAATAAGAGGAGGTAAAACATGTGGATTAATAACTGTAACAAAGCTCAGATGTATGCATTTGTTGTATGGAATGATTTCCATTCCAAAACTTTCCCTCCGTTAGTACCTTAAGACCAAAAAAAACAAAAAACAAAAAACAAAAAACTAGAGCTGGAAAGGAAATGGGAGATTATCTGATACAATCCTCTCATCATGCAAATGATTACTCTATTCCAGGGAGGCAGGTGGTTATCATTTTTTCTTAAAGATATCAGATGCAAACTCGATCCCTTTTCTTGGCAGCCAGTTCCATTGCTTGATCACCTTTATTATCAAGAACTCACATCCAATTGAAATCTCTCCTCTTTAATTAAATTCCGTTTTTACCAATGTGGTTCTTAATGAAAATCAGGCCTTTTCAATGACATCATAAAAACAATTCAAGTACTTGAATATATTAGCAAACATCCCTTAGCCTTCATTCAGCCTAAACAATCCCTAATACTTCAGTCATATTTTTTGAGCCAATTTTCATTTCTTTAATCATTCTTCTTATCCTTCTCTGTCTTCTCTCTAGTTTCTAAACATGTTTTTGAAGTTAAATAAGCAAAACAGAATGTCATATTTTAATAAAATATAATCAACACCTTGAACTATATTATAAAGCAGTAATCATCAAAACCATAGGATATTGGTTAAAAAATAAAGAGATAGATAAATGGAACAGACTAGACAAGGGAAATTCAGAAACAATAGAAATCAATAGCCCAGTGCTTGGTAAAGTAGAAAATATAAATTATCTAGGAAAAATGTTCTTATTTGATTAAAACTCCAGGGAAAACTGGAAAGCAGTCTGGCAGAAATGAGTCTTAGACCAACACCTTGCACTATATTCCACAATACATTCTAAATGGACATATAAACTTAATATTAGATTAATATTAATATTAAGTTAATATTAATATTAAAGAGCATACAATAATAAAAAATTAATAAAAAATTTAAAAAAATAAAGCAGATCGTATCCCCCTCCCAGCTATGGGTAGGAGATGTATTCTTTAATCAAACAAGAGATAGAGGCAATTACAAAAGATAAAATAGATAACTTTGGTTACATAAAACCAAAAACCTTCTGCACAGACAACATTAATGCATCCAGGACAAGAAAAGAAGTGGTCAAGTTGGGGAAAAAATATCTTTACATCAAATTTCTCTGAGAAGGATGTGGTATCCAAAATATAGATATAGATATACATACATGTGTGTATTGTATGTGTATGCATATATACATATATGCATGTACATACACATATATGCATATATATGCTATTCCCCAGTAGATAAAGAATATGAACAAACTGTTCTCAAAAGACCTGAAAAGTATTCACAACCACATGAAAGAATGCTCCAATTCACTCATAATAAGAGAAATTCAAATCAAAACAATCTGGAGGCTTTACCTCAAGCCCTGAAAATTGCTAATTTTAAAAAGCCCGATTTTTGGAGGGGTTGTGAAAGGATAGGTGCACTAATATATTGTTTGTGGAGCTGTGAAAAGATACAACCATTTTGGAAAGCAATTTGGAATTACGCAAATAAAGAAATTAAAATGTCCTTACCTTTTGAACCCAAAATTTATGCCACAAGGAAGCCATCAATAAGAAGAAAGTCCTCATACACTCCAAAATATTTATAGCAGCATTTTTTTTTTGTGATAGCTAAGAACTGGAAACAAAATGGATGCCTATCAATTAAGGAATTTGGCTACACCAACCGTGGTACATGAATGTAATGGACTGTTACTGTGTTTTCAGAAATGATGCATGTATTCAGTACGGAGAAGCATAAGGTCTATATGAACAAATGTAGAGTGAAGTTAAGCATAGCCAAGAAAACAGTATACATAGTCACTTCAACAACATAAATGGAAAGAATAACACACCAAAAAAAAAAAAAAGTGAATGTAACAAAATTATAAAGATGAAAAAACTAAAGATCAAAATTATAAAGATCAAATGAAGAGATAGGAGATGATACTCTCAACTTATCCCTTTGTGGAGGTGGAAAGTCTACAGGTGTTACACATTGCACATGTTTTCAGACTTTTTCACTGTGTCAGTTAGTTGTGATGATTTATTTTCTGCTCTAAAAATACTATTTGTTGTATGGGATGGCTCTCAGGGAGGGGGAGGGATATTTGAATAACTATGGTGATATAAAATATGAATAACAACTTGTATTTAAATGTGACCAACACAGAATAAGGAGAAATACTTCTTAGATTTTTCATGTCACATTTCTTTCACTACATCTCATTATTATGTTGGCATTTTTTCCACCCAGAAATAACACAGCATGGTTGAATCATAGCTTGTGGTCAACTAATATAGCCTCCCTCTGCTCCTGTATCCTGTGTTTGCACATCTGATCTTTCCCCAGCCCGTGCTTGTATTGGATTTTGTTGTTCAGTTTTTTCCCGATGTGTGCCTTTCAAATGCACTTAATACATTTTCTACTATTTAAAAGTGGTTAGTTTCTCCCCATTTTATCAAGACCATTTTGAACTTCACTCAGGCTTTCCAGATTATTTACAACCCATCTTTTTTGACATCAACTACAATTGTGTTCAGCATATTTTCAGTTCCTTCATTTAAAATATATACGTTCAAAGGAGGTGTAATTTTAAAGTGATGAGAGTAACCACATGACTATGATCATTTTGGATACAAAATCAATTCCTTGGGTTTCTTGTTAACAATTATTCTTCAAACAAATGACTACTTTGGAGTCAGGATTTTTTTGAAAATTAAACTGAACAAGAATCAGCTTGATGTAATGTAAAAACCTGGTCTGGGAATCCGGAGATCTGACTTCTATTTTAGGCTCAGCCCCTCACTGTGTGACATTGGGCAAATCGCTTTATTTCTAAAGACTTCTGTTTGCTCACTTGTGAAATTAAGAGGTTGGATGAGGTCAACAATTTTCTTTTTGTAAATAGTATTTTATTTTTTTCTAATTACATGTAAAGAAAGTTTTCAACATTCACTTTTACAAGATTTTGAGTTCCAAACTTTATTATTCTCCCTCCCTCCCTCTCCCCTTCCCTCTTCTCCTCCCTCCCCAAGAGAGCAAGCAATCTGATATAGGTTATACATGTACAATCATATTAAACATATTTCCACATTAGTCATGGTGTGAAAGAAGAATCAGAACAAAAGGGAAAAGCCAAGAGAAAGAAAAAAAGTGAAAATAGTATCCTTTATACTGTATTCAGACTCCATAGTTCTTTCTCTGGACATAGATAGTATTTTCCCACCATGAGTCTTTTGGAATCGTCTTAGATCATTGTATTGGAGATGAGCAATTTTCAAAATTTGGTCCAGGCACTTCTGGGAGTCCTCAAGACCTTTTCAAGGTGATTGCAAAGCCAAAACTATTTTCACAATAATATGATAACATTTTAATTTCTAATATGGTAAATGCCAATAGATATAACTCACATAACCAAAAACTTTTTGAAGTCCCCAAAAATAAGAGTATAAAAGGATCATGAGACCAAGAAGTTTAAGAATAGCTGTACTGTATGATAGTGGCATAGCGGAGAGAGCACCAAACCTGGAGTCAGGAAGATCTGAGTTCAAATCTGACCTCAGACGCTTAGTAGCTATGTGACCTCAGGCAAGTCACTTAACCTTTCTTTGCTTCAGTTTCCTCAACTATAAAATGGGGATAATAATAGCCCCTTCCTCTGGGGGTTGTCATGAGGATCTGGGGTATATTATTAAAATGCTTAGCCCAGTGCCTGGCACATAGTAAGCACCATATAAATGTAGTGGTAGTAGTAGTAGTCATCGTCGTCGTCGTCATCATTGTTGTCATCAGAATCAAAAAACTTGGGTTCTAGTCCAGATTCTACCAGTTAATATTTCTGTGACCTTGGAGAAGTCATTTGACCTTTCTGATTCTCACTCAGTTTCTGTTAAGTGGAGGTAATATTGTCTGTTGCACCATCTCTATCTTTGTTACAGGATTGGTATGAAGTCAAATGAAGTAATCTATATAAAGTGCTTCATAACCATAAAATGCTATATAACTGTGAGCTAGAGGTATTACTACCATTGTCATTGTTAGTAGCAAGAGATTTTTTTGCTCACTGACAGTGAGCATACCGAAATTCTGCCAGGCAAACAATGAATTTCATCATTGAGATACAAAGAACTCTCTAGATTCATTGGTAAAGTATAGACAAGATCAAAATGTCTTCAGAATGGAACGTTAAAAACCTTTTGCTATATAATAATAATAATGTAATAGATAGCATTTACTTAGTACAAGCCATGTTCCAGGCATTCTACCAAATGCTTTATAAATAGGATCTCACTTAACACTCACAGCAACCCTGGGAATGGAGGGTATTAATATTCCCATTTTACAGTTGAGGAAACTGAGGTATACCGATATTAAATGACTTGCCCAACATTACACAGCTAACAAGTGTCTGAAGACAGATTTGAACTCGTCTTCCTGACTTCAGGTCCAATGCTCTATCAATTGCACTACCTGTGTGTGCATATGCCCAACTGTCTATACAAAAGCACATTCTAATGGAAATAATGTTTACTCTAAATAAGAGTAAAATCTACCTGCCTCGATCCACAGAATTAAGCACCTCCAAGGCATATAATGAGGGGACTGGCTAATTAGGTCCAACTCCTTCAAGCATGAACAATATGTTCTGGCTCCTGATAATGTACTTGAAGGTTTGGTGAGCCTGCTTTTAGAAATGCATGATGGAAGAGCTTTTTTTTTTTTTTTTTGTCCCTGCTTCAGAAAAAAAAAGCCTTTTGGTTCATTGCTGGGCTGGTCAAGCAGGGCATTTCCTAGAGCTGGCTCCTCCCCAGTCAGCTACTGCTGTTACTAGCTCTGACCTTCTGAAGGTCAAATAAGGTCATCCCTCGGCAGGTTTACTCTCTGATACTCACCTAAGATCAAGAAAGAATGAAATAGAACAAAGATTAAAAAAAACAGTGCCATTCATTCATGACCACCTGGCAGCCAGTTGAGAAGGCAGCCATCACTATCTCTTTCCTAGAGTTCCACAACATTTCTTCTCCTCACTTGAGGAAAGAGGAAGTCTGCCAGGGAAGAGAGAGTTCATCTATTCAAGCCTTTCATACTGAACGTTCAATTCCAGCTCAGAAGCCAATTAAAAGACCCCCACAGTAAACTGAGAGGAGGCGTAAGTGAGAACACTTGCCTGTGTGAAAGGGAAAGGACTTCATCATCTATTCTTCAAAACAGCCTCACGAAGCCTCTATATGGAGGCAAAGTAAGCAGAGATTATACATGCTCACAAGATTGGGCCCATCCCCTCATCTGAGTAGCATAGGCTTTAGAATTTACTTAAAATTACTCCCTGACCATTTGCCTTCTATTCTCATTGCGCTTTTGAAGAGTCTACTTGGCATAGTTGTTAGACTACTAAACTTCCACTCAGTTGGACCTAGATTCAAGCCTTGCCTCTGACTCAGAAACTATATGACTATGAACCAATCACTTAATCTCTTTGATTCTCAGTTTCCTCATCTATAAAATGGGAATAATAGTATTGTACTCACAGGGTGTTTGTGAGACTCAAATAAAATAATGTATGTAAACAGTTATATAAATGTCAGCTATTATTGTCTAGTTCACTCTACTTTTTAAGGATTTGTGTAATAAAGGAAATGGTCTCCTAGTATACTTCTGGTGCAAATGGGAAGATTCAGTGAGCTGAGACAATAGCACCTACTTTTCTCCTCTTGAAATAAAGGTATATAACTCTCAAACTTGAATTGCAAAAAGAACAGAAATCCTAAATGTAAATATCATTTTTTAACCAAACCACATCCACCCAATTTGCTTTACACAAGTTGCGACAACCATTTAAAGCACTGTTTCACTCTAATCAGCAAGAATTTGCTAAAGAGAAAAAAAATTTAGGCACTTTAAATCCCAAGTAATTTTGCCGCTGATTATAGTATGATTCTGGTCTTTTAGAAATTGAGGGGGCAGCTAGGTGGCACAGTGGGTAGAGCACTGGCCCTGAAGTCAGGAGGACCTGAATTCAAATACGGACTCAGCCAAACACTTGACACTTACTAGCTGTGTGACCCTGGGCAAGTCACTTGACTCCAATTGCCTAAAAAAAAAAAATTGAGTGTAAGAATCTTACAGGTAAATGAAGGCTACTGATTGTAGCATTGCTGCAATACTCTTCTCACCCCAATGACAGAGCAAAAATGGGACTCAAGAGAGGAGATTACAACTATATAATTAATATAATACTTCTTTTGTGTTTTTTAATTAAAAATAAAATTTTTGAGTAAACTATCTTTTTATGAGCATTTGTGGTCTCTTGTGAAAAGATGTATTTCACTTCTTATCAATGTTGCCTAATGGCAAAACTTTAGTGGACCAAAATAAAATTCGAAATAAAAAAAGGAATCTTAATTATGTTAAAAATTAAATCCTGTCACAATTACATGCCTCTAAATTGCAAGGGAACTATGACTTCCGAAGCTAGATATTTTTCTGACCACAAGAGGGCTTCTTTTATTCTATAAATGAAAATGAAGACAAATTTCTTATTGGGGATCTGCAAAAATTAACAGGTGAAATTTGACAAATGCACTGTGTTGACTGCATGTAACAGGATTTCAACACATGCAATCTCACAAAACTACCGGATTATAGAATCTCCATAATATGCATAATATTCAATATACAGTCCTCAATTTTACCATCTGGAATTGTACCTTATGGAAAACAGCCAGCTGCTTCTACAGCATGTTTGTAATTTAATTTTCCATTTGGCAAATAAAATACAGCAGAGCACCTACTATGTTTTTATCAGTTTTCATATTAATTTATATATCTAGCAAATTGTGAGGGCTCAATTAAAAGTATACAGAGCCAATGATCCTTGATTCACCATTCAGTATATTTCTATCACACAATAAAGTTAATTTCCATGTAGAATAAATGTCCTTTATTTTCTGAAATAGATGGGTTCTGGCCAAGAAGGCTAGCAAGTGTTGTAAAGTTCTAAATATATTCCAAGAGTACTCCACTATTACCATATTAGGTGTTTCATGGTCTGACCACCACCTTAACTTTCTGGTCTTACTCTGGGTCTTCCTCCCGCTACTTACCCTGTCCAATAACACGGGAATATTTTTTCTGCCCAGATATCCCCTGAATCTACATGGACAGCCCTGGTGCTTAGCTTCCATTGTACTATTTTAGCTTAATACAACTAGGATTCTATTCCAAGGATCATCAGTAGATGCCCCAAGTGACACAGTGTAGTGTTGAATTTAGAGTCATAGGAGATAAGCAAACTACAAAACAACTAACATGACCAGGAACTTTCCAATTTTATTATAATACTAGGGGTGAAACAGGGCTCAATATTTCTAGCAAAAAGTTCATATTGGTTATGACAAAGAGAAAAAAGTGGCTGATTCCTTCTCTAATCTGTTTTTTGGCAAGGCAAGAGAATTAGACTACTGTAATGGCCGACAAGTAGATCTTTTCTCCTTCACTCTTCTTTCTTCAATCCAACCTTCATGCTGTTACCAAAAATAATCTTCTGCATGTTTATTGTTGTTCAGTCATTTTTCAGTCATATCCGAGTCTTTGTGACCCTATTTGCGGTTTTCTTGGCAGAGATACTGGAGTAGTTTGCCATTTCCTCCTCCAGATCATTTTACACATGAAGAAACTGAGACAAACAGGGTTAAGTGATTTGCCCAGGGTTACACAGCTAGTAAGTGTCTGAGGCTGGTTTTGAATTCAAGAGGATGAGTCTTCTTGACTCCAGATGTAGTGCTCTATCCACTGTACTACTTAGCTACCCTAATCTTCTACAAAGATTTGTTCATGTGGCTCCTCTACCCCAAATTAGAGAAACAGAATCATAGAACTTTTTTATTTGGAAGGGGTCTCAGTGGTCATTTAATCCAATTTATACCTGAAAAAGTATTTCTACTCCAACATAGGCAGCAAGTGGTCATTCAGATTTTGTTTGAAGACCTCCAGTGAACAGGCAACCCACTACCCCCTGAAGATGGTGCCCATTCCACTTTGGGAGAGCTCTAGCTTTTTCAGAAAGATTGTCATGTCATCAAGCCTAAATTTTCATCTTCACTACTTCTACCTCTTGCTACTCCTTCTGCCAGAAGGGATCAAGCTGAATAACTATTCCTCTTCCACATGGTAGCCTTTCAAATCCTTGAAGACAATTAGCTGAATGTCCAAGCCTTCTCTTTTCCTGATTACAATCTTCAGACAGCCTTTAGTGTCCTTTCTAAAAAGTGGAATCTTAAACAAATGTAGAAAAAATTAGTAGGGAAGCAAGTAACTAGGGGAAAATTTTGCAGCAAATTGTTCTGTCTCATTTCCAAGATCTATATGTAAATGACTCAAATTTATAAGAATGAAAGTCATTTTCCAAATGTTAATGTTCAAATGATATGAATAGGCAGTATTCTAAGGAAGAATTCCAAGCTATCAATAGTCATTTGAAAAAATGCTCCAAATCGCTAATAATTGAATTAAAGCAACTATATAGATCTACTTCATATCCATTAGGTAAGCAAAGATGACAAAAAAAAAAGAAAGAAAATTACAAAACTGGAGAGACTGCCAGGAAACAGACATATTAATATACTGTTGGTGGAACTGTGATTTGGTCCTGTCATTCTGGAAAACAATTTGGAACTGTGTTCAAAAAGTCAGTAAATTATGTAGGCCCTTAATCCCATAATGCTACTCCTGAGCTTATTTTCAAAAAGATCAAGGAAAGAGGAAAAATACTCACATGAATAAAAATATTTATAGTTCTTTTTGTGGTTGGAAAGTCCAAAAGTAAAAAAGTGCCCACCAGTTGGGAGAGTGGTTAAACAAATGAAGGCATATTAATGTAATAGAATGTTATTATTCTAGAAGAAACTATTAAAAGGACATATAAACTTGGGAAGATTTTTATGAACTGATGCAGAGGGGACTATCCAGAACCAGGAGAATGATTTATTCCACAACAAGAACATTATAAGAAAGAAAAACTTTGAAAGACTTAAGAATTCTGTTTAATTCAATGACCAACTATGATTCCAAAACATCAATGATAAAGTAGGCTGCCCACGTCCTTATAGAAAGATGATAGATTTAAGATGTAGAATAATATTCATTTTTTTGCCAACTGAAAAAAAATTTAAAAATAAAATACAATACCCCAAACCAACAATAAACCAGGTGTGGTCTAAATTAACCACTTGAAAATCTTGAGTAGATACTTATCCTTTCTAGCATTCAAAACCTTTTACCATGCAATACCATTCTACTTCTAGCCTTGTTTCATCCTTTCTCATTTTACACTGTAATCCACCTACTTGTATTACTACCTGCCTTTCCCTCCTCTTTTTGCTTTTGCTGTTACTTACACCTAGAATGTTCTCCTTTTTAGTTGTTGAATTCTTTCCCATCAGAATCTGAGTTCTGTAAGAACACAAACCATGTCTTGTCTAAATCTTTCATTTCCCTTAATACCTAACATACTGCTCTATTACACAGTAAATATTTAATAAATAACTATTGTTGAATTAAAATATAAGCAAAGGATAGCATAGTGTACTAAGCACTACAGATTCACTTTCCCAGGAATTCTTCTTAGGAGATTCAATGAATACCTCATTCCCACTCTCACCTTTTCTAGATATTTTGTGAAGTCACCTCAGCTAATATGAATAATCTGGCTCATTGCTCAGGGAGAAGGAAAAAGATTGAGGAATAATTGGAGAAATAGTGACATGCTTTCCCTGAATGACTAGGCCTAGCAAAAAGTGAAGAAATGAACAGGCATTGGGGGACAGAGGAGGTTAATGGTAATGAGTCACCGTGACCTTATGTTGAGTTAAAGATAGAACTCACATGTGAGGGGTGAAGACAAAGCAGTCTTATATAATCCCTGGAGAACCTTATGTGTGATGTCTCTAGCTATGGCAGGCATTCTTAACCTGTGATTCTTGAACTTGGTTTTTTAAAAATACATATTCTGATAACTGTATTTCAATATACAATTTCCTTTGTAATCCTATATATTTTATTTTATGCATTTATAAAAATTATTATGAGAAGAGGTCAATAGGCTTTACCAGTAGGCTGCTAAAAGTGCACATGACATACAACAGGTTAAGAACTCCTAGCTGTGGGGACCTTGCGCAAGATAAGATAAAAATGAGGGGTAGCCAGGTGGCGCAGTGGATAGAGCACTGGCCCTGGAGTCAGGAGGACCTGAGTTCAAATCCGGACTCGGTCAAGTCACTTAACCCCATTGCCTAGCCAAAGGGAAAAAAGAAAGATAAGACAAAAATAAAGGAGGTATTTTATTTTGTTTTTTAATTTTAATATATACCCTAAGGTTTTCCAGATATGGGCCAGTTCTTTAAAAAGCTGTTCCCTTGGGAAAAGAATAAGGTCAAGTGACTGGAGGCTGAGGAGAACAGAAATGTGAGGAACACCAAAGCAAGCTAGTGAAACAAAGCTGTTCATGTTTTGAGTCACGTGATTCACTGTTTGTAAGGGGCTGGGGGTTGATGACTATCCCCTTAGGGGTGTCAGGCACTAAAGTTGCGATGCCATTTGGGTGGAGGCAATAAGCCAAGTGATTAAGAGGTTCCCATAGTGTACCTGACTTTTTCATACAAAAGGAAGCCTTTAACATAAGAGTTATCATTTTTTTTTTAAGTTAACTACAAGCTTCTCCCATAGCAATGAGAGCAGTAAGCAGGAAGACTCAATCAGGTCTAAGACTTGCCAGAAAAAAGAGGGAAGAAAGCAGCTGCAAATTTCCAGAAATGAAATTCTAGCTCATTTTCATCATTGGTAACCCTTTACTGGTCGTGGGTCACAGAAGACCCACAGTTAGGGGATGGAATAAGAGCCCACTTTTCATGAGCATGCTTATTTGGAATGCTTAAACGTATCATGTACATACCTAGGAAATGTTTAGTAAATGTGTATTGAACTGAATTTGAGAAAAATCTCTAATATAAAGGAAATAACAATGAATGGACTGAGAATCAGACAATTTGCAATCTAGTGCCAGCTAAGCCACTAATTAATTGTATGGAAAGTTGTTTTACCTCTCTGTGTCTTAGTTTCCCTATCTATCATTTGAGAGTGGCTGGATTTGATTATTTTCAAGGTCACTTCAAGGTCACACCTTTGCTGGTTCCGTGACTATAGGGGTCTGTTGGTTTGCTGGCATTTAAAATAATATGAATGAGAACCTCAGCCATGCATAGAACTATCTGGAAACAGAATGGACTTATCCCTTCTTGCAGAAAGGTAATGGACTATAGGGATAGAATGCTGCAGATGCTATCAGACTCACTAATGTGTCCACTGGTTTTACTGATCTATTTTTCTTTTTCTTTCTTAGTCTTTGTTCCAAGAGAAGTCTTGCTGGGTAGGGGTAGTGGATAGGGAAGGATATTGTCACAAATGAATGTGATGTAAAAAAAAAAAGTAAACAAAGCAAACAAACAAAAAGGGAATGAGATGCCTAGTGAGGTGCTGGGTTTCCCTCTTGCTAGAAATATTTAAGCAGAGGAGGGATGACCACTTCTCAGGAATGTTGTAAAGAAGATTCATTAATAGGGCAAGAAATTGCTCTAGATTAGGAGTTCTCAACACTTCTTTGTGTCATAGACCCCTTTGTCAGTCCGGTGAAGCCTAGCAACTCAGAATAATGTTTTTACATGAATAAATTGCAATATATAACACTACAAAAGAAACCAATTACACTGAAATACAGTATTCAAAATATTTTTAAAAAATTTCACAGACCTCAGGTTAAGAACCCCTGGACAAGATAAACTCTGAGATTCCTCAAAATGCTAGTGTTCTCTGGTAAACATGCCATTAGATATTTATACACACAGGTAAAAAGTTTTGTAAACCTTTTAAAAGAGATACACAAATGTTAGCTCTTACTGTTGTTGGTAATATTGATGGTGCTGAAGCCAAAGCCAGACCCCAATGCCTCATCGTGGTAGAGGGAAGGAGGGGCAATAATCTCTAGGTTCTCAATGCCAGTGAAGCTCTGGCAGATTCTACAAAGGTGGACAAGCCTGAAATCTGGAGCAAAGTGATAGATACATTTCTGCTATCTGAGAACCAGTCTGGCTAAATGCTGAAGGACTCTCAGCCTGAGAAGGTTGGCCACCAGCTACTTAATGTTTGAGGTCATAGAAAGTATTAAGAAGGTTCCTTTTAAACTCTGAAAGGTCCATGGATGGTGTCAATGTAGGAAGTGCTTACACCCAAACCCTGAGTCTTTTGGTGAATTGAAGCCTGGGCTGACTCCTAGAGTAAGAATGCAGACCAGAAACTACAGCATGTTTTTGTTGTTTTTGAAAGGCACAACTATTTGAATATCATATATCCAGAAGTTTCCCCTGGGCAGTTGGCTGGCTGGCAAAGTTGGGGTGGGATGGGTCATAGTATGAGAACTGTGTCCAGAAAGAATAAAGTTTTGATATTTCCAAGAAAACTCTTAAGTTTCCCAATCAAGTCCAGTCCTGTTTGAGTGGGAAATGTTCGTGTTTGTTCTTCGAGTTAGGATTTGATGAGTGTGTTTGCTCTCCAGGTCTGTGTGTGCACACACAGACGTGTGTAACTGGTTAAAGCCAGCAAGGATTTGGGGGGCAGGGAATGGAGGGGAGTACCGAGCAGGGAGAGGAGACAAGCACCTGCTAGGAAGGAGAGGGCTCCGTTTGAGTAAACCATATCCCTGCATGTAAAATAAAAACATTATATGTCAATCAACAATGCTGCCACTAGTCCACGGGTAAGTGTTGGAAACCAAGGTTTGCTGCTCCGTACAGGCCTCTCCGGGCCTGGGAGCCGGGGCTGAAACCATTCTTGGCAGAGCTTCATGGTTGTAAGACAGACTGCTGGGAAGCAAGAGCAGCAGGTATATCCATCAGTCCAGTGCTGCTCAGCTTGTTTTTCTTCTGTAAAGCCTTGGAGCATAAGCATTTTTTTTTCCTTCCTGCCCGCTGTGTTCATATTTGCCCATTGCTCCCCTTGCAAGCAAGAAATAGGCTTCCAGGCCTTGACTAGGTAGAGGAAGTAATACAGTATGGCAATGTTACCACATGGGATCTGTTTAGGGGGTTTTTGAGGAACTGAGTTAATCTCATCTTATTTTGGCAACCCAAGTAGGATAGGCCAGGATAGGCCTCCTCACTGGGCTTTCTTTCTCTCTGGGTCGGTAGTAGAGAAGAGTAGAGTGCAAAGATCATATATATATGATCACAGACCCAGAGCTGGAAAGGACCTCGGGTCAGTCAGTGAACAAGCATTTATTAAGCACTTACCAGGTGCCAGGCACTGTGCTAAGGACTGGGGATATATACAAAGAAAGGCAAAAAATGAGTCCCAGCCTTCAGGAGCTCATAGTCGAATAGGGAAGAGAGTATTCAAATGATTCTGTATAAATAAGATGTTTTGTGTGTGTGTGTGTGTGTGTGTGTGTGTGTGTGTGTGTGAAACTGGAGATAATCTCAGAAGGAAGGCACTAGCATTAAGGCTCCTTGCAGAAGGCAGGATTTCAATGGAATCTTGAAGGAAGCCAGGGAAGCCGGGAGGAAGCGAGGAGGGCAAGCATTCCAGGCACAGGGACAGCCAGAGAAAATACCCGTACAGAGTCAGGAGGAGGAGGAGGAGGAGTGTCTTGAATAAGGAAAAGCAAGTAGGTCAGTGTCACTGGAACCTAGAGTACCTAGAGGAATGTAAGAGATAAGAAGACTGGAGAGTAGAAAGGGTCCAGGTTATATACAGCTTTAAACAGCAGAGGATTTTATATTCGGTCTTAGATGTAATAAGGAGCCACTGGGGTTAATTGAACAGGGGATAGACTAGAGACTTTTACTCATGAGGAAACTGAGGCTGAGAGGTTAAGTGACTTCACCAAGGTCCCATGGGTACTAAACACCAGAGACCCAGGCCCTCTGACCCCAGTGACTTCCCCCTGAACCATGCTGGGAAGGGAGAAAGAAAGAGCAGAGGAGAGGAAGCAGAGTTTGGTCCTAGGTTGGTCACCCTCATTCAAGCACTACCTGATACAAATGCCCGAACCAGTAGATTAATACTGAACACTGGTATAATTTATCGTTATGCTTCCATGATGGCCTATGGTGAAACAGCCACATTTGTAATTATTATCATTGTTTTTGATGTTTTTAAATTTTGTTTTTGGATTAGATCTATGATTTTACTAGCATAAGAAATTCTCCCAAAAAAAAATAATAATACAGAAACTTTTTCATGCCTTCTCCTCAAAATCACTTTGTATCTATTCTTGTAAAATTATGGTTTTTTTTTTTTATTAATTTATGTTTAGCTTTCAACATTCACTTCTATAAGTTGTTGGGGGTTTTTTTTGTAGGCAATTGGGGGGTAAGTGACTTGCCCAGGGTCACACAACTAGTTAGTGTCAAGTGTTTGGCTTGAGGCCAGATTTGAACTTAGGCATTCCTGACTTCAGGGCTCATGCTCTATCCACTGCGCCACTTAGCTGCCCCTTCCATAAGCTTTTGAGTTTTAAATTTTCTCCCCCTCTCTGTTCGCCTCCCTCCCCAAGACAGCATGCAATTTGATATAGGCTCTACATATACATTCCTATTAAGCATATTTTCACATTAGTCATATTGTAAAGAAGAATTAGAACCAATAGGAGGAACCACAAGAAAGAAGAAAGAAAACAAAACAAAACAGAAGAAAAATAAAAGAGCAAATGCAAACTCCATAGTTCTTTCTCTGGATGTGGATAGCATTTTCCAGCATGAGACTTTTGGAGATGTCTTAGATCCTTGCATTGCTGAGAAGAGCTAAGTCTATCAAAGTTAGTCATCGTACAACATGGCTGTTACTGTGTACAGCGTTGTCCTGGTTCCGCTCACTTCACTAACCATCAGTCCATACAAGTCTTTTCAGGTTTTTCTGAAGTCTGCCTGCTCATCATTTCTTATAGCACAATAGTTTTCCATTACATTCATATACCACAACTTGTTCAGCCATTCCCCAAATGATGGACATCCCCTCACTTTCCAATTCTTTGCCACCATAGAAAGAGCTGCTATAAATATTTTTGTACATGTGGGTCCTTTTCCCATTTTTATGATCTCTTTGGGATACAGCTGTAGAAGTGGTATTGCTGGGTCAAAGAGTATGCACATTTTTATAGCCCTTTGAGCATAGTTCCAAATTGCTCTCCAAAATGGTTGGATCAGATCACAACTCCACCAACAATGCATTAGTGTTCCAATTTTCTCACATCTTTTCCAACATTATCATTTTCCTGTTTTGTCATGTTAGCCAATCTGATAGGTGTAGTGAATCTATTCTTTATACACACACACATACACACACACAATTATCTCCCCCAGCTACACTACAAGCTATTTGAGGGAAGTGACTGTTTTCACTCTTGTCTTTGTATTCACAGTGATTAGCACACAGTAGGTATTTCATAAATGCTTTTTGATTGATTTCTAGAAACTCTTTACCTTCTCTACAACTTTGAGAGTTGCCTGAAGGCGCTAAGAGATTAGGTAGGTCGCTTACCCAGGGTTATGCAGATAGAATGAGTCAGAAGTAAAACTCAAACCCAAGCCTTCCTGACTCTGAAGCCAGCTTTCTATTAGACCAGTTTGTCTCTCCTTTGTTATTATTGTTGTTATAATAATATTGTTTTAAAATATTGTTATTATTATTATAATAATTTTCATTTTACTCAAACTTCCATGGTAGGAAAAATCTAATCACTTTATAAATAGCATCTTGGATCACAAAAATATCTAGGACTTCATCCTATATCAAATTGTACTTGTTAGAGAGAGATGTTAGAGGGGAACCTTGAACCAGAGTGGAAAGTAGGTGATGTTCCCGGGTAGGCAGGCTGTTTATCTCTTTCATTTTTTATTACAAATTTGGTACATTTACTTGCTCCTATCTGAGCTACCACCAAGGCAGACAGAGTAAGAATGTATCAGTCACTGAAGGCCAACTGGAGACCTTGGAAACTTGATAAATCCCTGTAACTGTGCTGATCGGTGTCTTCTCATCAATTTGAAGTGATTCCTAATGTGGTGGGGGCTGCATGTTAGAAATGGCATTTCTCCCAAAGAGGGTTTTTCATCCTCTGCCTTTGAAATCTTGCATCAACCAAACCAAAAATGAGATCATTGATCACAGATTTAGGATTGGAAGGGAACTCAAAGGCCATTCAGTCCAACTGCCTCCTTTAATATACGAGGAAACTGAGGCCCATGGCAGCTAAGTAACTTGCAAAAGGTAGATAATGAGAGAAGTAGTGTTTAATCCCAGGTCCTTTACCTCCAAGTCCATTTTCCCCTATAGTACAGGATTTCTTATTTTGATAGCCTAACTTCACTGATGTATCAATGACTGCTGTGCCAGCAGCTGCATTCTGCAAACCCTGAGAGTGCACTCTTAAGCCAGGGTTTCTCAGCTGGACGTGTATTTTACTTCACTGTGACACGGCTCTTTTCTGTTTCATCTCAGCCCAGTAGTTCTCCTGATCACAGAAAGGAAACAGGAAGGAAATGGTCCCAGATAGGGAATCTATTTGTCTGTTGTATGCATCAGGAAGGGCACTGCCTCTGGAGTCGGAGCCTGGGTTCAAATCTTACCTGACACTTACAACCTGTGTCAACTTGGGCAAGTCATTTAATCCCTCTGGGCCTCAGTTTGCTCATCTGAAAAGCAAAGCAGGCTGGATTAGGTGACCTTTGAAGTTCTTTCCAGTTAGAGATCTATGATACCTATTACATAATTGATTTCTTCCTTTCCCCCTCTCCAATCCACACCTAAAGTTTGGACTTGTAATCAAGTACTTATCTGGGTACCAGAGTATGTACCAGGCAAAAAAGCACTGTAGAGATGTTTGGATTTGTAGTCAGAAGCCCTAGGTTTGAATTCTGTCTCTACTATTTATAACTTGGGCCAGGGATGGGGAACCTGTGGCCTTGAGGCCACAGTTTTGTTCTTCAAACTTCAAATTTTCAAAATTTGTTCTTCTTGTTCTGTGAAGTTTGAATTCAAAGGGCCACACTTGAGGACCTAGAGGGCCACAGGTGGCCTCGAGTCCACAGATTTCCCATCCCTGACTTAAGTGAATTACTAAATATATTTGGTTTCCTAATCTGTAAAATGGATTGGACTTAGTCGACCTCTAAGTGCCTTTGTAGCTCCAAATTTACGATTCTATGATCTAGTTGCAGACTTCTCCCTGCATTTTAAATTCTGAAACCTGCGATGTCAATAAGATTAACAAGACAGATGAGATACCTATGTGCTAACCTGGGCAGCCTTGCATAAGATATTTTAACCTCTTTGGGACCTCTGCTTGTTCATCTGTAAAATGAAGATGTCAGACTCTAGGGTCCCTCCTAATTCTAAGCTTCTATGATCCAAAGATCCTCTTACCCGAAGGAGATTATAGACTCCTTTTGAGCAGGAATCGTTTCTTTTTTTTGTTTGTTTGTTTCCAATAAGTACAGTCACTTAGAAGGCATGCAATAAATTCTTTGATTTGACAGAATCTTATCAATTGATTAACTACCTGCAAGGCCTGTAGCCTTACACAGCTTTTGTTTTGTGTCTTATTTTAGTCTGAGACCAGAGTGTGATACCTCATTGCCATCATTTTCTGTCTAAAAGCCTCATAAAAATATTTTACTTCCTTGATGAAATACCCTATTTTTGCCCATGTCTAGTGACTCTGTACATACAGGAAAAAAAATTTGAATCATATGACTTCTTCCAACTAAATATCTATTTTGATGTCTCCATAATTCCAAACTTGAATCACTCTGCGCTAGGATCATCAAATGCATTGAAATAATATAAATAACTCATTCCATTAATTAAAAGAGGAAAAGGAATGTGTCCTCTCTGTCACAGCCCAGGCCTTCCAGATCTATTTTCAACAGAGGCTCAGAAAAGTAAACCACATTTTATAAGATGCTCTCTTGACATTTGGGCAGTTTCCTAGAAAACACTTTCAGCATAAAGTGTGCCAGACTAACAGAACACCCCCTGCCTCTCTCCACCTCATCCCCACCCCCCCCGCCCACACTCCACAACCACTTCTAGCTAACCTCTGCCACTGTTGTGAGACAAAAGTTTTCAGATGCCTTTCACAGATGAAAGCTTGATATCCTAGAATTGGACAGAGCCAAAACTTTCTTCTGTAACAATTGATTCCACTTTAGCCAAAGCTTTTCCCCTTAGTATATCAGAAATGTGCAGGGTCTGATTGCAGAATAAGTAAACAAGATATGATGGGTTTTCAATAAATCTTGCCAAGCCATACTCCAAGTTGACTTAAAGAGGTCCATTTAAAACGCAGAGCCAGATGGAGGGAATTGAGTGCCCAAAGGTAAGAATAGCAGGTCACCAATGAAAAAGAGATGCTCTTCTTAGGCTTGCAAGTGATTACATGTGTAAAATGAGCTAAAGAGTTTAGGCAATCATGATCTGGATAATTCAGGAAATAAAAACCACTTCAGCCTGAAATACCCAAGTAAATGAAGTAATCCAAATAATTGCCTCTACTCTTTGCATCACACCCCGAGAGATTGCAAACAAATGAAAAATATTTCAACAAACAGGTATTTGAAGCCAAGTTTATATCCTGACTTTTTTAAAAAAAACTGTTTCAGTCATTTTCAATTATGATTGTATTTATTTTCTTTTTTTGTTTAGGGACCTCAGAACTGAAATGTGCATTAGACTCCTTATGTGCAGCTTGATTTTTAAACAATGTAAAAGATTATGCATCTAAAGAAAGGGTAGAGACTCAGGTTTCAGAGACTGGTTACTTTATCAGGAGTCCTTAACCTGGGCTCCATGGATAGATTTCAATGGTCCTTGAACTTAGACGGGAAAAAAAGTATATTCTTATATGTAATGACCTTTGGTTTCCTTTGTAATCCTATATAGTTTGTTTTATGAATTTGTAAACATTATTTTGAGAAGAATTCAGAAGAGTTACAAAGAAAAATATTTTTAAAAATTCAATTCAAATGAGAAAAGTAACTAAGAATGCAGAAAAGTAAATAAGATATTGCAAATAATATATTTAGTAACTTTATAAAGAGAATAAAAATTAGTTTCTTCCTATATAGTGTGTCAATGAATTCAGACGATTTTAGAGTTCCTGTGAAATAGATGTGCAATTCCATAAAATTTTTCATTGATTTATTCATTCATTCGTTTATTCCATCATAGGCTTTACCAGATTGCCAAAGAGGTCTACGACACACACAAAAATGTTAAGAACTCCTGTCATAGATATTATTGCTTGGCATACCTGTGAAACGCTTTTTAATCTTGGCCTAGTTCTGGAGTTGATAATGCTCTTAGTCCTAGTTTTTTTCTTTCTTTTTTTTTTTAATTTCAATGATACTTTCAATTTATTTTACCACAGACATGTCCTAATATTTTCGATCCTGTTCCTCTCCTCACCACTGAACACTCCCTTGACAAAAAGAAAAACAATTAAATAAAATTAAGCCACATGGAAGACCTGTATCTGACAGTAAGTAAAACACACAGAGTACCCCGAGTACCTCCCCTGGGAAGGGTTTTATCATGACCCCTCCAGTTGCTAATGGTTCCCTACAAAAATTACATTTATGTTGTATATTTTTTTGAGTAATTAGCAATCAATTTATTAATTAGGCTAGCCAACAATCAACAAATTGATGGTTAATGGTTTCTCTCAGTAACCAAATACCAAACCATGGAGAGCATGAAATTATTAAATACTCTTTTTTTCTTTTTTTTTTCCTTTTTCTTTTTTTTTGGTGAGGTAATCAAGGTTAAGTGACTTGGCCAAGGTCACACAGCTAGTACATGTCAAGTGTTTGGTCTGAGGCCGGATTTGAACTCAGGTCCTCCTGACTTCAGGGCCAGTGCAATACTCTTTTTTTCCCACTTAAAAGTATTTTATTTTTTCTAATTATATGTAAAGACAATTTTCATTCTTTTGGATTTGTTTTACAGTGTCTTGATTTCTCCTAAAGTCATTAGCTTCCAATTGCTCTGTTTTTAAGGAAGTATTTTCTTCAGTAATCTTTTGGACTTCCTTTTCCATTTGGTCAATTTTGCTTTTCAGGGTATTCTTCTCCTCAAAGGCTTTTTGGACCTCTTTTGCCATTTGGGTTAGGCTCTTTTTTAAGGTGTTATTTTCTTCAGTATTTTTTTGGGTCTCCTTTAGCAAGCTGTTGACTTGTTTTTCATGATTTTCTTGCATCACTCTCATTTCTCTTCCCAGTTTTTCCTCTACTTCTCTTACTTGCTTCTCAAAATCTCTTTTGAGCTCTTCCAAGGCCTGGGACCAATTCATATTTTTCTTGGAGGCTTTGGATGTGGGAACTTTGACTTTGTTTTCTTCTTCTGGTTGTATGTTTTGATCTTCTTTGTCACCAAAAGTAAGATAATATAGTCTGACTCTTTTTTCGAGGTTTGCTCATGATCCCAGCCAATTATTTGAGTTTTAAGCTCTTTGTTAAGGTAAGAGTCTGTTTCCAATGTGGAGAAGGTACCGTCCCAAGCTTCAGGGGTTTATACAGTTGTTTTCAGAGCTACTTCTAGGGATCTGTAAATTTTTAATTCTTACAAAGTGGTATGATAATGGGCAAGGTGTTTCCTCTCCACCCCCACAACAAGTTCCACCACACCAGCACTCCTTGCCCCAGGACTGCCCCTCAGAACTGTGACCCAGATCCAAGCACAGGTAAAGCAAGAGATTCCTGCTTCAGCACTGGCAAAGAGATCCCTGCAATCCCCAGGTGATCAGCCACTCGACTCCCCTCAGTCTGTGGGCCAGAAACTCCGGACTTGGGGCTGAGACTTTAGCTTCTCTCATTGCAGTCACAGATTTTTCCCACTGACATTCCAAGTTGTCTTTGGTGTTTGTGGGTTGAGAATTCTGGAAACCGCCACAGCTGCCCAGTGATTCAGTCCTCTGAGGCCTGCTCCAGGTTCACTGCAGCCTGCGCGCTCATGCCGATCTGTGCTCCTCTCCCTGCCCAGCGCGATATACCTTTACTATCAGCCATCCAGGCTGTCTTTGGCTGGAAATTTGTTTCACTCTGTCTTTTTGTGGGTTCTGCTGCTTTAGAATTTGTTTAGAGCCATTTTTTTAAACAGGTATGTGGAGGGGTTTGGGGGAGAGCTCAACAAGTCACTGCTTTCCCACCTCCATCTTGGCTCTGCCCCCCCATAAAGATAATTTTCAACATTCACTTTTGTAAGATTTTGAGTCCCAAATTTTTTTCTCCTCCCTCTCCTGCCTTCCCAATACAGCATACAATCTGATATAGGCTACACATCATGTTAAACATATTTCCACATTAGTCATGTTGTGAAAGAAGAATCAAAACAAAAGGGGAAAAAACCACGAGAAAGAAAAAAAGAGAGAGAGAGAAAATAGTATGCTTGGATCTGCATTCAGATTCCATAGTTCTTTCTCTGGGTGTGGATAGCATTTTCCATCACGAGTCTTTTGGAACTGTCTTAGATCATTATATTGCTGAGAAGAGCTACTTCTATCAAAGTTGATCATCAAATAGTGTTGCTATTACTGTGTACAATATTCTCCTGGTTCTGCTCACTTTACTCAGCATCAGTTCATGTAAGTCCTCCTGCTCGTCATTTCTTATAGAACAATAATAGTATTCCATTACATTCATATACCATATACCATATACCATATATATTTGTATATACTTATCTGTGGACATGTTCCTCTCCACAAGTAGGGTTCTTGAGTGCAGGGACTTTGTTGCTGTTACTGCTGTTGTTTTTGTGTCCCCAGTACCTAGCACTTAGACACTTAAACGCTTGTTGAATGAATGCACAGCCTCTGGAAGGAATATAAGTTATCATATATATCAGAGTTCAGCTGCTTTTTAGTGTTGGCATCATTGGCATTGCTAGAGTCATTGTGGAGATTGTTCTCCTTTTGGTGCCTGAATTCTGTATCAGTATATAAGTCTTCCTATGTTTCTCTAAATTCCTCATATTTATTATTATGGCTTACAGCACAATAAAATTCTATTATATTCATATGTCCTGCCATTCCCCAAATGATGAGCACCTACCTTAAGTCCAGCGTCCTTGCTACCACAAAAAAGTGCTTTTATAAATATTTCAATTTTAATATGATCTTCTTTTCTGTAATTGACCACCTAAGACTCAGAAATGGGATCAATGATTCAATCATCATATTTTCCCATATACTGACTCAACCAAGAAATAAATAAAAAGTTCAACAAAACTATCTGTAGCATATGTACTTATATGGTATTTATATATGCTGTGGATAAACAAGTTTATCTGTCCTATATTCAGTGCCTACATGGGCTACATTAGAGGTTCAGCCAATTAAGTAAGTCCAGTGGGCCATCTATCTTAATTGTGTCTTAGGTGTTTGTGCTGGATAACTCAGCACAGTGTAGTTGAATGGGTGCTAAGATGTGGCCTCTATGGGCCTGAGTTCAAATCCTGCCTCTTTTACTTATTCTCTGGGTGATTTTGTGCAAATGACTTGACTTTTCTGGGCTTAATTTTTCTAAATCTGTTTTTAAAAAGTTTGGATTAGATGGTTTCTAAGGTCCCCGATAACTTTAAATACAGGATTCTATGACCAGGGTTTGAATCTCAGCTTCACTACTTAATTACCTGTACAAACTTAGGCATCTCATTTCCCTTCTGTGATTCAGTCTCCTTATCTATAAAATGAGAAGGTTGGATTGCATTACCTCTAAAGTCCCCTCAAACACTTATTAAGTTGTGCTGGAGACTGTACTAGGTGCTGGAGATATAAAGACAAAAAGAAAACTTTCCCCTGCTCTCAAGGAATTTGCATTTCACATTCCAGCTCTATGTCTATATATGACACTAATTTGGGAATAAGAAAGAAGGAGAGAAAAGCTAAGAATACAGGAGGTAGCGTGGGAACTTGTTTGGGGATATCTGACCTTCAGAATGTTTCCTGTCTCTCTGTTACAGATATGAAATCAGTAGCTTTGGGCAACAGTGTCCAGTGCCAACATCTGCCTAATCTCCCAATGTCTTGGCCTCCAAGGCAAATAGTTCATGTTAAATGGCAGCTGAAGCTAACAAATGGCTTAACCTTATGAAAAGAATTACAGATAAGGACAGAAGAAGGAAAAAATCATCGGAATGGATACTGACAAAACAAACTACAGTGTCTCACTGTGTAATGAGTTTCCTAGGCTGAATGCACATTCTAGAGGGGTACATTCTAACTGTGATGAAAGTCTTTACTGAGAGTAGTGGGTTTACTCTATGTAGTGGGTAAACAAAAATTCATTTCATACCTACTTCTCTCCGTCCCGCCCAAACATGACTGTAGGAAGCTTATGTTTCTCAGGATCCTCATCTTCTCTTACCCTCCATAAAGGCTAGACTACATGAAAACTTGGACAGCAGGGCTCGCCTTGGCTGTATCTGCTTTGCACTGACCGAGTTGTGTATTGCTTTGGAGGACTTGGATACTTGATAAAGATGATGATAATAATAATGGCTGACCAACACTCTATGGTGCTTTAAGGTTTGCAAAGTACTTTACATGTATTCTCTCATTTGATCCACACAACGACCCAGTGAGATAGATGGTTTAGGATATTCATTTTGCTGATGGAGAAATGGGGCCTTCAACAAAGGTAAGTGATTTGGTCAAGGCTGGAGTCAGGAATTAGTGCTAGGATTCAAACCCAAGCCTTCTGACTCCAAATCCTTTAAGTCTCTCCAGTATACTAAGGGGTTGATAAGTTCTACCTGTCAGAACCCTTCCTTACTGCTCCTATTTCCTTTTTTTTTTTTTCCTATTTCCTTCTTGCTCCCAGAAGCAGCCTACATCTGCTCTAGAGTCCAGTTGACTTCAAAATGATAGTTCAGTTAAAGCAAATTTATTGATGGCCTACCCTATGCAAGCCATTATACCAGACACTGATGGATACAATAACGGAAAGTGACAAAGTCTTTGAACTCCAGCAGCTTACACTATGAAGAAGATGTATGACTTACACAAATAAATACAGAAGGCAGCTAGATGGCTCATGGTTCTAGCACTGGAGTCAGGAAGACCTGAGTTCAAATTCAGCCTCAGACACTTGCTAGCTGTGTGACCCTTTGCAAAGCACTTACCCTCTGTTTGCCTTAATCTACTGGAGAAGGCAATGGCACACCACTCCAGTATCTTTGCTAAGAAAGACCCATGGACAGTATTGGTTTGTTGTGATCCATGTGGTCACAAAGAGTCAGACCCAGCTGAACAATTGAACTACAACAGTACAATACAGGAAGGCAGTGGTAACAAAGGAGACATAAAGTACTTTATGCAGGAGAAAAGTTTTGTTGTATTGCTGCCTTTTTTATGGTATTCATTTCCCACCATATTCTTCACCACTCTGCTTCCCCCCTTCTTCCTATTTTGAAACTTCCTTTGAAATAAATATTCTATCTAGCCATCAGTAAAATGGGGATGATAATGGCACCTACCTCCTTGTAGGGTTGTTGTGAGGATAAAATGAGGTAATATATGTTTTGGGTTTTTTTTTTGCTAGGCAATGGGGTTAAGTGACTTGCCTAGGGTCACACAGCTAGTAAGTGTTATGTGTCTGAGGCCAGATTTGAACTCAGGTCCTCCTGACTCCAGGACTGGTGCTCTATCCACTGTGCCACCTAGCCGCCCTGAGATAATATTTGTAAAGTGCTTTGCAAACCTTAAAGCACTATATAAATGCTAACTATTTTAATTATTATGACAATTTGAGAAATAGAAAATAGTTTTCATTAGATCTGTCAGGGACCTGTCTCACAAAGGAGATGACAACTGAACCGAGCTTAAAGGAAGAAAAGCATGTTGATGGAGGGCATTGCAAGCATGGAGAGGATCTATGTGAATGCTGGAAAAGTCATTTGGGGCCAGATTGTGGAGGATCTGAAGTGGAGGATATGTAGGCAACTGCTGAAGACTTTTTATCACCAGAGTGACACAGTCATACCTGTGCCCTAGAAAAGTTATTTTGACAATAGTATAAAAGGTAGCTTTCAGAGGGGAGAGTCTGGAGACACAGACACAACAGTTAAGGAAAGGGATAGTGATGACCAGAACCAGTGCAGCGAGAGAAAATTAAAAGGGAGGGAGCAAATGAAACATGTTGTAGAGGGCAAATCAATTGAATCAATTGGTAACTTAATATAGTTTGGGCATTAGGGAAAAGGAAAAATCAGAGGATCCTAGAACTTAGAGGGGAAGGAATCTTCAACCACAACAATATAATAAAAAGACAATACTACCAAAGTTAATTGCCAAGGGAATACTTTGTGGAACTTGATAAAAATAATAACAAAATTCATTTGGAAAAACAAAAGATCTATAATATCAAAGAATATATCTACTACCAGACCTTAAACTATATAATAAAGCAGTAGTCACCAAGACCATTTGCTACTGGATAGAGAGATTGATCAATGGAACGGACTAGACAAGGGAGAATCAGAGCAATGGAACTCAGTGACCCAGTGATTGATACAATAGAAAACATACATTGCCTAGGAAAAAGTTCCTTATTTGATAAAAATTGCTGGAAAACTGAAAAGCAGTCTGGCAGAAATTAGGCTTAGACCAATAATTTATACCATATTCTATAATGTATTCTAAATGAATGTTTTAAAATTTTATTTAATTTTCAATCTGTGGAATAAAATAAGCATTTCTATAACACAGTATAATCAGAAAGATGATTGCACATGAAACTTCATGTATAACTTGCTATTGCTTTTAAATATAATAAAGTTATCATGTAAATTTATTATTAATAATTAAATATTAAAGATCATATTATTAAAAAATTAAAAGAGAAGCAAATCATGTACATCTCATAGCTATGAATAGAAGAAGTATTCTAAATCAAACAAAAATAGAGGCAATTTCAAAAGATAAAATAGATAAATGATTATATGAAACTGAAAAACTTTTACACAGACATAATTAATACATCTTGAATAAGAAGGGTAACAGTCAAATTGGAAAAAATCTTTATAACAAATTTCTCTGATAAGGATTTGATATCCATGATAAATAAACTATATGTAGATATAGATATATAGCAAGAGGTATATAACTAATAGCCATTCACCTATAGATAAGTGGTCCAAGGATATGAACAAACAGTTCTCAAAAGAAAAAAGTATTTGTGACTACATGAAAGAATGCTCCATATCACTAATAATAAGAGAAATTCAAATCAAAACGGCCCTGAAGTTTTACCTTATACCCTCAAATTAACAAAGATGACAAAAAACGATAGTATCAGAGGAATTGTGAGGTTATGTAACAGTTTTGGAAAACAGTTTTAAATTATTCAAGTAAAGTGGCTAAAACGTCTATACCCTTTGAAATAAGTACTCCATTACTTGATTATGCTCCAAATAAGCCATTGATGAGAAGATAACCCCGATATATGCCAAAATATTTCTAGTAAATACTTTTTTGTGACAGCAAAGAATTAGAAACAAAGTAGATACTCAGAGATTGGGAAAAGGCTAAACAAACTGTGGTATATGAATGTTAACAGAGTACTACTGTGTTGTAAGAAACGATGAATACAAAGAAATATGGAAAGAGCTATATGAACTGATGCAGAGTGAAGTAAGGAAAGCTAAGAAAACAACATACACAGTAAGTACAATTATGTAAATAGA
Organism: Vombatus ursinus; assembly: GCF_900497805.2. NCBI lineage: Eukaryota > Metazoa > Chordata > Mammalia > Diprotodontia > Vombatidae > Vombatus > Vombatus ursinus. The sequence continues at coordinate 24,035,545 of NW_020954569.1, forward strand.
AAGAAAAACCACACACAGGGAAAAAAAACAAAAGTGAATGTAGCAAGCTGCGGCATATGAATGTAATGGAATACTATTGTGGTATAAGAAATGATGAGCAGGCAGATTTCAAAAAACCCTGGAAAGATTTATATGAACTGATGCTGAGTGAAGTGAGAAGAGCCAGGAGCACATTGTACACAGTAACAGCAATATTGTGTGATGATCAACTATGATAGGTTAGCTCTTCTCAGTAATACAATGATCCAAGACAATTCCAAAAGACTCATGAGAGAAAATACTATCCACATGCAGAGAAAGAACTGATGGCATCTGAGTGCAGATTGAAGCATACTATTTTCACTTTCTTTGTTTTTTCTTTCACATATTTTTTTCCTTTTGTTCTAATTCTTCTTTCACAACATGACTAATGTGGAAATAAGTTCAACGTGATTGCACATGTTTAACGTGTATCAGATTGCTTACTATCTTGGTGAGAAAGAAAAATTTGAAACTCAAAATCTTATAAAAATGAGTGTTGAAGCTATCTTTACATGTAACTGGAAAATAAAATACTATTTACATAAAAATAAAATAAAATTGCTTATCTGTAAAAAAAGTGAATGTAGCAAAATTATTAAGACCAAGTATGACTCAAGTGAAGAAACATGAGAGAACACCCCCAATCACCCCTTTATAGAGGTGGGAGGGTCACAGTTATTGCATAGTGCATATGTTTGTAGACTTTTCCAATGCATTGATTGGTTTTCTAATTTTTTCCTCTTCTTTTTTCTTTTCTTTTTTTTTTGTTTTTGGTCTTTAACATATACTATTCAGTATATGGGATAGCTCTCTGGGAGGAGGAGAAGGAGGGGATTCTAAGACAACTATGATGATGTGAAAAAAACGAAAGACATGAATAAAAACTTAAGAAAAAAAGAATTTATCAGATTTAGAAAAAGCAATTTATCAGGTAGTGATGAATAGCCTCATTCATAGTAAAATAAGGGATGAAAGCATCTGATAATAGAGAAGGGGGTAGGGGTCTAGTGATCTTTAGGAGCAAGAAGAAACCAGGAGATGATCAAACTTTCAATTCAGTAAAAAACTCATTCTAGAAAGTTAAGGTCACACATAGACATTTTAGTCCCCAAAATAAAATCAATTTCTTTCCATCCATTCACTATGCAAATGGATTTCTAACAATAACAAATTCTTTTGTCATGTGCTTATTTCACACACTTCACAAATTCCCAGCTTCCTGCCTTATTTCTTCCCTCAGCTTCTCAGCCTCTTTCCAAAGAAAACTACTTTCTTTTCCATTTTCACCTGATCTGATTTCTTCCCCTGCTCTTTTTCACCTTTCCCAATCTCCTTTCCTGTTTTCTCACTCAGGCTATGATGTTATATAGTTGGTAAATTCCACACCTAGTCATAATTCGGAAAGGCAAGAGAAAACGGAAGGAATCTGGCCATCTTAGGCATGACTGCACACCCCGAGGGTGCTGAGTTTCTATTCCAGTTAGTTTAACGTTCAACTGATGCACACAGACAGAGGAACATGAGTCAACAATGAGACACTGTTGCCACCCAATTCTCCCCCCACAGAAAAGGAAATGGCCTCTGACACTGAGATGTATTAACAAGAGTTCCACATATGGCAGAAGGCATGGGAACTGCCTCTCTTCTGTGCTCAGAGCTGGCAATAGAAGACTGATCTCATTTTCAGTTTGCAAATATCAGATTGGGAAGAAAAAAAACACTGAAATGAAATGCGTTTAATGTGAAGCAATACAAATTAAAAACTCAGAAAGTAAAAGATAGGACAAATATCAACTCTGAGGAAAATAAAGAGAAATAAAATCATCTACAAACACAAAAAGGAATGTTATGAGGGAAAGCTATCTTATCTCCAGTGGCCAAAGACTTAAAAATGAAAAGGAGATTCCGTAGAGAAATTCAGAGATTATAAAAGGTTGCCCAATTATCAGGATGGGCAAAATTATCCTAGGACAAGCTACTGAAAGAGATTGTACACTTGGTACTCTAAAAGATAATTCACTCATGAATTAAAGATGTTTCAATCAAACAATGTTCCTATAATGATAATGTGGACATAGTCAGTTCATTGATTCGATGATCTTATTATTCTGATCTAAAATCTTCAGTCACATTCTTCCAGATATTGTCAGAAATCTGAATTTTTTCAATCAAAATTCAAATCAAAACTCTATTAGACTGCAAGTGACCCATTAGACTGTAAGATTCTTGAGAGCAAGAACTATCTTTTTTTATTTTTTTTAATCTTTCTTTGCATCCTTGCTTAACACAGTTCCTGGCATATGATAAGCTGAGTGCTTGTTGACTGACTTATTGACTGAAATCTGAATCCTCATGCACCAATACGAATATGGAAAGACAAAAGAACCAAAGTACCCAGTTTTTTTTAATGGCAGAAAGTAGAGTTTATGAAGTATAAGTAAGTGAGCTTGACTTTAATTCCTGGCAAAACATTAAACTGTATCATTCAAGGAATGGTGAGTGAATAGTGCATAAAAGCTCTGGCTTTTTACCATCATCCCAATTAATACTTTCACTAAAGATTTGGGTCCCCAAGCAAGGCTGTATCTCTCTCTAGGGTCCTAGGGATATCTCTGAGGGGTTGGGGATGATTCTTCTCTAAAGTCATCAGCTCAAGCTTACATTTTGGTATGTTCTTCCCCATGTTAGCTGCCAGTGATTAATGTGTCAGTTTCATTTAACCAATTAACATACATTTGCTTTTTTACAAAGGGATCTCTAATGAAGGTATAAAAAGAACACAAGTTTTCTCTCCCTCCACCCCCACCCCAAAATCTGGGGGTATGTCCTCCCCGTACCACCTTATCTCTGAGAAGAGTAAGTTCACGCATGAAGAAGTTTCTACATAGCATTGGTCCCACCAACTTAACCTCCAAATGAGCCCTAGCTGCTGGATAAGTCCTCATTTCAGCTAGCACTTGAGTCCTTCAGGTCATTCCTTATAACCAGGTTACTGGGCTGGGCCCTGAAGGACATTCCTCAGATACTTGCTGTCAGACTGGCTGGCCTCAAAATCCACCCTAGACTCCAAATCCCATACCTCAGCTAGTTTGCATTCACAGGCCACATTATAGTGAGGAGAGGTTAAGGCCAAAGACCTTCCTACCACTCAGAGGTTTACAACATTCCCTGACTCTGCACTCTACGGAGCCAGGCAAGAAAGATCCAGACTGAGATTCACTTGGCCTGGTTATTCACTTTTGAATGCATCCAGTTCCAATGCACTGCACAGCCAACCAAAAAAGGCTCCTCTTTGCCTTGTGGTTAGCCAACTGAACCCAGTTCAAGATTGTCCACACATGCTCCAAAGTCCACACAGCAAGTGCATCAGATGAGCACACTGGGCATGCTCACCAGGCTTCCCCACTTTCATATTACAAGTGAACATCTGAAAAAGAAAGCAGTGATCACAAAGATGATCCTCATATAGGATGGCCTCATATAGAATAGGTCATTCCAGACTAACCGGGTTTCCTTTTTTACCAGTTACTGGATTGGTAGATTAGGAAAGTGAAGTAGATCTTCTTGATCACTGGGTAGTATTGATAGTCATTCATTTCTATCCTATTAAATGAAAAAATTATCTGGGTTCTAAGAAGTGCCATGTTCCTAATGGTAGTCTGATGGACTCAGAAAGACCTAGGCTCATGTCCCATCTCAGGTACTCACTAGCAGTACAAACTGGTCAAGTTACAACTTTTCTGCCCCTGAGTTTCCTCATCTATAAAATGAGAGCATTGGATTCCATGACCTCTAAGGGTCTTTCCAACTTTAAATCAATGATCCAATGGGGCCTACTAAGCAAAAGTTTAAAACAAGTCCCAAGCTCCCTAGGGTTCTTAGAGAGTCAATGACTTTCTATTATATAGCTCCATCTTTATTTCTTAGGCCCAAAGTGCTCACTAGAAGTAACCCAAGCGTTAAGCTCAAAGTACATGCTTAATAAACACTTTTTTATTCATTTAATCATCCAGTTAGTCATTGTGGGGGGCATATGGATTTATGGATTTATCAAATAAAAAATTAGTTCTTGATCCCCCCACCCACTAGTAAGCCTCCAACTCCTTGAACTTTATTTCTTTCAGGAACTGCTAATCTCATGACCACGGCTCTCTACAAAAACAGACAAACATTTTTGTTTCAATATTGAAAATTGTTTGTTTTAACTCAGCAAAGACCCCAGAAGTAAATATGCTGTATATAATCATAAGGAAACAACAAATAATGAAATATATACTATGTCACTATGCATACACCACTCTCCTAGATCCTGGAAGCCTCACAGATGGTACAGAAACTATTTCCAATGCAAGAATTCTAGGAAATGCACAGTTTGAGTTCTCCTCTGAATGGGCTGAGGATTATGAACAGCACAGCTTCTAAAGGGCATTCATCTCAGGTTCTTAACAGAGCCAACTCTTAGATGAAAACAGACACTGGATCTTGGCTCGGCCCTGTGGCACTGAACTCAGGTTCTGTTGTGAAATAGAACTCATGAGGGTTGAAACTTTACATTGGCCTCAGATGTCCAGTTGCTGGCAGGGGCTACCATCCTCCTCTGGCCACAACCAGCCCCTCACAGAGTAAGATGAATGGACTGAAGTCATTGCCACTCAGGCGCCCTCCTTGTAGTGTGTCAGCCTCTGATCCTGAAGCTGTCATATCATTTCCTGGCTTGATCCCTAGACCAAAGCTCACACAGCAGGAAGGAAGGGAGTTAGGAAGGAGCAGGTGTAGACTGAGGAGCTTTATAGTTTACCTAGATTTTAGCAAAGCATTTGACAAAGTTTGTTGTGCTATTTTATCAACAAAATGAAGAGATATAGAGTAGTTGAAGGTATATTTAGGTGGTTCTAGAAGGGACTGAATGGCCAGACACAAAGAGTAGGTATTATCTATCTGACGTCAAATTGGAAAGAAGTCTCTAGAGGAGTGTCCTAGGGATCTGTGTTTGGCCCTGAGGTAGTTAACAATTTATCAGTTACTTGGATAAAAGTATAAATGGCATGCTTATCAACTTTTAGCATTTTGTGTGCTTTTTAAAATTTCTGAGCTTAACCATAAAAAAAGAGAGTATTTCCATATACAAAGTGGAACACAAAAAGAGAATTGTACATGAAATCATGAATCTCCATTCTATACCACTTCCTTTTTAAAAAGCTGTATGTAATAAATTCCACATATTGTTTTCAAAACTGTCCTGCTTTTCTGATGGGATTCTTGTTTCTTTATTTGATGTTACCACTACATCATCATCTAACTACTCTTAGTTACTCAGAAAAGTTTACCTTTCTGAGTTTTCCTGGACTCTTGTAGTTGTATTTTACATTTCTTATTCTTTTAATTAGAAATGCCTAAAAATTCTCTATCCATTAAAGGTCCATTTATTCCCTATATGATACTTAGCTTTGTAGAATGAGTTATATTTGGTTGTAAGCCTATTTCTTTTGCCTTTTTGAATATTATATTCCAAGATCTCTTCTCATTTAAAGAAGCCAGTTCTTGTGTGACCCTGTGATTTCTCAATTGAACTGCTTTCTGGATGCTTCTAGCACTTTTTTCTTTGACACTGAAGTTCTGGATTTTGGTTATGACATTCCTGGAGACTCTTTCTTTTCAAGTTTCAGGAGATCATTGGTAGATTGTTTTTATCTTTACTTTTTCCATTATACTTATTAATCATTTTTAGTTCAGTATGAATTTCAGATTTTTGCTACAATAGGTATGTGGGATTTGGTTGGTTTGTAATGTAGCCTCAGTAGACAAAAAGATATTTATAATCTAGAACATTGGGCCAAATATAATGAGATGAAACTGAATAAGGATAAATTCAAAAGCTTGGAGGAACCTTAGTCAATTAAATGACCAATACCGGAGTAAAGAAATGAGGAGAAGAGAGTTTGTTATGGATATCCAGACTGAACACAGAAACCCATCTTAAAGGTAAGCTTATATGCACAAACACCATTGGTGCAGCTGTAAATTTGGAACTATTCCCCCAAAAGCATTAAACTGTGTAAGCTTTGACCCACTGATATCACTACTAGGTCTATACCCTCCAAAGAGTTAAACAAAAGAAGAAAAGAACTTGTATGTACAAAAATATTCATAGCAGTTCTCTTCATGGTGGCAAAGAACTAGAAATTGAGGGGGTACCCATCAATTGGGGAATGACTGAATAAGTTATGGTATATGAATGTGATGGAATACTATTATGCCATAAGAAATGATTGAAAGGGGGGCAGCTAGGTGATGCAGTGGATAGAATGCTGGCCCTGGAGTCAGGAGGACCTGAGTTCAAATCTTGCCTCAGACACATAACACTCACTAGCTGTGTGACTCTGGTTAAGTCACTTAACCTCAATTGTTCCTATAAAAAAAAAAATGATGAAAAGGATGGTTTCAGAAGAGACTGAGAAGATTTGTATAAACTAATGCAAAGTAAAGTGAGCAGAACCAGGAGAACAATTTATGTAATAACAATGACATTATACATACAAATAACTTTGAAAGACTTAGGAACTCTGATCAACACAAGGACCAACCACAATTGTAGAGGACTCATAATAAAACATGTTACCTCCTGATGGAGAGGTGATGGGTTCAGAGTGCAGTAGATTGAGACTTTTTTTTTCACATAACTAATGAAGGAATTAATTTTGCTTGATTATACATGTTTATGATGATTTTGTTTTGAGGGTTTTTTTTCTGGATTTTTGCTTTCTCATTGTGGGGAAAGGGAAGGTGGGAGAGAGATAATTTAAAGTTGAAAACAAAATAAGATTCAATTTAATTTTAAAAAGACAAGCTTATGCAAAGTTCAGATGCACCCATAACCATACCTGATACAGAAACATCTTGATAAGAGACTATTTCCTTCACGAAAGGATTTTATTAAATACCAAGTTCCTCTCTAAATTTAAATTAATTAAATTTACAAATTCTTATTTTCATATAAGTTCAGGAACTAATTTGAATATGTAATATGTGCTAGGCACTGCAAGGGATACAAAGACTTCATAAGACCATCCCTGGTCTCAAGTAACTTAGAAAGGCAGAATGATGTAGTGGCAAGAGCTTCAAAATCTGGGCCTCAAAATCTGGATTTCCAAACTAACCTGTTGTTAGTGAGCATGGGTTATACTACTCAACCTGTATGAGCCTCACTTTTACCTACAAAATAGGGATAATCATGTTTGTACTCCTATAGTATACCTCACATAGTAGGTGCTTAATAAATGGGTTTTTTTCTTTAATTATATGTCATACAGAATTGCAAGAAAAGTGCTTTGTAAATTTTAAAGTACTATATAAGTATGAATTAATATTATTAGTCTGGTTGGGAAGATGAGTTAATAAACACACGAAAAGTTAACAATAGAGATATAGATAAATACAGATAACTATTGTGGAAAGTACCCTGGACAGGGAGTCAGGAGAGCTGTATTCTAACTCTATCACTAATTAACTGTATGACCTCTGGTAAAGCCATCTCATGTTCTGGGCCTCAGTTTCCTCATCTGTAAAAATGAAGGCCATTAGACAAGATAATTTCTAAGGATACTTCCAGTCACAAAAATTCTACTTTAAGTTCTGAACAAGTGGCATGGACAAATGTAGCATACTAAGAGGCAACCAGGTGGTACAGTGAATTGAACACTGGGTCTTAGGTCAGGAAGACTTGAGTCCAAATTCAGATTCTGACACTTACTAGCTCTGTGACCCTAGGCAAGTCATTTAGCTTCTGTCTATCTCAATTTCCTCAACTGTAAAATGGGGTCAAAACAGCATTTACCTCCCAGGGTTGCTGTGAGGATCAAATGAGATAATATTGTAAAATGCTTAGCATACAGTAGGTGCTTAATAAATGTGTCTTTCCTTTGTCTCCTGTTTTCCTTCTTCTACCAGCTCTGAGGCCTGGTAGAGAGGTTTAGGTTTAGATGGTCAAATCATTAACAGGAGAAGTTAAGGAGGCAAAGCTGGGAGATTCATTAAATATCCCACTGGATTTTCCTATTCCTATTATATAAAAGAGGCCATTTTCACCACCCACCTTAGGGAAGATCAGAGCTCTCTTGAGGTAAATCAACCTGCATTTTCTAATCCCCAAGTAAAAGGATACATTTGTGAACAGTAGCAGTAAGCCAAGTCCACAGTCTTATTCATGATCAGGAGCTCAAACTGTGACTTGTAAGCAGACAAGTATGTTTGAGGGATTCAAATTTCAAGCATCACGTTCTTGCCCAAGTGTTCAACAAACATTTGGTATTACTTAAATGTGCCTTAGTGGTCTAACTTGTGAAATAATAGGGTTAGATTCGATGATTTCCAAGTTTTCTTTGAGCTTTTCTAACATTCTAGAATTCTGTTCATTTTTGTTTGTTTGTTTGCTAATTTCATTTGCAACCCTAATATTTTTTATTAATTATGGAACTGGAAAATTGGTCTGAAATAATTTTCTTAAGATTCACCTTGTGATAATGTTCGCTCCCAGAATAATTGGTAGCCTTTAAGTGAGATAGTACAAGGATTGAAATTTTAGCCAGGTAATTTATCAGAAATAGAAATCAACCAATTCCTTTTACAGGCCTTGATCTCAGCCAAGAAAGTCAAGCCCAATGCCACAGGGGAATTTAGTGTTACATAGTTGTCAGTAGAGCTGAGAAAAACAAAGAATGAAAATTGCTGTCTTTTTTCCAAGATTCTCCAGTGATCATATTAGTCTGGATAATAGCTCAGTTGTCCTTGGCTCCTATCATTGAAGAAAATTCACTTGCCAGGGATCGTTATTTGTGATCTCAGCATTGCCAAACAGGCCATCGTGGCAGCTTCCCACTGACAACACAAATGTGGGCTTATTTATTCTCCCTCAAAAAAAGAGATGAGCAGCAAGTCTGTTCGATGAAACCCAGGCCTGCCCCCAGAGACAAGTGGCCAAAGGAAAAAGACAAATTATGTTTAAAAGAATCTCAAACTATTAACACTAAATATTGTTCCAAACCATTAGTTTTAAGAGAAATGCAAATTTTAAAAATACCTAAAGTTTCACCTCACATCCCACAAAGATGATAAAAGATTAAAATCATGTTGGAGGGGCTGGTAAGAAACTGGCACTCTAATGTGCTGTTGGTGGAGTTCTGAATTGGTACAATCTTTCTGAAGAACATTTTAAACTTAAGCAAGAAAATTCACTCAACTGTTTATATCCTTTGACATAATGACACCACAACTGGGCATGTATTCCAAGAAAGTCCAAGGCAGAAAAGAAGAAGGGCCCACATATATCAAAATATTCCTAACAGCACTTCTTTGTGGGGGTAACAAATTAGGGATGAAATGGATGCCCATCAAGTGGAGAATGGCCAAACAAATTGTGCTATGTGAATGTAATTGAATATTTTTGCTTTGTAAGAAATAATCAACATGAGAAATTTGGAGAAACATGGGAAGATTTATATCAGTGATTCGGAGTAATGTAACCAGAACCAGGAGAACAACACTCATAATGGCTGCATAATGTCAGCCATCCTAGTTCAGGTCATTATACACAAGAACATGATGAGCAGTAATATCAGAGTAAGGCAGTATTGAATAGCGGAGAGAGAGGGCCTCATGAATGAACTTTCTTCTCATTTCTGCCTCTTCAAATCTGAGTTTCCTTCAAGATTTAGCTCAAGTGATACCTTTTAGTTGAAGGGTTTCCAGATTCCTCCAGCTGCTAGTGTCGTCCTTTCTCTACTCCCCTACCCCACCCCAATTACCCTATATTTATTTTGAAAGTATTTTGTATAAGCCTATGTTATCTCCCTCAGTAAAACATAAGTTCCTTAAGGGGAGAGACCCTCACTTTTGTCTCTGAGTCACCAGCACCTAATAAACACTTGATAAATGCTTGTTGATTGATTCATAGACTTAAAATCCAGAAGATCTGGGTTCAGATCCTACCTCTGACTCATATACTTTGTTACTCTAGGCACGTAGGCACTTGGCAACTCTAGGGTTGTAAATTGCAGAACAGCTGCTTATCTGCCATGGTAAAAAGAGTTCCCCTACTGTGTGTCACCTACACCACTAAAATTACAGGTCCAGACTCCAAAAAATGTAATTGAAAAGAAAACTCATATAAAAGCTAACACGGTGTAACTGTAATGACCACTGTTGGCTCTGGAGAAGAGATGAGAAAATTCAGGCCCCCTCTTGTTAGAGGTCACTGGGGCAGATCGTGGCATACTCTATCAGACAAGATCACCATGTCATTTGGTTTAATTCTGTATATAACAAGCACATATTAAATACTTTCTATATGTCAGGCATTAGGTGACCTTAGATGATTTGTTGACTGATGAGGGTACAAAGACTAAAAAGAAACAATCCCTGCCTAAGAAGCTTACTAGAGGGAACAACATATACACAGATAAATGTAAAACGTATATAATAAAGACAAATTAATTTTTTTTTGCGGGGGGAGAGTAACAACTGGAGTAATCAGACAAGGTTTCTTATAGGAATGCTTTGGGCTGCACCTTGAAGGGAGCCAGGGATTCCAAGAGGCAAAGGTGATTAGGGAGAACATTCCAGATAATGGGCTTCATAGAATACAAACAGACATTTTTTCAGATGGGATATTTTGTCTGAAGAACCAAAATTAGGGCAATTTGCCTAGAATACTAAGCATATCAGAGGGAGTATTGCGTAATAAACCTGCAAAGGTAGGTTGTAGACAAATAAGGAAGACTTGCTTAAGATACTTGAGTTTGCATTTTAGCCTGAAAGTCACTGAAGCTTTCTGAACAAAGCAGGGACATAATCAGACCTGTGCTTTAAGAATATTAACTCGTTTGCTGTGTGGAAGATGAATTAGAGAAGAAGGAGTCTGTAAGAAATGAGACCAAAAGTCCAGGCAATTAGCGTAAGGGCCTGAACTAGGATGGTTTTGATGTGGGCAGAAGAGAGGTGTTTTGGAGATAGGTGACTGGAAAAGTGAGGGGGAAAGGGGATAGGATAAAAGTGAAGAGTCTAAGATGACTCCTAGTTTACCGATCTGACTTTTCTTGGCTCTTTTTCTTTATTATAAAGGAGGGCTCATGGGGGGGGAGTTAAGGTGGGGGGAGAGGATATGGATATATATCTGGAAATTACTGTGATGTGAAAACATCAAGAGTCAGACGTAGCTGAAGACAATTCAACAATGACAGCAACAAAAATATAAAGGCACGAATGAAAACAAAACAAGTTTTTGTAATAAGAATTTACTTAAACAAAACTTGGCCCGATAGTCTGCAGGGAAGACATGCTTACTTCAGATTATAAATTTGTCACTCCAGTCACATGAAGTAATCTTTGTTTCTGTCTACCTGAATGTAATTCAATTTAGTAACAAATATTTATTAACCATCAACTGTATGATACAGATATTGCCAATGGAAAGACACAATGAAATAATCCCTACCCTCACAGAGCTTACATGGTATGGAATATGTGCTGAGTATATTAACATTGCCCTAACATGGATACTGCACAGATTGGATGTTTTAACATGCTATAGCTGGTAAATACTTTGTAAAATCTAAATAATACAACTATGTTTTCTCAGTTCAATTGTGTAAATTTGGAGGCATTCATCTTTTTTTTTTTTTTTTGCTTTTTGATGAGGCAGTTGGGGTTAAGTGACTTGCCCAAGGTCACACAGCTAGTAAGTGTGAAGTGTCTGAGGTCGCATTTGAATTCAGGTCCTCCTGACTCCAAGGTGGGTGCTCTATCCACAGAATGTTATTTCTTTATAACAGCATATGATCATGGGAAATGCAAATACCACTAGTTTAATATTCCATCATGCTTTAGAAAATAAACTAATAATTTTTATAAACCATATAGCAAATCCAAATATAAATGGTACAGTATTTTTACTTCAGAATAATGATTATCTTGCTCCTTGGCTTGATTAGGTGATTGTCTCTTAAACAATAACATGACTGCAAAATGTTTTGATTTTTTTTAAATGGTACAACTATGATGTACTCAAAAGGGAGAAACCACTAAAGGTATGCAAATAGATTTCCCAAACATTATTTCATGAAGGGAGATTTAAAAACAAAAACCACTGACAAAAAAGACAGAAGAACCTTTGCCAGCAGGGAGTCATTAGACAAGAGATCTTGTTTTCAAAAATGTCTGACCACAGAGGAGGAACTACCACCTCAAAGCAGCTGGGGGTGGGGGTGGGGTTGGGGGTGGGGGTGGGAGAGAGGCCTAGAGAAAGTCCCATGATTCACCAGTTTTTCCCAGGGCAGCAGACCACTGCTTTCCTTCCACCCAGCCTCGGCCTCTCCTCACTCCCCTCCTCCCCAGCCTAGAGATGGGCCTGGACCAGGAGTCAAGACATGATCTGCTACGCTTGGACCCTTCAAGAGTACTGCTTTGGTGAAACATCAAGGCTTATGAAGCAAACAGCATCAGAGTTCTTTCAGTATAGCTAGCAAAGGGCCAGGGAACTAAAGCACTGGATCTAATGAGTGTAACTAGCAAAAGTGTTCTCACTTTTATCAATGCTTGACAACCCTTGCACATACCACCTTGTATCCTAGAGTGATTTCTGTACATATCTTCTCTCTTCTACCTACCTTCTACTTACAGTAGAAGTCCTGAAATGATGGCTCAGGAGTCTGCACCTTCCCAAAATAACTTTTCTTGAGTTCAGGGACCTTATTGTTTTCGTCTTTGTATCCCCACAACACCAAGTTCTGTGCTTTGTGCATAGCAGTCTTTGACAAAAATACTTCTTAAATGAATGAAAGAACAAATAAATGAAATAAGAATAGGAAAGAGTAGCCTATGCAAACACGGTTTAATCCTGTGGCTCACAACATTTTTTTAAATCTCAAAAAAAAATGAGATTTTAATTGATTAATTAATAAGACTAAAGCAGACCACCTCCCTCTCTCACATGATAGAACTTTTACTATTACTATACTATTGGGAAAAGACACCACAGAGCTCCTTTAAATTTGGTGATTTTCAAAATGAATTTGTATTTTGTTCATCACAATACCATCTATATACATACACCTGAAAAATAGTAATATGGTAATATTGATATGGATGAGATGATTAGTTGGCCTATTGAAAGTATTTTTATTACACTGAAGCATTTAATCATTTGATTAGTGCTAATTTATAGCTTTCAGAGACTACAAGCTAAATAAAGATTACAATGATAACATGCTTGCTGCATATGGATCCTTACAAGAACCTTGAAGTGTTGGGGCAGGGGGGAGCTTGTATCACAGAATCATAGCATTTCAGAGTTGGAAGGACCCTTCATGTCTGTGTAGTCTAACCCACAATATACTCAATGAGTGGTCCTCCAGACTTTGCTTAAAGAACTCCAGTAAGTAGAAGTGTCTCAGTTCAGTCTATTCTACTTTTGAATAGCTTCAATTATTATGAAGTTATTTCTTGACATCAAAATTAGATTTACCTCTCTGCAACTTCCAGGTATGGCTCCTAATTTTCCCCTTTCAGGCCAAACAAAACAAATCTGACTTTTTTCCACAGGAAATTCTCAAATGATAGCCAGCTGCTATTATGTACCCCAGTCTTCTCTTCTCCAGCTAAACATTCCGGTTCCTTCAACTTCTCCTCATAAACTTGAGACCTTTTGCCATCCTGGTTATCTTTTTCTGGATGCCCTCTAGCTCATCAATGCCTTTCCTAAAATGTAGCACCAAGAACTGAATGCAGTTCTCGAGATGTGATTTGATGAGGGCAAGGTACAAAGGGACAATCATATGCTTTTCTTTATCCTGCCTAAGGTCTCATTAACTGTCTAGGCTACCATTGAGTGTAAACTTCACAAAACCCCCAGAATCTTTTTCAGATTAACTGCTGTCTCCCCGTGGTCCCCTGCCCAATAATTATGGAATTCTTTATCCCTACTGAGTTTCACCTGATTTTATTTAGATCAATGTTCAAATTTGTAAAGATCTTTTTGGATCCCACCTCTGCCATCCAATGGGTTAGCCATTTTGGTGCTGTCTGCAACTCTGATAAGCATACCATTTAAGGTCCCTTCTCACTCTAAATCTAACTAGGATTCTATAATCCTGTGACTTTATCCAGATCTCCACTGGAGATCTCCTCAAAAATTAGCATTGATCCATTAATGACTACTCTATCAGTTGTAGGTCCATTGATTTAATCTCTTCTCCAGCCTAGGGCCCAAATTTGGGGAAAGGGAAAAAAAATTGGAATTTTAAATATTGAATCATTGCTTTAAAAAAATAACAAAGCTGCATTGGGTTCACATTATTATAGGTTGAAAGGGCTTTCTTAAAACCGGGGCCTGTTTTATACCTGAATTATAGCATGGACACAGAACACTAGTTGGTTTAATGTTACTCAGGGTACACTTACCTTTTAACTTCATGGCTCACTCAGACTTTATGAGGGACATGTAAGCTCCACACTCCTGTGCATTAAATCCCTCATTAGAAAACTGGTTTTCACAGGGCAGAACTAAATGTGGCCAGACAGCCTTTTAAACTCCAGCTTTTGTCCCTTACTTGAAAATAAAATTTTGGACATTTCTTTTAGAAAAATAACCATTGTTGACCAGTCTATGTTGCATATGCTAACTGCTCGTATGATAAACTTTGAAATAGTCTGCTTAATTGCTAGGAGTTGTAAGCGAATAGAAGTGGAAACACTTTGAAAAAAAAGCTTGAAAGAATGTTCCCCATATAATCCCTTAAAATGGACCATTTGATTTATGAATAGAGTAATCATAATGCAGACCCTGCTCTGAAAAACACATATGTAAATGATTAGAGAATGTTGGGGGTGTCTTCATGGTGGAGTAATTCTGACATGTAATATATTCATGGTAGCTGCTAAACTATGTGACTATTTTTGCTGCAGAATGACAATTTGTATATAAATGCACCCAACTCATGGCATCTTTCATACTAAAAGATAGGATGGAAACTATAAAACAATCTCTCAATGATAAAATATTTTTCACCGAGTATAGAAAAAGGGCATGTAAAAAGATTGTGAAGAGCACAACAATTTCTGTTGATCTCACAGAAGAAAGCAAAAATGCTGTTGTTGTTTGTTTGTTTGTTTTGTTTTTGTTTTTCATTAAAAAAAAAAAAAAGGCTGGCTCCACGATCTAGTATGTTCACAAGCCAATGTAAGTTTTATGGCTAAATTATAAATCTCTCAAAAGAGTTTAAGACCATCAAAGAGCTAATTTAATCATCATAAATAACTCCACTAAAATAAAATGGATCCAGTCCATTTATAAAATATAGAATAACAGGATCATTGTGATAATAGGATCATTGTTTTTACATAGCTCAGAATCTTAAAATATTTATCTCTTCTAACATTATCTTGAGGGGGAAAAAAGTTGAATGCTTATGAAATTAATGCACTCACTGTCTATGGGTAAGAGACATTGACCTAAGGTCTAGACTTCAATTGCACTCTTCTGAATGCGCAAAATTCTTTATGAACATCAATACCAAAGGGCATTGCCCCCTATTATCAGTAATAAAAGCTGCTATTTTTATAGTACTTTATATACATTATCTCATTTGTTGCTCCCAACATACCCATGAATTAAGTGGTGTTAGTAGTCCCATTTCACAGATGTGGAGTGAAGGGCTGAAAGAGATTAAGTAATTTACTCAGAGTTACTGGTAATATGTGAGGCAGCATTTGAACTCAAATCTTCATGACTCCAAGTGACCCCAGAGCCTCTCAGGAATATTCAAATTAGCTCAATTAGAGTTTCATGACTTGTTTAAAGATTATAAGCCAAGTCTGTGGAAAAACTTGTAATAAAATAATTCCCCCATTTAGATCCCTCCTCTATTATTTAACATTTATAGATAACTGTAAATGTTTGGTTTTTTTAATCTTCTTTTAATTATACCTCCAAATTCAAAATTCCATCCAAAATCTAGATTTAATCCAATCTCCTTCACCAACTGAGGTCTTTTATACAAGGCCTTTTCCTCCTCATTTTGATACTTTTTTTTTTAACTTGGACATTGCAAAGGAGTGGGAAATATAAAAGAGTTCTGATTCTTTTTCTCTTTGTCCTTTTTTTAAGTACTAGTTTTATTTTGTTTAATACAACAAAATGTTTTTAAAATGTTTATCCACCAAGCAAAATCAATAATTCCCCGAACTCCTTTCCCTGATAAACTTGGCTTAAGTTGTACATATTGCACAGAAACCTGTGGAAATAGTCTCAATTGTTTGAAAGAGAAAATGTGACAAGCATCTCTCCTAAATGATAGTAAACTAAATACTTCAGTAATGATGACCAAGAGAAATCTGGCACAAGGATTAGGGATTCTCAACAGAGTGGAAACCATAATAGAGTACAGCCAACACCTATTGGCGCATCTGCTAGATTGGCAGATTTGGTGAAAAACCAAGTGGACGGGCAATTGCCCTGAGGGATATTTCTGGCAGTCTCCAAGAGACCAATTTCTAAATTTACCATGAATATTAGCTCTCCATCTCCCCCTTCACAGTGAAGACAGAGGAGTTTAGCTTACTAATTGCACAACTCCATCTGTATGTTAAATCCTGGTCTGTCGATTCTGAATATATTTCCATTCTTTTCCCTCCAGAAAATAAATTTGCCTTGTATTAATCACAAACTGTTTCTGCCATTTGATTTTAGCTAAGTTAAGAGAATTTTATCATGAAAGAGCTGATTATCATGTAATTAATTTTCCTTGGTCACAAAATTCATCCATTAAAGTATCAAAGGGATTGTGACCTGCATCAAAGGAGAAAGAATCCCTACACCACAAAAATCACAGATTTTTGATGTATTGAAAAATATGAACACTTAAATGCCAAATGCTCAGGTCAGGAACAGATCTTCTTTTCATGGCTTTAATTTCATTCCTTACTTTCAAGGAAATACGAATTTGCCTGTTTGGCCTTTATCATGTGTATTGCTGTTTGTCCTGATTTTTGAGGCAGACCAATGACATCACAGGGTGATATCTCATGGGTGAATTCTATTTAAGTGAGGCAGAGTTGAACACAGTTGTCAGCCTCACTCTGTCTTCCAGAATCATCAAAGTCCAGTGGTAAGAAATTCTATTCATTAGACTGCATCAGTCATGGATTTACCATGGTTCAAGCTGCCAACTCTTCTATATTGTTACACAGCCCTTTTAAAATAGGCCATCAAATTTACTGATTTTTAAGCATGAGTGATCCATTCTCTCTAATGGTCATTGTATCTACACTCCTTTTAGGAACTGGTATATCTGTAGTTAAAATTCACTTTATGCTACAGCAATAGTCCTCCATTTAAAGTCCTCTTCCCAGGTTCTGTTCAGCTGGAAGGGTTAAAAGGAGGCATTAGCCTCATCCTGGGGTTCTGTTCAGCTGGAAGGGTTAAAAGCATGAGCCCTGTATATCTATTATCAATGGATTGGCCTGGATTAATTAGGGAGACATTCATCCCCAGGTTGATTCCAACATGATGACTTTTTCAACCATAAAACTTTTCAAGGACAATCTCCTAATTTGTAGAACAGCTGCATCTCAATCTGCTTCAATGGAAGAAGTACCCACATCAACAAAATCATAGATCTTTGAAATATTGAAACGGTTGGGAAAAAAGTGGTCTGAAAAGTGGTGTGTAAATCTCATTTTTGTACATTGGATCATATCTTAAGTTCAACATGGAAATTCGCTATGTAAAGAAATCTCATGGGAATAGGGGCTCATGAATTATGGTTTTGGGTTGGGGTTTTTTTAATGGATGCTGCCTCAGAATTTCTTAAACCTGTGCATAACTTTCAGGGTGTCATATTCTTTATCAAAGCATTAATCCTTTTTTAGAATAAATAAACCTCCATTGACCTACCTGCTTTATAAGTCTGGATTTGCATGTTTGGTTTGCTTAATTCAGGGTCCACTTACTGATGCTTCGTTTTCTTGTTTCTCACATCAAATTCTCTCTTTTGTCTCTTTTAGTCTATTTGCTAAATTCAATAGTGATGAAAAACATATAGCATGCCAACCTGTCTACATACAGGTGTAAGTATTCAAAAACAAATGTTGTCACAGCTTTGGCAATCACTTATGTATATAACTTTAGCAAGGCAACCAACATAAAGACTGGAAAGGAAGGAAAAATGGAGAAGGTAGGGAAATATTCAAAAGGTTCTCCAAGAAGGACAACTGTGGGGGCAGCTAGGTGGCGAAGTGGATAGAACACCAGCCCTGAAGTCAGGAGGAGCTGAGTTCAAATCTGGCCTCAGACCAACCACTTGACACTTACTAGCTGTGTGACCCTGGGCAAGTCACTTAACCCCAATTGCCTAAAAAAAAAAAAGGACAACTGTGTCCTTCTTAAGGTTAGAGCAGAACTGGCTACATTGACCAGGGTAAGTTGGTGGCCATGCTAAGCATAAAGAGCTCATTCTCTTTTCTTTTAACTGATTATCCTTCTTTTCTGGTGTTTGAAATGTAATGCTGCATGCAGCTGTCGAGAAAGGTCAAAATTATCTACCCTGCTCTGAAAGCAATCCAACAGAGGCCTTTTTGCTGCCATCACTTTTTATCCTCATTGGCTTTCATCCCCCTGTGCCAAGTACAGCATCAACAGGATATTGTATCATCTTCCTTGATCACAGCTGGCTTTGATATTTTTTGTGATGAGTTGGCTCTTGAGGAGTGAGTGGATCTGAAACATTGTCTCTAAAACTCACCTCCTGAGAAGGATATTGTTTGTATTTATACAGTACATTTTTCTTTCTGAAGCAACCAAAGACTATACACAACACTTTTTTAAAAAATCTCCATTGTATCTTTAATAACATGAGCTGAAGTCTGCCATTTTCAGATATGGAAAGTGAGTCACAGAAAAATTTCAAGTTTTTTCTATGGACACCGAAATGGTAGAACAAATAGGCTTCCTTACTTCTAGTTTTGTGTGTCATCCACTGACTAGATCAATAGTCTGGAGAGTTGAGTAGCAGGAGGAACAGGGAATCTTTTTTACATTTAAGGACATGCTTTTGCCCTCTTTTCATTTTAAAATATTTTCCATCCTCATTTTTTAATACCTCATTTTTTTTTACCCACAGCTAAGACCACATTACTGACCCTTGCTCCTTTTCTTTTTCTAATAATTTATTTATTTTTAGTTTTCAACATTCATTTCCCTAAAAATTTTTCCCCCTCCCTCACCTCCTTCCCTAAGACTGCGTGCAATCTGATATAAGCTCTACTTACACTTTCATATTAAGCATATTTTCACATTAGTCATGATGTAAAGAACAATCAGAACTAATAGGAGGAACCATGAGAATGAAGCAATAAAACAAAACAACAAAGGAAAAGGAGAGCAAATAGTATGCTTCCATCTGCATTCAGACTCCATAGTTCTTTTTCTAGATGTGGATAGCCTTTTCCATCATAAGCTTTTGGAGTTGTCTTAGATCCTTGCGTTGCTGAGAAGAGACAAGTCTATCAAAGTCAGTCATCATACAATGTGGCTGTTACTGAGTGCAATGTTCTTCTGGTTCTTCTCATTTTACTTAGCATCAGTTCATGTAAGTCTTTCCAGGTTTTTCTGAAGTCTGCCTGATCATCATTTCTTATAGCACAATAGTATTCCATTACATTCATGTATCACAACTTGTTCAGCCATTCCCCAATTGATGGGTATCCCTTCAATTTCCAATTCTTTGCCACCACAATAAGCCTTGCTCCTTTTCTTTTAGAACAATTTGTGTTCAGGGAGGACCAGCACCTCTAGTGTGAGGGTTGCTGAGCCCTTTTCATGGCTGCTCATCTACCTTTGGTGTCCACCCATCTCTGCTCCAAGAAGCCATAGCATAATGGTTCAGCCATACCCTAGCAAAATTGTTTTGGCAGATGGGCTAAACCAGGTTGGGGGCAACCAACAGGCCTCAGACCCATTAGTGAGTTTAAGGAGATATCTACTCCAAGTATGTAAAGACTTCTCCCAGTGGAATGGGTGGACGAGAACAATTTGTCCCAAAGGCCATGAAGGCAGCTGAAACAGGTGTCGCAGAACACTTAAAGCTTGGTTAGACATCAAGATGCCAAGGTCATCCACTGCATCCCAAGACTTTTGTCTTGCCACTAGACTTTGAAAGAAAGAGTGAGGCTGACAACTCTGTGCCCCTCAGCCTCACTTAAATCCAATTCAAGAGCAAGTCAAGACATCACTTGATGATGTCATTGGCCCTCTTCAAAGGAAATACAAAAAACAACGTGTAATATTCAATTCAATCCTTGATTCTCCTTGAGGGCAGGGACTGTCTCTCAATTGTCTTTATAACCCTAATAGGTAGCACAGTACCTTCCTTGTAGTAAGAAGGCACTTAATAAATGTTTGTTGGGTTGGATTAGATTTTGGCCCATAATTTCCCATATTTTAAAACCATCTTCTAGCCCTACAATTTCTTCTTTTGAGGCACTGTAGGCCTCAAAATTCAGATTAGGAAATAGTCTCCTAATTTATAATACTTTGAGCATGTTTCCCTACCTCCTTGGGGTAATCTCAAAGTTAAATCCATCTCAAAGTTAAAAACTGAGATACGGAGGAACTGTGACTTCATCATCTTGGGGAATTCCATTCATCAGTTCAGCCTTTGACTTAGTAATAAGTCCTAGGGTGTTAGTGGCCCGAGGCACAGTAAGGTTAACACAGGATCACACATCTAGGGTCAGAGGGAGGAACAGAGCCCAGGCCTTCAAGACTCCAAACCCAAAACTCTAACTGCTAAGATAAGAATGCTTTAAAAAAAAAAAACAAACCCTGAAATATTGTTCATTATTTTACAGGTCTTTATACCTCACCATCAACCACCCACATTTTCTTAGCTTTATAGAACCACATGGTATGGTTTCCCTCTACAGGAGAGGCCTTTTAGGACAAATGAAGCAAACCTTAGTGAGAGGCAGCCAGGAAGTTGGGCACTTAAACTGTGCCCTTCTTCACATTATCCTGTTCCTTCTTAGACTAGTTGCCCCACAGGATAAGCTTAGATGATGACATGGAATTTAAATTCCTATGAGAGAAATAAGGAGGGAACAGGATGAAAAAAGGGTGATTGTGCTCTAACCCAGAGGGAAGAACGACCAGAAAGAGAAGCTTCCTCATACTCAACTACTAAACGTAAGAAGAAAAAAAAAAAGCTTCATCAGCTAAGAATGTTACCAGAGACATGTAAATAAGAATGAAAGAATAAAACTAGCTGTTAAGATTAAAAGTTTGGGTTTTTATATACACAGTGACTACAATAATGCAAACATGTAAAGAACAAAAAAAAAATGCTCTGAACTTGCTGCATTATAATGACCAAGATTGTTTTCAGAGAGATAAGAAAGTGTGCCTCCCTCCCCACTTTACAGAGAGATGGAGGAATATAAGGGGGAGGAATCCCATATACTGTCAGATACAGTTGCCATGTCTGGTTTTGCCGAACTGCCTTCCCCCCTTTTTCTTTTTTTTATTTATTGTTAAAAATGTGACTCAACGCCGATTGCCTCTGACTCCCCCCCCCCCCAAAAAAAGGTAATGAGGCTCACAGGACAAGGGGGAAAATTATTGTAGGGTGATGTGTGTGATGTATTTATAAAACATGTGTGTGCATTATGTATGCATGTATGCATCTAAATACACGAGTGTGTGTGTGTGTGTGTGTGTGTGTGTGTGTGTGCGCGCGCGCGCGCATACTCCATTTTCCATCAGCAGCTCTGCTTGGTTTTGACTCTAGGAAGCCTCACCCAGGATAAGCTGATCACCTGAAATCTCATCACCATGCTGATACATCATACCAGTTTCTGATACTCAACACTTCCTCAGCTCCGTCAGTTGCCTCTCCCGATGACTAGAGGGCTGGAGGGTGGAGCATTAAACTCCACCCAAAGCCTTCCTTCAGAGAGACCTCAGATCTGAACTTTCCAGGTAACTCTCCATTTTCCATCAGCATCTCTGCTTGGTTTGTCTTCCAGGGAATATGGTGCCCTAGAGCAGGGAATTCAATCTGGAGGCATCCTGATTAGCTGAGAATGAACCAGAGGTTATAGAATGAACCCCGCAAATGCATGAATCCTGCCCTAGAGCAGGGAATTAGCACTTTGTGGATAGCAACTGTCTTTCTTTTCCTTTATTTGTATCCCCAGCATTTAGTACAGTGGCTCGCACATAATAGGCCCTTAATAAATGTTTATTCAAATGAAGTGAGGGATAGATTCAGAAATTAAGATGATGTTAGAAAAATCAATAAAAACTTTATAAAAAGATAAAACACACTGTATCAAAAATAAGATTTATGGTTTTTACTACAAAGAATCCTAGAGAATTCTGGGGTTGATTGGGCCTCCAGCTGCTTCTCCTCAGCTTTCAAATCTTAAAGCCACTTTCCTGTTCATCAGCAGCTCCACCTTAGGAAAGAATAATAGAACGAAAAGGTGGTAACTTCAGGAAGCCAGTTTTACAGCTTACTAGCAGCTTTAGTCATGTTAGTCTAGTTGCCCAAGAGGATCAGATCCTGAAAAACAATTCCAAAGTGCACAAATGGAAAAAAAAAAATGGGAGACACAGCATTGTTATTTATTTCTGCTATTATTTTGTTATGTTTTTTTCTCCCCTTAAAATGTATAGTTTAGATTTTGGAAGAGATTTTAAAAATTAGTTTAGATTTATTTTTAGATGTTTTTATTGAATTTGTCTAGGCCATAAAATTCACACTAAAAATTTGAATAGAAAACTTGACTCTAGAATTAATGATTATACACTTCACTTTAGCTAGCCATCCCACTCGTCCACGACCCGTTCATTTTTCATGTTAGAGTCTCAAGCCATGGGATCATACCTTCCATTTCTCTAAACTTTTAAAATAGGCTTTTCTGATGCAATTGCAACATTTAAATGTTTTTCCCTCAGGCACTGACAGTGTATGATTGCATTAGATTAAAATCTTACCTGAAATGGAACTTAGTCTATAAAATAAATATCATTTAAGAAACATTTACTTATGCATGTATGTATAAAAGAAATTTCTAAAGGTTGTTGAATTTAAATTTACATATTATAAAGAATATGAATAAGATAAAAATCACATTACTGTAGCCTACTTTTACACAAGATGACCAATGAAAGCTTAATAAAATATTCAGTGAACACAGTTAAAAATGCTTCTTTACAAGGAAAGGGAATAGGATTGTCAAGGAGTCTTTGGCATAAAGAGAAATCCTGACACAGTATGGTAGGCAGTATGATATAGTGGATAAAGACCTGGTTTGGAAGCCAAAAAGTCTTGGGTTCAAATCTCACCTCTCATACGTCCTGACTTGAATGGCCCTGGACAAGACACTTAACATTTTATTGTTGTGGGAAGCTCATTAAGACCATAAGCTGAGGCAGTTAGGTGGGGCAGTGGATACAGCACCAGACCTGGATTGATTCAGGAGGACCTGAGTTCAAATCTGGCTTCAGACACATGACACTTACTAGCTGTGTGACCCTGGGCAAGTCACTTAACCCCATTGACTAGCCAAAAAAATAAAAACAAAAGACTATCAGCTGCATAAATTTAGCTGATCTGCATTTGTAGGGAAATTTCCTCCCCACAAAGTTCACCACACTGCCCAAATCACAGATGGTATCCCTATCTCACCTCCTGTTCTATTTGTGCCTGAAATGTGTTGTTCACACAGTTAATGATTTTAAGGATGTGTTCCTTGTATGTGTTCACCTGCACCACCACCTTTTGTGATGAGAGGACGTACTCTATAACAGAAGGGCATGTGCTAGTCTAATTCGTGAGTATGAAAAATAGGAACACTGTCTATACCTGTTTTACATTTCCATGTTATTCCCCTGACTGAACCTTGGAAGGAAAGCTAAAATAGCTAACTCTTTACTAGCGATGTAGGCAGAGCATCTCCCTTACCCCCATAACCAGAAAGCCGTTCAATCTGGAGGCATCCTGATTAGCTGACAATGAATCAGAGGTTATAGAATGAACCCCCCAAATGCATGAATCCATGTGGTGGGGGGGGGGGGCTTTGGGTGAGGATACCATTCTCTTCAGGGATATACAAGGGAGCCCTGCCTGGGGAGAGCCATGGGCCAAGCTAGGCCTGAGGAACTTTAGTTAAAGATTTGGTTAGAAAACTTAGGCACCATCCAGTCTAGGCCTGGGTCATTTTCTTTTACACATACTTCTAATTACTGAACCCTGGTGTATTATTTCTGAATTTGTGTATTCCCTTTTTACTTGTAAATAGACATTGGAAAACACACCCATGTGGTTTGGAATGGATGGCTGGAATGACGGGAAGAAAGGAAAGAGGGAGCAGATGTCAGAACCAGGCACAGTTGTAGTAACAGAAGAAAGGAGAAAAGGTACTTAGAAAACAAATGGGTCAGATGCTGTAATCCAGGGAGACAATCCAACTCAGAGACTAATGAAAGGTCAGGAGGTTCAGTACCCTGAGTTGAGGTTCAATGATAAGTGGAGGTTTCAAAAATAGTGAAAAGTAGGCAATGTGGTACAGTAGAAATAATGTTGGATTAGGAGTCAAAAGATCTGGGTTCAAATTCTTATTCTGTTACTATTACTGGTGTGCCCCTGGGTGAGTCACTTAACCTCTCTAGGCCTCATGTCCTCATTTATAAAATAAAGGAACCAGTCCAGATTACATCTAAGATCTCTCCCAGATCTAAATTAATGATCCTATGAACCTAAACCTCCCCAGATTCCCTGGACTGGTTATGAGTATAAGAGTTTGTGCCTCAGGAAACAGACACAAATTATAAGGCCCAAATCTTAGGCCTGAACCCTTCATAACCTCCATATCCATACAGAGACCTTGTCTGGTGTAGTGCAAATAACACTAGACTTGGAGTCCAGTTTAAGTCCTATCCCCAACCCTCTCATTTGCTGTGCAATTATAGACAAGTAGCTTGACATCTCTGAGTCTGCTTCCTCATTTATAAAAGTGAATTACTTAGGGGCAGCTAGGTGGTACAGTGCATAGAACACCAGCCCTGGAGTCAGGAGGACCTGAGTTCAAACCCAACCTCAGATCAAGTACTTGATACTTACTAGCTGTGTGACCCTGGGCAAGTTACTTAATCCCAAATGCCTAAATAAATAAATTTTTTTTAAAAAACCAATTAATTATATTCACAGTAACCTGGTCTCCCAGGATTGTTTTAGGGGGGAAAATGCTTCATAAACCATCAAACATTATATAAGGATGATGAATTCTAAGTTCCTTCACATTTGAAAATGTTAATGTTTTATAAATCTAGAAATTCTTAAAAATAAAACAAGGGAAAATAGTATGACAGAAACTGGGCATAGACAAACATTTTATACCCTTTACCAAGATAAAATCAAAATGGGTACAGGATTTAGATATAAAGACTGATACCATAAGCAGACTAGGAGAGCAAGGAAGAGTTTACCTTTCAGATCTATGGAGAAGGGAAGAACTTATAAGCAAACAAGAGATAGAGAACATTATGAAATGCAAAATGGATAATGTTGATTATACTAAATTGAAAAGTTTTTGCAAAAATAAAACAAGGAATCAGTGGATTACAGAGTTATGTGATAATTCAGTCCCTACCTCAAAGTGATTTTTAAAAAGTTAACTATTCATCAATGTCACAGAAACAGGAAGGGTCTTGCTTAAAGGGACAAGGTCTACAAGAAATCTGGCCACAATAGAAGTTAGGCATTTTGGGGTGAAGACAAGAGTGAGACAGATGGCCAACTGTGGCTAAAACACAGGACAAAAGGAAACTGGGGCAAAGAAAATCCAGGATTCAGAGAGAGACTTCGGATGTTCTTTCAACACCATATGTACCATGGGCAGAGGGGAGAAGGAGCCCCAGTGTCCCTGGTGTTTCAGTTGTATAGGTGGTTTGGGCCTGTGTCTGAATGTGTGCATGCTCACATATTGTTAATCCAAGGATGAAAGGAATAGCATTAACCTTTCACACTGATACTCTAGCAGACTCCCAAAATGAGTTCATGCCCAGAAAAAAGAAGGCAATTAGGAATACAAATGCCTTTGGATGTATTTCTCTTCAACCATATTAGCAACGACCAACGTTGTCAGAGGGAGCAGAAGCATGTCATTGTCACACAGAGCAAGTATCTAGAAAGCTGTAAAACTTGCTACGGAGTGAAATGATGCCTTTAAGGATTCTGCCCCCATTATTTGGCTATATCTCTTGTATGATTCGCAAATGAACGGACCTTCACTGCCTCCATGAAAGACATTGACTAACCATAAAATTCAGCACACTTTGTTTTTCTTCACATCATATGTACACCATTTGTATTCTTTTGCCATTAATATATAACAGTAAATCGCCACTAGACTGTCAGCTGCATTTGTATTTGGCAGCTGACAGCCTTCTGTTTCTCCAGTCTTTATTGGTAGTTTCAGAAAACCTGCTTCATTCTAGTTTGCCTCTTATCCAAATTGTAAAGACCTAATTCTTCTGCCTCTCTATCTTCTCTGTTCCTCCATTGGTCTCACCCCCTCACTGTTAATACTTAAGCTACTGGCAAGTGGAAAAATGAATAAATGGAGAAAAAAAAACACTTATTTATCAATTAATAAATAACCATTTGTTATTAACTTACTATTTATTATTCTATATTATTACTAATAAATTAAATATTTAATTTTATTAGGGGGCAGGTAGTTGGCTCAGTGGACAGAGAATTGTCTTAGAGTCAGAAAGACTTGAGTTCAAATTGTACCTCAGAAATTTACTAGCTGTGTGACCCTGAGCAAGTCACTTAACCTATGTTTATCTCAGTTTCCTCATCTGTAAAATGGGGATAAAAATAGCACCTATCTCCCAGGGTTGTTGTAAGGATCAAATGAGATAATAGATGTTTACTGATTAATTAGTTGGTTGATAAAGTGGTTAACACAATGCCTGGCATATAATAAGTGCTATATAAATGTTGTAAGCATTATTATTATTATTATTATTAAGCACCACTATGTGCCAGGCACTGTGCTAGCACAGGGGATGCAAAAAAAGGCAAAAGACTGTTCCTGCCCTCAAGGAGCTCATAATCCAATGGGGAAGAGGTCATGCAAACAAATGCATAGAAACAAGCTGTAGATCGGATAAATAGGAAATAATTAACAGAGGAAAGGCATTAGAACTAAGAGGCATTGGGAAAGATTTCTTGTCAAAAATGGGATTTTTGAAACTTAAAGGAAGCCAGGGAGGTCAGGAGGTAGAGCCGTGGAGGGAAAACATTCCAGGCACGGGAGACAGTCAGGGATAATGCCTGGAGCTGAGAGATGGATTGTCTTGTTCTTGGAACATACGAGAGACCAGTGTCACTGGACCAAAATGTCCCTGGAGGGAAATCAGGTATGAGAAGACTGGAAAGGTAGGAGGGGGCTACGTTAGGATGGGCTTTGAATGCCAAACAGAAAGTGTTGCTCTTATAATGTGTCAAACACAATACTAAGCATTGGAGATACAAATACAAAAGCAAGGCAGTTTCTGCCACCAAGAAGCTGATATTCTAATGGGGGAGAACATACATATAGGGGAAGAGTGGCCAGGGAAAGCGGTTATAATCCTGGAAGTCACAAAGATGGTGAGTAGAACAATA
Organism: Vombatus ursinus; assembly: GCF_900497805.2. NCBI lineage: Eukaryota > Metazoa > Chordata > Mammalia > Diprotodontia > Vombatidae > Vombatus > Vombatus ursinus. The sequence continues at coordinate 24,063,294 of NW_020954569.1, forward strand.
GAGCAGTCTCTTAGTAGTTCCTTTCCAGAAGCAATGGTCATGGTGATGCGATTATTACAGTCCTCAGAGAAAAAGGGGAAAAGATGGGCAGTGGGAGAGCTGCTACTGAAAATGGCTGGGTTGAAAATGATGGACACAGAATCCCAGGGAATGCAGAGAGGATTAGTTTAGCTTCTCTGGGCCATGACCTCTGATAGGCCCAGGAATTTGGAGGGTACAGTTGAAAAAGACTTGTAAGTATTTGAATCTTCATGTGGAGTGAAGAGAACTAATTGCCTCTGAGTAAGCCCTATTTTTACCACCAAAAAGGGAAGAAAAGCGATGAGAGATTTAGCAAAGAGGAAGTGTGGAATTTCTTCACCAGTACTTTGAAGCTGGTCACCATGGGGAGTCTTTTTAAGAGCTCTTATCACTCTTTCTCAATTTCCATCACACAAACTTCTTCCACTTTCTCACCTGAAAGATGCCATCTTCCTCTGCCAAGGCCAAGCCCTCTATTGCACCTTGATTCTTTCCCCTCCTATCTTCACCAGCAGATTGTTCCCACTGTTACCTACACTCGCTCTCATTTTCAATTTCTCCAGATCTACTGACTCCTTCTTTGCTGTCTACAAATATACGTGTCTCCCTCACCCTTAAAAAAGTTCCCTTGATCCACCGTTCCAGCTAGCTGTCTTCCTATATCTCTCCTTTCTTTCTTGGCTAAACTCCTCAGGAAAGCTGTCTACACTCATTGCCTCTACTTCCTCTCCTCTCTTTTTAAACCTCTGCACTCTGACTTCTCACGTCATCATTCAAAAGAAACTGCTGGCTCCAAAGTAACCAGTGATTTCTTAATTGTCAAACGAAATAATTTTTTTTTCTCTGTAGCAAGTATGATCTGGCTTACTTGCCTAGAACCATGCCAGCTAAATCTCTCCCTCAAGTTCTAGGGGTACTCTGATTGAGTCTATTCTGGGTCTGTTCCTCCCACTGGTAGGTACCAGTGACTACCCACTCCTCCTCCTCAGTTCCATTTAACTACTTTAAAAAATTTAGTGGTATCTTTTTCCAATTATATGTAAAGACAATTTTCAACATTAATCTTTGGAAAGATTTTGAGTTCCAAATTTTTCTTTCTCCCTACCTCTTCTCCCCCTTCCCCAAGACAGCAAGCAATCTATTACAGGTTATACATGTGAAATCATATAAACCTATTTTCACATTAGTCATATTGTGAAAGAAGAAACAGAACAAAAGGAAAAAGCCATGGGGAAAAAAAAAAACCTAAAAATAGTATGCTTCCATCTGCATTCACACTCCGTCAATTCTTTCTCTGGAGGTGGATAGCATTTCCCATCATGAGTCTTTTGGAATTGTCTTGGATCATTGCATTGCTGAGAAGAGCTAAGTCAACCATAGTTGATCATTGCACAATGTTACTGTTACTGTGTACAGTGTTCTCCTGGTTCTTCTTACTTCACTCAGCATCAATTCATGTAAATCTTTCCAGGTTTTTCTGGTCTGCCTGCTCATCATTTCTTATAGCACAATAGTATTCCATTGCATTCATATACCACAACTTGTTCAGCCATTCCCCAATTGATAGGCGTCTCCTCAATTTCCAATTCTTTGCCACCACAAAAAGAGCTGCTATAAATATTTTTGTACATGTGAGTCCTTTTCCCTTTTTAATGATTTTTTTGGGATACAGACCTAGTAGTGGTAATGCTGGATCAAAGGGTGCCATTTAACTATTTAACATCAATTAGCTTTTACAAAGGGATATTTACTCAGAAGATAAACAAGAACAGAAATACAAACATACGCTTTGGAGGAACTCTCTCTCCATACCATTTCCTCCTGAGGGAGAGTGGGCTCATTCTTAGCATGGTTTCTCCAAAGCTCTGGTCCTATTGAGTTCTGCCCAAATGCAGCAGACACTGATGCCTAATGAGTCTTTACTATTCAGGGTATCAATGGTGGAGTGAGGTAAGGGGCAGTCAAGAACTTAGGCAGTCAAGGTACTATGTAAGGAGCCCTGAACAACAGGAATCTAAGAGAGAAGGGCCCCCACAACAGACATTTTTCATTCTGTGTCATCCATTTCATAATTTTGCCTTGGTCAACCTTCGTTTGTATTATTTTTCCTCCAACTATAACAACAATTCTAATAACAAAACTATTAGATGTGTATGAATACATGCATATGCATATGAAAACATATGAAAGTACGTTTTTTGGGGGTCTGGACCTATAACTTTCTTTAATTAATTTGTTTTATTTATCTACTTCTGTTAACAGTATTTCTTTTCTCTTCTCATCCCCCTTACAGAAAAGAAAAAAAGCAAAACCCTTGTAAGAAATATGCATAGTCAAGTAAAACCACTTCTCATATTGGCCATGTAAAAAACATATGCTTCATCCTGAATCTTGAGGGACCTAATTTCATTAGTGTGGAGAATACCCAGTGTGAAAATTCCTTCTATAAACACAGATCAGCGACTTGAATGCAACTCAGACTTAAAAAGTTACCTTAGGTATTGAGAAGTAAAATGACCATTATCACCTAACTAGTGTGTGATGGAAGTGGGACTTGAAACCACATCTCTCCTGAGTGTAAGGCCAGCCTTCTAGTTACAACACTGTGCTGACTCCTTTACACACACACACACACACACAAACACACACATGTACCCACTCTGATACTTCATCCATGTGATATAGATGATATCTCTGCAATTCCTCTTCACATTAGTAGATAATGTTTGTGTGTCAGTTACTGGAGCCAAAAAAATTTTACCACCTGGTGATCTAACCTTAGATGAAATGCCTCTCCAAACTTACCTAAGCTAGTCCACAAGTGAGACTCCTAGTCTGACTCCAGGCTTATATGCAAAACCTTCCCAGCTTTGTGGAGAGATGCCAGAGCTATTGCTCTGCTGACCCAGCCTTTAAGATTCCAAGGTCACCTTCACACTTTGATGAGGCATAGGAGTAGGTCTTTTGTGAGTGATATGTTTGGCTGAATGTTCAATAACGTGTGTGTGCATTTGTGTGTGTGTGTGTGTGTGTGTGTGCGCACACGTGCATCCACGTGTATGTATATTATATTATATTTCACATTGTTTTCTAATTTTCTGTTCTTTTGGATTTGTTTTACAGTGTGTTGATTTCTCATAAAGTCACTAGCTTCCAATTGCTCTATTCTAATTTTTAAGGAAGTATTTTCTTCAGTAATCTTTTGGACTTCCTTTTCCATTTGGCCAGTTTTGCTCTTTAGGGCATTCTTCTCTTCATTGGCTTTTTGGACCTCTTTTGCCATTTGGGTTAAGCTATTTTTTAAGGTGTTATTTTCTTCAGTAATTTTTCTGGGTCTCCTTTAGCAAGCTGTTAACTTGCTTTTCATGATTTTCTTGCATCACTCTCATTTCTCTTCCCAGTTTTTCCTCTACTTCTCTTACTTGCTTCTCAAAATCCCTTTTGAGCTCTTCCAAGGCCTGGGACTGATTCACATTTTTCTTGGAAGTTTTGGATGTAGGAACTTTGACTTTGTTGTCTTCTTCTGGTTGAATGTTTTGATCTTCTTTGTCAACAAAGTAAGATAATATAGTTTGACTCTTTTTGCACTGCTTGCTCATAATCCCAACCAATTACTTGAGTTTTAAACTCTTTGTTAAGGTAAGAGTCTGTTTCCAATGTGGGGAATGTACTGTCCCAAGCTTTGGGGGTTTGTACAGCTGTTTTCAGAGGTACTTCTAGGGACCTGAAAAGTGTCAGTTCTTCCAAGGTGCTATGATAAGGGGTGAGGTGTTTCCTCTCCACCGCCACAACAAGCTCCACCATGCCAGCACTCCTCCTCACCAGCGCTCCTCCTCGCCAGCGCTCTTCCTTGCCCCAGGACCGCCCCTCAGAACTGTGACTCAGATATAAGCACGGACAAAGCAAGAGATTTCTGCCTCAGCACTGGCAAAGAGATCCCTGCAATCCCCCTCTGATCAGCCACTCGATTCCCCCTCAGTCTGTGACGAGAAGCTCAGGATGCAGCCGCTGCCCCTAGGGCATGCTCTGGACTTGCGGCTGAGATCTAGCTTCTTCTCTCTCCGTAGTCACAGACTTTTCCCACTGACCTTCTAGGTTGTCTTTGGTGTTCAGGGGTTGAGAAGTCTGGAAACCGCCACAGCTGCCAGTGATTCGGTCCTCTGAGGCCCGCTCCAGGGTCGCTGCAGCCTGCACGCCCACGCCGAACTGTGCTCCTCTCCCAGCCCGGCGTGATATACCTTTCCGATCAGCCATGCAGGTTGTCTTGGGCTGGAAATTTGTTTCACTCTGTCTTTTTGTGGGTTCTGCTGCTTTAGAATTTGTTTAGAGCCATTTTTTATAGGTCTTTGGAGGGGTTTGGGGGAGAGCTCTAGCAAGTCATTGCTTTCCCTCCACCATCTTGGCTCCGCCCTTCCTGTATATTATATTATAGTCACATATAACATAATGTATACTAAAGTATTATATATTTAATAACATTATACATATTATCAAATATATTAGATATACTGATACTATTATAAGTATACAGTATATTTTATACTATTAGAGTTAATATGTTATAAATACAGTATAGTTTATAATATATTCAGGGATGTATGGTAAATTTTAACAATTGGCTCTCTTAAAAATGTTCACACAACTTACTTTTAAGTTTAATCTGAATTATTAAGCTTTTCTCCATTATCTTCTTAAGACTAGATAATGAATAAAAATCATAAATCAAACTTGATTTGTAGTACTAGCCAATTTTAAAGGTGTAAATGCCCACACTGAAAATTTAACAGTCAATGCTTATGAGTCAGTATGAACTGGCTCCAGCATGCCACTGAATTTCATTCAATTTATAATTTTTGTTATAATTTTATAAGCATTTATTAAGTACCTCCTATGTGCCAGACACTATGCTAAGCACTTCACAAATATTATCACATTTGATACTCACAACAACTTTGAGAGATAGATACTATTATTATCCCAATTTTATAGTTGAGGAAACTGAGACAGAGGTTAGATGATTTGCTTAGGTCACATAATAAATAAATGTCTAATGCCGAATTTGAACTCATTTTCCTGATTCTAGCTCCAATACTCCTCCATAGCTGCCTCAATATCATATGATATATACTAATATACTGTTACATAGCATATATTATATGATATAAAGCATACTACTCAGGTTAAGTAGGTGGCACAGTGGATAGACCACCAGCCCTGGAGTCAGGAGGACCTGAGTTCAAATCCTACCTCAGACACATAATACTCACTAGCTGTGTGACTCTGGGCAAGTCACTTAACCCCAATTACCTCACCAAAAAACAAAAAAACATACTACTATGAATATATATTTTATAATATATACTAACATAATATTAGTACATACAATATATTATATAAAATACAGTATACCATACAGGCTATCCCAAAAAGTCTTAGTACTTTAAAAACTGCCCTCTGTGTGAGTTATATGTGAGTATAATACATGTTCTACAGTAGCATATAACAATATTTTAGTATGTGTTAGTACTAAGACTTTTGGGACACCTCTTATACTATATACTAATATTATAGGCTACCATAGAATATGTATCGTGCCCACATGCATGCATATCAATGGAAGAACAAGCTTCTTGCCCCATTCGCTCGCTCCCGGAGCAGAGCATTCTTTTCTCCTCAAACTGGCGGGCTGCCCTTTTTGTTCCTCATGGGCAGCTCCAACACTTCCTTTGAGGTTTTTTCCTCCTACTTCTATGGCATTAAGAACTTCTAAATCCGTGGCGTGATGTAGAGAACTGTTCAAGTTTCTCAGGCCTGCCAGTTTTCAGAGGAGTGGGTGGTAGAGGAGACTCCACAGAGCACAGCAGCAAGGACTGCAAGTTTTACATGAGAAGCCAAAGCCCGTCATTCGATACAGCTTCAAGGGCCAAGCTCTGACAGAAATGAGGCTAACGAAAGAGACAAAGGCCCTAATTCTGCTGTTTCCATCCGCCACAATGGGATGTTTGTCTCTGCTGTCATAGCAAATGAATGATAGAAGGCTGGTGTGGACAGGCCTCCTCGACACAAGCGTACAGATGACTTTCATTTCTAGATCCACACTTTTTTAAATTGCATAATTGTTTTCCTTAATAAATTAATGACCAAATAACAATGAACAGTAATTCCTCAGCCACCCATCTACACCCTTCAGTACTTCAGGGACCTATGATTTCATTGATGTGAATTTTCTCCACTGAAGAAAAGGCTCACAAGTGCTCTGTCTTAGAGACAGTTTCATGAGTTGCTGGGGTCAGGAATGTTCATGTTCTAGTGTCCAACCCATTGGTGACCTCCCTCAGACATTGGTTTGTACCTTTAGCTTAGTAAAACCTGCCAAAGCTAGTACTTTCTTTACAATAACCTTCTAGAACCCAAGGTCCTTTCCACCCATGATGAGACATTGAAATCGAACTTTAGTGGAGGAATGAATGCTAAAGCTCCTTCAGGAAATGGACCATTCTGTTCTTTTCTATTTTGTCTTTAGATATGCTACACCTAACACAGTACAGTGTAGGTAAGCACTTAATAAGTTTTTGTCAAACTGTTTTTGTTGTTGTTTTTTAAGGACTAGGCCTCCTTATCTTACCCAGACTAGAAGAACAGGAGCTACCCACAGGCACAATCCCACTACTGATCAGCACCAGAGCTTTGACCTGCTCCATTTCAAACCCAGGGCTGTTTTATTCCTCCCTGGACTCGGGAGGACCTGAGTTCAAATCCAGCCTTAGACTGTATGACCTTGGGCAAGTCTGCCTCAGTTTCCTCAACTACAAATTGAGAACAATAGCATCTACCTCCCATGGTTTCTGTAAGGATCAAATGAGACGATATTTGTAGGACCTTCAGCACAATGCCTGGCATATGGTAGGAACTTAATAAATCCTTGTTCCCTATCTCTCCCCACTACCCCATTTCTTAGGCAACCCAATGGTCCCTTGCACCCAGGGAGCTCATTATATTGATTCTAGATTTTGTATGGACAATGAATATAGTTCAGAACACCCAAGGTCAAGAAAACTACTAGCTTCAGCCTTCCCAGTTGCTGGGATTACAGGCATGTGCGACCATGCCCAGCTGTTGAACTAAATTTAATCAACCAACAGTATAATTTAAGAAAAAAACTGCAAAAAAACCAAAAGAATAAAAATGCCAAACAAATTAAATTTAATCTAGTGGTGCAGTGGATTGAGAACTGGACTTAGAGTTAGGAAGACCTGGGTTTGAATCACAAACCAGACACTCACTCCCTATGTGACCTTGGACAAATCACTAAGCGTTTCAGGGCTTCAGTTTCCTCATGTAAAATGGAAGTATTGGGTTCCTTAACATTTAAATTCCCTTCTACTTCTAAATCTATACTTCTGTTCCTTTAGAATTCCAGAATTTTGGAGTTAATTCTGAAATTCACCTGGATTATAAATCATAATACATTATACTTGTTTTTTTGCTTATTGATGGTTAGGATGTCACATCGTAATGACTAAAGTAACACATTCTAGCTAAATCCTCATTGAAATGCCTCCCCCTTCTGTTCCTTATCCCTACCCTTTGCATCTTAATTACAAGCTTCAATCCAGAAAGCTTACCCCTTGACCATTCCATCAAAGACCAAAGGCTATTTATTTCATTGGCCTTCTAGAGAATTTACAGGTTCCCTTCCTCAGAGACCAATGGAGTGAATTATATGTTGACCTTAAACCAATGCCTTGTGTTACAATCTATGACCTCTCCATAGGACAAGAAGTTGGAAATTAAATGTGTGATATTAAATTAAATCTGGGCCAATAATGTTCAGAGAGCTCAGTGATTTCCCTGCCTGGTAGCTTTGAATTTTGAAGTTTAAATCAAGTCTCTAACTCGAAGTCATATTATACAACTAATTTAAATATCTCCTATTATCACTCTTATGCAAAAAGAGGACAAAAAATTAGCTTCAGATCTCAGAGGAACAGTCTGCTGATTCATTTCCATTTTTAAAATCAGCCAGAAACAGTAGACATTTGATCCAATAAATCAGGTTTAGGGCTACAAAAGCTCTGGTCCCCGGAGAGTGGTTTTTAGGCCACATATTCCAGCTAACCTAGAAAATACGGGTTGTTGTGCTAAGTAATTCACTTTGGGGGGTGGGGTGAGAGTGAGAGCAGGAGACAAGTCCTTCCATCATATATTCAAGCAGTATTTTGTCATCACATTCTGGTTCTATTCCATTTTCTACAACTTACTGTTTAAAACATATCAAGAAAAAGCAGTACAGGCTTCCTTGCCTCTAGCTCCCCATTCTCTTTCCTTTGGTTTGATTAGTTGGCTTGGTTCCCTGGATGATTGAGTGAATTTACTTGACTCACTATGGAATCATGTTGGAAGAGTTGATGATGAATCTTGTTTCACAAAAGAAAGAAGTGAAGATCTTTTTGTAGATTGGAATTCTCTTCCCCTAGTGCTAGCTCCTGGGTTGTCTCTGGCAACAAAAGATGCCGAATTTTAAACCTTTAAGGAGCTGTGGGCTCCAAGTGACTGCTGATTTTGAGGTGTCACATTGGATTAATGGATTTCATAAGCTTGTTGAATGTCAAAACTAGAGCTATTATTTTTACAGATTTTTTAAAAAATTGAAATTTCTTGGTTTATATAAATGGATATATATTATATATCATTATAAAATATTTTCCCTATAATTGTTTTGTTGGTGTGTGTATTCTTTTTTTCTTTTAAAAAGTTTTAGATATCTTTTGTTTTTATATAACCTTCATTTCTAAATATATGTCTCCCCCAGCAAGTTATTCTTTGTAACAAACGAGTAGAAAAAATAGAGAAAAAGACAATCCACAAAGCTAACCAATACATCAACTGATTCTGATGGTATATGCAATTTTCCAAACCTATCATCACTCACCTCTGCAAAGCAAGGAGGACGATGCATTTTCTCCTTTCTTTTCTAGGGCTAAACTTGGTCATTATAATTGACTCATTTTTTTTTGTTCTGTCCATTTGTGTTTTTTGTTACTATTAGTTATATTGTATTCCTAATTCTGCTAAACTTACTGTATCGGTTCCTATAAGTCTTCCCATTCTTCTCCAAATCTTTCCTATTCATAATTTCTTACAGCACAGAAATATTCCATTACATTTATGCAGCAGTTCAATTAGGTAATCTTCAAGTGATTTTTGTATCCAAGACTTTGCTATCACAAAAAAAAAATGCTGCTATGAATATTTTTATTTATGTAGGACATTTCTTCTGTCTTTGACCTTAGGTAATATGCTTAGCAGTGGAATCTCTGAGTCAGAGGTTATAGACAGTATAGTCACTTTCTTTTTTTAGCGTAATCCCAAAGTGCTTTCCAGAATCACTGGACCAATTCACAGCTCTGGTGTGTGTATTCATTAGTCCCTGGGATCCCTGCAGCATACTACCATTTAGCTTTTTATGGTCACAAAGGTTTATTTTATACTATCACCTTACAACTCTGAGCAATGACCCCCAACTCTGACACTTATTACATGTATGACCTTTGGCAAATCATCACTTTATCATATCAGACTTCATCTGTCTAGGTCCAGGTTTCTTCATCTATAAAATGAGTTGTTTTCACTAGATGAGTTCTAAGGCTTCTTCCACCTCTTAAACTAGAACTTTATAAACATGATCAGTCGCCTCTCAGAAATTATCTTAATTTCATTTTGTGGGAAGGGCACTGTTGTTGTTGTTGTTGTTTGTCCTTCTTTCTCAAAAAGGACGAGCAACATCACGAGGGTGATGTCTTGGCTTGCGTGTGAATTGCATTTAAGTGAGGCAGAGCTGTTCTGGGATGAGCACTATGGGTTTCATAAACACAGCTCCATTTTTCACCCAAGCCTTCAGTTTTCCTGTCGAACAGCCCTGTGTCACTACATAGGTATAAAGGAATATGACTCCTGATTGGCTGAGAAACTCCTGCTCCTGAATCAGTGTATATGTATATATAGCATACCTGAGGGAGATGTGACCTCAGATTGTTAAAGAACTTTAAAAGAGGTGGTTAAGAGAGACAAGTTTTTGAATGGCACACTGGAGATCTCCTCGAAACCATAGGCATATGTGGGGATGCCAGGCTCCCAAATGCTCCAATTTCCAGTGCTGATAACCATAGAGACAGCTAAGAGCAATCTCTTCCCTTGGATCCTGGGGGATTCTGCCTGCGGTGGTTCAGGCCCAACCTTCCTTTTGCTCTTTACAAAGTCAGAAATCACAGTCTCCCTTGGAGACGGAATGGGCCAGATCACAGATCATATATCTATCCCTGTAAATATCATGGATATATGACTATGTCCCATGTGGATTGCCACTTAATGTACATATTTTACATGACAGGAAGCATTATCTGGGATAAGAACTTGGGACCATTTCAATAGTCCAATGGAAATAGCATACTGCTATCTCCAAGACAGGAACCTGGTTAGAATTAAATGTATTTGCCACACATCAAGTATTGATTGTCTAGGGGTACAATAAGGAGTTTAGAATAAAAGACATTTTTCCTGAGCGCTCCCAAGGGGAAGATAACACTTAGTTTACTATGGGCAGCTTAGCTTCCTCCCACCAAACACTGGTTGCTCAAAAGATCATCACAAACAGCTACTCTATCAAAGTAAACAGCAAACAGAAATTGGAGAAGGTATACAAATTAGACAATAGAATAGACCAGAGTAAATAAGCTGTTTGATTTAAGAGCAAGACATTAAAAAAACCCTGGGCAAATCACTTAACCTCAAATGCATCCTAAAATTCTGTGTTTGCCTTTCTCAGCAGCCTTTCTCATAATCCTCCAAAAATCTGAAGACATATCTCCTTCATGTATGCCATCCACAGCATCTCAACCTCAGAGAACTCTCAGGCAAATAAGAGTCATTTGCCCTTAAATAGAAGAAAATACAAAATCACAAGGCTGTCCTTCAGGAAAACTGCTCTAGACTTGGGCAGAAGTATAATTACATAAGAAAGTTTTCATGAGTCAAAATTACCGAGAATAAAGTCCCATGCAGATTTCAGAAGTATAGGTACAAATTGAAGAAGTCCAAAGCTTCTAGTGTTATTGCAAGTGAGGATAACTCAGAGAAATTCAGAACTGGAAAGATACCACATAAGTTACACAGTCCAATCCTGACCTGATCTCTTATATAAAGTTCCCAACAACTGATTATCCTTTGAATTTTTGAAATTCAGTCATACCACTTATCCATCATTCCATCTGAATTTCCCTGCACTGGATTTAGAGCCTCAAAATTTTGGAGAAACAATATGTTAATTAAACGGCCAGTTTTCAGTGAGTACATCCTTCAGGTTTGGTCCTGGAACAATGTGGTATGGCTTCTTGGAGCCACAGGTGAGAGCTGGGTAGACATCAAAGATGGATGAGCAGCCTTGAAAAGGACTTGGCAAGCCTTCGTACCAGAGGTGTTAGTCCTCCCTGAATACTCCATATACTTCAAAGAAATTACACTCTTGTAGGAGAGCTGAAACTTGTAATAATGCTATAACAAAACCAAACATGATAAGTGTACAAGAAATGTACACAGGGATATGTTTCAATCACTCCCACCAGGCAGATCTTAGGGAGGAGGGAACATTTGAGCTGAGTTTTAAAAGGTAAGTAAGCAGAGACGTAGAAGTAGAAAAGTATGAGGAAGAGAAGACACGCTATGAAAGCGTGGATAGTCTAGTTTGGAGACAGTGTAGAGGAGGAGGAGAGGGGTGTGAAATAAGTCTGGAATTTAATTTAGAGTCTAATTGTTCAGGAACTTAAATGCCAAACTAAGGAACTTGTTCTGTTTTCCATTCATTTTCAAATCTGTGCATTAGGAAGATTAATCTTTTTGCGTCCGAGGTCAGATTTGAACTTAGGTCTTCCTGAATCCAGGGCTGGTGTTCTATCCGCTGCGTCATCTAGCTGCCCCAGGAAGATTAATCTTGCAGTAATTTAAGGATGAGCTAGAGCAGGGAAGAGAATGGAGGTAGGGAGATCAGTAGAGCTATAATAGCCCGGGACTGAGGGTAATGATGGTGGGAATCACAAAATTTCAGAGTCAGATGAGAATTCAGATACCATCTAGTCCAACCCAATGGAAGGATGCTAAAGATGCTTTGGAGATGTCTGTTGTTTAATAGAAAATCCACATAGTTCATGTATTTCAATGATCCTAAAATGACCAATCAGGAAAACAGAGATGCTATATGTAATATGAGTGAAACACAAATGTACAGTCTGAGAGTATAACTGAGGCTGAACTCTAACAAAGTTAGAGTTGCCAAAGCAAGAGGACCACATAGCTTTTCCATAGGCAGCTAGGTAGCTCAGTGGATAGAGCACTATATTCAGAATCGAGAAGATCTCAGTTCAAATGCAGTCTCATACACTTAATAGTTGTATGACCCTCGCAAGTCACTTAGCCTCTGTTTGCCTTAGTTTCCTCAACTGGAAAATGGGCATAATAATAGTACTTACCTCCCAGGGTTGTTGTGAGAATCAAATCATATTTGTAAAGTGCATAGCACAGTATCTGGCACATATATAAATGTTAGCCATTATTATTATTATTTCATTGTGAAGCAAACTGAGATCAAAACTAAGGAACAAAAATACGTATGTCAAAGTGATAGTTCTTCCGTGTAAGTCCAACAAATGCTTGTTGGATTGGATCGGAATGTGCCCTGGAGAAAATCCATGTTACTGACTGTAGCAAGCAATGAAGAAAAGAGCTTACAAGACTATCTATTGTTTTGTTTTTTCATCATTACAACTGACTACCTATGGGTAGTACAGTAGTACTACCATAGTAGTAGTAGTAGTAATAGTAGTACAGATAAGTAACTTGAAAGTATCATGGCTCTCTCCTTATAAATATGGAAAGATTATGCCTTCCCCCCCTTACATCTCAAAGATTTTATGAGGATTAGAGAAACACTATCCATAAAGTACATTGAAAGAGATAAATAGCAGAATAATAACAATAATAACATATTTCTAAAGGGCTTTACAAAAATGCTTTAGTTACAAGATCTCACATGACCCTTCCAAAAGCCTTTTGGCATTTTACTAACTTTACAAAGCTAGTATAAGGGCTTTATGCCCATTTTACAGCTGAAGAAACTGAGATTCAAAGAGATTAAATCACTTGCCCCAAGTCATACAACTTAGTGAACAACAGACTTGAGCTCAGCTCTCATGAGTCTAAATCAGTCTCGGTATAAATTATGCAATTTTGAATGTACCTAGATTCGAAGCCAACAGCAAAGTGTGTGGGGATGGTGTAAGTGGATGGGTGAGTGTGGGTGGGTGTGCATGAGTGTTTTTTCTTTGTGTATGTATATATGTGCATGAGTATGTGTGTTCGTGTGTGCATGTGGGTGTGTGTGTATAGCTGAAATTTCTGAGCTTCTGAAAAAAGCTTACTTAAACCCATCTCTTTCATGTTGTATTATTCATTCTGATTTTCTAGCTCATTAAAGGCATTCTCATACCAGGTTGCTGAGTGAGTGCCTAAACTGTTTTATTGAACCTGGCCCTAAAGCAAAGGATGAGTTTTGATGATTTAACAACATTTTGGCATGTTTGTTTTTATCATGTGAGTATCTAAAGTAACTGAAGGCTCAATTTGCCTAAGGACTTTGTAAATACTCTAGAATAATAGCTCTCTGTGCCTGATCCTGTGGAAGGTAAAAAAGCACACACACAAAATGGCCATAAAATAAGATACCATTTACCGAATGCTCCCTCCCTTAGTGGTATAGGATAATGGGATTATAGGATTTAGGGCTGGAAGGGATCATTTAGTACAGCACTCTACTTTACAAACGAGGAAAATGAGGCCCAGAGAGAGGAAGAAGGCCAAATATCACACAGCTCATAATTACAAAGCCTGAGAGACAGAGAGATGGGGGGGGGGGGGCAAAGATAAAAAGAGAGACAGAAAAAGGAAGGGGGGGGGGGGGGGGGAGAGAAAGAGGCAGAGACAGTGGAGAAAAGAGAGACAGAAAGAGAGAAACAGAGAAAAAGAGACAGAAACAGAGAAGGAAAGATAGAGACAGAGAAGGAGAAACAGGGTGGGGGGAGAGACAGACAAAGAGGCAGAGAGAGAGAGAGAGATAGGTGACCTCATGATTAGTCATTTATTTTTTCAACAATATTTAGCCAAATCTTCAATTGTACATAGATTTAGTAAAATGCCCATTAGGTGCTAGATCCTTCGTTGGGCTGGGGCGGGGGGTGCCCACAGACAAAACCAAAATAATCCTGGCCTTCTTCATTGTACTACGGTGTTGGGGTGGCAGTGGAGGGGAATGTTCCACCAGGGATAGGGATAATTAAAAAAAGAAGATAATCAGGAAGGGAAGGGAAAGAGGCCTAACAATTGAGGGGAGAAGGAATGGCTTCACAAAGAATGGCACATGAGCTCAGTCATAAAGAAAGGTAAAGATTCGAAAAGGCTGAGACAAAGCAGTAAATGCATTCCAAACGGAAGAGGTGGCCTATGCACTGGAATAGGAGATGGTTGCTAAGTTCAGAGAACAGTCCTTAGCAAAGTATAGAATCACTATGAAATAAACTTGGAAGAAAAGGTAGATTTGAGCCAGATTTTAGAGAACTTTAAAGGCCAAATTTAGGAATCTGTATTTATCCTAAAAGCAATGGGGAGCCCCTGAAGATGTTTGAAAAGAGGAGTACCATGGTCAGACCTGAGCCTTAGGGGAGAGTATTTTAGCAGCTGCACGGAGGATTGTGGTATGGTTAAAAAAAAAGAAAAAAAAAAAAGAATATTGGCTCTGAAATCAGAGAACCTAAGTTCAAATCCTTCCACCAATGCTTAACTGCCTGTATGATCCTGGATCATGGGCAAGTCACCCTCTCTGAACCTGGCTCCTCCTTTGTAGAATGAGAGAGTCTGAGCTCTGAGGCCTATTCTGTTTCTATCTCCTGTGATTCTAGGATGGATAAAAGAAGAAAGAACCTGAAAGCAAGGAGACAAATTAGGAGTCTGTTGAAATAGTCCAAGAGAGGAGCCATGGAGGCCTGAAGTGGTTGTGTGGATGAGAAGAGATGAATTTTAGATGTTTTGGAAGCAGAATTGATAAGACTTGGAAACTGATTAGATGGAGAATATAAAGGAAAAGCAAGAATCAAGAATAATCAAAGGTTCATGAGTGTTATCACTTCTTCCCTCAGCTTGCATAAACACAAATGTATTAGGTATATCAATGCACTTGGTGTCTCGAATCTTTACTTTTTCTTAGAAATGGTGCTGTTATATTAATAGATTTTTCTATACCATCAAATCACATGTCTGAGCAAGTGATATTTTAAATAGTAATATTATTACATCCTTACCTATAATAATGCCCTCCTTTCAAGAATCTCAAAGCTTTTTAAATCTATTCATTTATTTATCACTACCAAACTGTTCTATGGAAAACTCTTTTTCCAAAACTAATTAAACAATTAGAATTCAATTGACAGACTTATTGTCATATAGATATTCCATCTAGAGCAAAAGGCCCCCCAACTTCCAAGTAAACAAATCAGCAATCCTTAGAATGTCTTCAATAAAACGTTCATTCACCAGTAATCCTTAGAGAAACTGTTAAATACTATTTAACTAAACTAATTAAATTCTAAAGACCAGATTCTCATTATGTATAACTCTACACTCACAATCTTAAATCTAAAACCATGAAGCCAAAAGTTGTTCCTAGCTCAACTCCTTCCTCTCCAGATGTGATTTTCAGCATCAAAAAGGCTTGTAAGCAGAGTCCAGAGGAGGAGGGTGAAGAATAGCAAAAGATAGCAAAATTTTCATTTTTTTTTCTTTTCATACCTACTAATTACTCCCTCAAGGACAGTCTTAAATTGGCAGATGGAAGAAGAAACCCAATGGAAATAAGCCACAGAAAGGGTGTGGTTGAAAGGGAAGGGAAAAACTAAAGAAGAGGAGTCAGAGGGAAGGTGGAGGTACTCATCAGAGTTTCTGGTTATAAGAAGTAAAGTAAGCTCTGTCAACACTACTGTTGCAATCAAATTTGTGTTTATCTTGCAGAGTACAAACAAGATTTTCCAAGTATGAAGGTTTATATTTTTCCCTTTCTTTAAAACTGAGCTGACAATTTTGTTGTTAATCAAAAGAATCATGTTTAAATATCTAAAATAATTTTTCCCATCAAATTCTGTGCTGCAAAGAATTAAAATCTTATATAATGGAACATCTTAGAGATGATCTAGAATATAAGTATTTCATGCTAAAAAAAATCAGCAATGAAATCCATAAATTTAACTCAATTTAATAAATATGTATTAAGTATTTACCACATGTAAGAAATTATGCAAACACATTTAACTGATGATTCTTTCTTGTTTGCAAGTGTTTTCCAGTTCCAAATCAAGCTGAGCAGGATTTCCAAGCTGATAGTCTTGAAAGTGAAGTTTGGTAAAGCAAAGTAGACGCAAAATGAACATTGCTGTTAGTAATATAGTATATACAACTGGTTTGCAGATCAAGAAGATAATGAGATACTTGTACTTTAGTCACCAATTTACAACTATCTAATAGCCTGAATGGAGAATACCAATAGACATAAAGCCACCTATGTTGTTTCAGACACATCTGTATAGTATTCATTAATAAGAAGTTACCCAAAAAAAGATCAGTAGAGAAATACATAATGCCATGATGCTTCCCACAGTGAAATGCAGAGTAGAAGCTGACAGTCACCTAGCATAAAATAGAAGGAACACCTCTTTATGGAACCAACTGAAAAATGAGCAACTCCGTAGAAGATCAAGGGTTGTAAACATATTGTATAATAGGCAACCTATTATGTAAAAAGAAGTTGAGCAAGCTATGTAGCATTCAATCAGTCAACAAGCATTTATTAAAGAATTAGGTTATAGCCAGACCCCTCCAGCTAACAGATTATATCCCATGTGATGATGCAGTAGAAAGGGTACTAAATGAGAGCAACTAGGTGTCACAGTGAATTGAAGACTGGCCCTGAAGTCAGGACGACCTGAGTTCAAATCTGAACTCAGACACTTACTAGCTGTGTGACCCTGGGCAGGTCACTTAACCTGATTGCCTCTTCCATCCCCACCCCCCCAAAAAAAAGAAAGAAAGAAAGAAAAAAGAAAGACCACTAAATGGTAGGGCTGCATTTGAAGTAATTGGACCTAAATTTGAATCCTCAGTTTCCCATATACATACAACCTGTGTTACTGTGGGCAAATCATTTAACTTCTCTGAGCCTCAGTTTCCTTTTCTGTAAAAAAAAATCAGATTAGATGAACTCTGAGGTCCCATTCAGCTCTAATTCTATGATCTTATGGGCTATAGGCATCTATAGGGATCTATAGGGACTCAATGGGATGAGCCAGTGATCTGTCAAATATCAATTTTGGTATTCAGAGGATCTGCTAATCAATGGCAGATTTAAGTACTACAGAAAGTCACCAACCAATGGCTAGAGCTTAAAGCACTTTACATTAATATTATTAATTAAACCTATTTTACAAATGAGGATTAGAAGAATGAAAAGTTAAAATGATTTGTTCATGATTCAAAACAGCCAGTTAGAAGTAAAATCTCAGGTTTTCCTTTTTTTTTTTTTATAAACCCCCTTAATAGTCATTCCAATGACCCTGCCATCTTTCCCCATCCCGTTGTGGGCTTTCCTCTCATTCCCTCTTCTGTGATTATGTTTTTACTGGAGAAGTTTCTTACTTTCTGAAGAGGGCCTTACTGACCACTTGAAGGAAAATATGGTTAGCCTTTACTGGTCATGGAGACGCTGGGAGAATTCAGTTTGAATCAAGTCAAAAGATTTCTGTCCCCAAATAAGCCTAAGAAGACCACTCCCCCTTCTTCCCAATCCTGCATTGGTTACCTAGTGAAATGTCACGTTTCTTAATGAAATGTAAATAATCATGGCACTGAGGAACTAGACTAACCAAACACTGGACTAACTGCTTTATCTCTTGGGGTAGGAGGTGTTTCCCTTAAGGAACTGCACATTAAAATGAGAGCAAAGGCTATGCTTTTTTTTTTTTTAATTTAGTCTATCACCCAAGGAGAACTAACTATTTTTATTAAAGGGATCTATCTTGAATTAGCTGCATCCAAAGCGTTTTGTAAAAGGTAATTTTACACCTTCATTGAAGTTAGGTCAACTCTAGGAAGGAAACTTTGTTTCCTCTTTCTACTGATTAAGAGTCCACAGCTTTACAAGGCAGTTCCAGACAGGGAAGGGAGATCTTATCAGGAGCTTTGGAAAAGTTCCATTGTTATGGTGATCTTTATTTTTTCCTTAGCCAAAAGAAACAAGGAAAAACTATTCCAAACTGCAGCATGGCATGTCAGCTGTTTAGTCTTTAAAGTCCCTTCTTTACTAGGCTTTTTTGTGATGTGCTAGTATTTCAGAACATTGAGAGCTAAACCAGGTACAAAGGAAGTGTTAGAGTCCCTTATTCGATTACGTGTCATTTAGCTGTATTTTGCCCCAGGTCCCTCATAAGCAACACCTGCATCCACAGGTATATAGTGAGTTAAAGGAAATGGATTTTTTACTTCCTCCACTGATCACCCCTACATTGTGCCCTTCCAAATACTGTATGAAAGAAGTTTTGTTTTTTTTTTTCTGGTTGGTTGATCAGGCCCTCCACTTCTTTTTCTTTTTCTTATAATATTTTATTTTTCCCCAATTACATGTAAAACAATTTTACACATTTTTTAAATTTTGAGTTTTAAATTCTGTCTCTCCCTCCCTCTCCTCTCCCCTCCCTAGACAGTAAGCAGTCTGATATAGGTTATACATATCATACTCTCCATTTCAATTCAACCTATATAATGCAGGCATTTAGGCATTGCAATGCGTAGAGTACAGGGCTGTAAGTCAGAAAAACATATATTCTAATCTGGTCTCAGTCATATACTATCTGTGTGACCCTGGGCAAGTTGCTTAACCTCTTAGCCTCAGTTTCCTCATCTGTAAAATGGAGAAAGTAATAGTTTCTACTTACCAGGGTTGTTGTAAGATAATGTTTGCATGATGCTTTATAAAGCATATTTATATGGCACTTTTTAAAGTGCCATATAAATGCTATATATTATTACCTTGCTTCTCATGAAAACTACAGCAATACTTACGGATTTAAAATCATTTATTTCATCAAATGACATGACTGTTTTTAAACAAAAATATGAGTACATTAAAACAATTTAAATTTCTCTGGTTTACAGTCAATGGTGATGAGAATCAGTGGGGGAAAAAAAACACTTCTCAATCCCTAACTCCACCCTCACCAGCCTCCCATCATTTGTTTAGAGTGACTCAAACAATTTAATTTTTAAAATGAAGAAGGTGTGCCTGATTATTACCTCTGGGCAGTAATTACTTTCTTTCTTTCAGAGGGACACCCGCCTATTTACCTTTGCTGTTTTTCAGAGGATAAAGAATCATGTCATTTTTTTAAAAGTGATGAAAAGAAAGAAGTGCCACCTCCCAGAACCACATAGAATCCTTTGGATCCTTGAAGATTAAGGAAAGAATATATTGAATTCACAAGGATGGAAACAAAGCAATCCTTCTCAGAAATCTATGAAAGCAAAATCTTGTTAATTTATTTATTTTTAATTTTCAACATTCACTTCCACAAGATTTTGAGTTCCAAATTTTCTCCCCATCTCGTCCCTCCACCCACCCCAAGAGGGCATGCATTTTGAATACCCCTTACCCTAATCTGCTCTCCCTTCTATCTCCCCCCACCCCTTCTGTTATCCGATTCCCCTCCTATTTTCCTGTAGGGCAGGATAGATTTCTATACCCCATTGCCTGTATATCTTTGAAAGCAAAATCTTGAATCTAGCGGAGGGAAGTTCATCTCTTTCTAGGCCAATTCCCACCCCCTTTCATTTAACAGATGAAGGCCTAAGAAGGTTAAGTTATTTGCCCAAGGTCAATCAGGTAAGTAAGAATCAGAGAGACAAGAGGAAGAGGAATTCTCTGAGTCAAGAGTCAGGGTTCTTCCCCCTCTTCTCCTTCCTACACGGCCTCTTGTTTCATAGAACCAATTCTGAACTATAAGACTCACTATGGCTACTCAGCTAGTGCTATCCTTCTACTAGCTTTTGCTTCTAAAGAAGGTAAAATAGTCATAGAAGTCAGGCAAATGTAAGAGTTCTGTCAATAAAAAGCCAATAACAAATGTCCCTCTAATCAGTTTTCCCTACCTAACCAGAATTAAGTAGTCTTCTAAAATAAACACCACTATAGATACACATTCCTTACTCCCACAGCGTGTTGCAATTACCCTCACATACACATCCACAATATTGACTGTTTACATCTAATCTCCCCATCACAGCCTTTTTTTTTTCCAGACCCCAGCTAGGGATGAACTGTTGCCCAGTTGTCCGAAGATAGTTAACTCTTTGCAATTACTCTTTTCCATGTTTCTAGAGTCACCACAAAGGTCAACCTCCTCCATGAAAGAAAACTGACTTTCAATTAAAAAAAAAGTTCTTTTCATAATAAAGCTGGAAAGATCATTATAAAGCCATGAAAATGAAGAGAGGATTTGATTTAAAATAGCAAAAACAGAAAGCCTGAATCTCTCTTTATGGTTTGCTGACCAAATGCAAGGGCAAAAAAGTGTTCCACATGTAGCTTGCCCAGATACATAAAGTAAATCTATTTGGTTTGAGTAGACAGTCTAAATTAGGATGACATCACAAATGGCTACTAGACTGGAATTGGAGATCTGGGCTTTGCTATATATGCTACCTAGTTAGACAGGCTTAGACCAAAGAATTCTGTTATTAAATGTCCCTTCATCAATTCAGTAGCAGCTTAAAGGGAGCTTAAATATTTCTCTAAAAAAGGTACAGTAATTGCAGAAGAATTGGAGAATTGCAGAATCAAGCAGGAATCCACAGGACTCCCAGTTCACACATGGCAACAAGATGTGTGATGACTAATGAAGCAGAAAGACAAATGGAGTCAATATGATTCCAGGGACTTCAGAAGGTAATCCTACCAAGAGCAACTCTACTCTAAACCAACTCCATATTTAGTCCTAAAATGCATGGCAGCTTTTTTCCCTGAGCACACGATACAAAGAAGCTCTAAATATGTCATCAGAAAAGAGTCAAACATGTCCTTTGACCTGAGATGCAAAAGACTGAATAAGGGGGAAAGAGATGACACTTGAGAAAAGGGAATATCCTCTTGTACATCAATCATCACATCACAGATGACCGAGGAAAAGACTGATGGCTTTTGGCTCAAGCCAAGATTATTCAGTATATTCAGAGGTTTAATCTGATTTTTTATACCTTAGTAATGTTCAGTAGTGAATACCTCCTTCAACTAAGTGAGATAGTAATTGTAGGTTTTGGAGACAAAGTCACATGTCCACAATTACTGATTTCTCTCTCTTGTCCTGTTCTTTTCAGTTTTATAATTAAGTCCTTGTCCCCAAATACAAAGGGTTAACAAAACCCTGCATATTGTTACATCTGAAGAAGGAAGTGGCCTTCTTCAGCCAGTTGTGATGATAATGCTATACAGGATCAAAGTAGCCAATCAAAGATGGCACTGATCAATTCTGTCAACCATAGCTCCATGAGAGCTTTGAGAACTTGTGGAGACTTTGAGAAGTATGCATTTCTCATTTCCATAAGCTCCTGCCTTCCTGGGTCAAACCAGGATCCAAAGTGGAAGCGAGGAAATACTCAGAGAAAGGATATCTCCATGTGACATTGCCAACCCAAACAGAAACAGGAAATTCCAGAAATCTCTGGAGACAAAACCAGTTCCCCTGAGATGTCCCCACTTAAATTTCCATATTGAATGAGGTCCGGATGGCTCAAATAATGTCCACCCACATGTGAATGATCTCAACTTTTACTTAGCTTTGAGCAAATTGCAATACATTTGGAACTAGTAGTTATAGGCTTTGACATATATCGTACCTCAAGCATTCACTACCCAATTTTTCCCAAGAACAGGGTAGATGGCACCATTCATCATATAATTTGAGAGGGTCTTACACCAATATTTCAAGCATCTGTAATTTCATTGGTGTGAAGACTTCCTCCACGGAAGCAGATTTCCACCTGGAATGTGCCACAAGTCAGCTCTATTCCAGAGCCAATCGTTAAATGTTCACTGTGAACATTTATACTTCAGAAATCTGCAAGCACTAGAAATCAGTGCTGCACATAAAGTTGATTGTCTGGACTTTAAAGTGTTAATAATGCAAGTTAAAATTTAAAGTTGTTGTACACTTATCAGCATACCCTTGTATTGTTCTATAAATATTGCTTGGGCTCCACAGGAAATTAAATCATCAGGTTGGATGATGAAGATGATGATGATGATGATAACTGGCATTTACACAGCACTTCAGGGTTTACAAAGTGTTTTACACCTACTATCTCATTTGACTCTCATCAACACCCCTGATTACAACCCTTCTCTCACAGTTTCTGTGACTGAAAAAGTCATCCCCCTGTAGCACCTAGTGATGTACTTTCTCTGAACTTAACAGATCCTCAGATGACAAACATCACCAGGTCCATACTTTAATTCTTTTCACTTTTGTAGGACCTAACAGAGCTTACAATCCATTGGTATAACTGAGAGAATTCAGAGGTACAGAGAGTGGGACTTTGGAGGAGAGCCCTGCCAGAACCAGAGCTGGGTTAGGACTTTGCCAAGGGGGCCGGGATTTGGAGGATACTGAAAATACTCAAAGTAGAAAGTTACCAGATTGCTCAATTCCTACCTCCCCTCCTCATACACATCTGGTAGTTACACTCCAGGTAAGATCCTTCCCAGTGCAGCTTCCTCTCGCTTTCTCATTTGTCAAGGTTCCCCCAGGGCAGCATCCAAGGATCATGGGGTCTTGGGTCAGCAACATTATTAAGTGCCTCCTATATACTAAGCACTGTGCTAAACACTGGGGACTCTATATACTGCATACAGCCAATGAGAAAATTAGTTTTGCTAGACTATGAATATTTATTATAAAATAATTTATTTTTCCCTTTTTTCAATAGGATGGGGAGATAGAAGAGAAAGAAAATAGATTTCTGTTGATTAACTTTTTTTTAAATAGAAGAGGGCAGTATTACAGATATGGAATGTTTCATGTACTTTTAGATAAAGTAGCTATTGTTAGTTTAGATTGTTTTGCTTTGTTACAAGACTTTCATGGAGTTGGAGTAATCTGTAAATGTTTGGGAAGGAAGGAAGAGAGGAAGGAAGGAAGGGAAGAAGTAAAGGAGGGAACAAAGGAGGAAAGAAAAAATAAAAGAAAGCCAAGTGGCTCAACTTCAGCTCAGGTTGCAGTCCAGACTGCAACTCCAGCTCCATCTTGTAAGATTCCCCATAGGCAAGGGAAGAGAAAGGATGGAGGCCAATTTAGATGATATGACTTAAAATCTGACTCTACTGAGTGGAGAGAAGAGAAGCCCAGTCTCAGGCATCAGTGCTGTCAGAAGCCCTACTGCTCTAGAGAAATGGGACTCAGAGAGGGTAGGTGTGGGCAATGAATACATACATCATCCACTGTTCCCACCCCGTCTCCACCCCACAATAGGCCTGGACTGCTCTTTAGGAGGATGTTGGGCCTCCTACCCTGGGTGGATGAGTTTGGATCCAATTATGCTTGGCAAGGACCCCATTCTCATTCAAGAGCTTATTGAGTCATAAGACCAGGATTGGGTATTCAGAAAATGCTGGTGCTTTTCCAAGTAAGCCTTGGTCCTTTTTTCAGGCCAAATTTCGGCAAAATTCCTGAAAAAGAGCTGGACCAGGAGTCCAGAAACAGGCAGCTCTAGGCCCTGCTCTGCCTCTAGCCCTGGGTTTCTGTTTCTTCCTCTATAAATAAAGAAGTTGAACAAGATACTCTCCTAGGTCTCTTTCAGCTCTAACAGACTGAATCTTGGAGTTCTGGTCTGCATTTAATTCCACCTGAGCCCAGTTTAAATCTCAGGAAGAATTAAATAGATTTTAGGTTAGTCACTTTCTCTGTGATTTCAGGTTAGTTATTTTCTCTCTCTGGGGCCTTGGTTTCTTTCTCTGTAAAATCAGGAGAGAAGACTAGATGACTCCTAAATTCTCTTCCAGCTCTAACATTCTAATATGATGCTTTGAGGGTCTAGGGTGGTGGAGAATTCTATTCAAATCCTCTTTCAACTCCCTCTCCACCAGCATTAGTTTGCTTAAGGGCTTGCTGCTGCCCCCTCTCAACTCAAGTAATCAGGCTTATTAGATGACAAATGTGAAGAAACAACTGAACTTAGCACCTAGTTATCAAGAAAAATTAATTAAAATAGGATGGTGCACTTCCTTAGGAGGGAGGAAAGAATCTCCCAAGTAGCAGTCTGGGAGACTCAGTCTTTCTGCAGGTATCAGTTAGGTAGCATAGTGGTTAGAGCATTGGACCTAGAACGAGAAATATCCGAGTCTGAATCTTGCTTCAGACACTTAGTAGCTATGTGATCCTGGTCAAATTGCTTAATCTTTCTTAGTCTCTCATTCCCTACAAAATGGGAATGATAATAATACTACCTGTCTCCCAGGGTTATTGTGAGCACCAAATGAAATATTCTATACAAATGTTTTCTATTCCTTTTTAACTACACTATAAATGTTAGCTATTATCATTATCACTATTATTATTAATTATTATCACCATCATTATTGTTGTTATTATTTTTTCTTACATATCCCCAAATGAGGGTACCTTTCATGAACTTGTCCTGGGCATTATTTGTGATGCTTGACCCACGGGCAAGAATTCCAATTTATGCTTCAGATGGTATTTCCTTCTTATTTAATAGGTACCATGGTACAGTAGAATGAACTCTGGTTTTGAATTAAAGGATCTGGGTTTCAAATCCCACCTCTGATGTTTACTGCCTATGTGACCTTAGGCAAGCCACTTAACCTACATGGGCCTTAGTTTCTTCATCTGTAAAATGGGAGGGTCTCTGAGGGTCCTTCCACTTCTAGATCTATGATAGAAAGGAGACCAATTGTCAAAAGATTGTCACAAGTCAATCAAGAGTTGTTACAACTAAAAATAAATTATATTTACTCTTAATATACATCCATTGAAAATTATTGATAGAATCATGGATTCTCTGAGTTGAAAGGAAGAGAGGAGAAAGAGAGATAGAGCCAAAGAGAGACAGACAGACAGATAGGGGGAAGCAGGAGATTCTGGCCTGTTAATCTAAAATAAGCCATGCATTAATGCATTAAATGGAAGCTGAAACTCAATATTACTTTAAATGTTTAGATCCTTTTGTCAATGGCCTAGCTAAAGAATTTGCAAGGTAGAGAATTCCTAGGCTTTCAAAGGCTGGGAGTAATGTACTTTCATCCACCACTCCAGCTCGTTCTCAATCTGGCCCATGGTGCTAAGTAGAGTGCATTGAGGAAGTTAAGATTAATGACTCAAACACAGAGATCTGCAAGTGGTGCCTGGCATTCATTTAGAATACAATCGGCACTTCTGATCATCTTTCTTAATCTCTATGGAGCCCCTAAAGTTCAGGTAGTTTTCTACAAAGGAAACAGAGAAGCCGCACCATTGGAAGTGAGACTGCTCTAATCTTCTGTATGACAGAGGGGACGATCAAAGCTTTCATGGTGAGAATATGCTATGGATCAGGAAGACACACAGCAGGAGAGATGGATGAAAACTGCTAAGGAGTCCACTGTTGGTGTCCTGTTTTCCTGCTGTTCTCCTTCCATGAGGGAATCAGATTGGTCTGGGCCATGGTTGCTGCCAGGGATGCTAATGACAGGGGACCTGGACCACATAAGGAGGTACAGAAACCATTGCCAGTGCATGACGGAAAAAAGAAACCAAAACCAGAAATCACTGGATAGGAGTGATAGATGGAGCACAGATGGGGTCCAGGAGTACTAAGAAGAAAAGATCCAGAGTTGCCCAACCGCCAGCTATTTTCAGACCTGATTTCCCCTTTTTTGTGATGCTGAATTGGAGTACAGATACATCCTTTCTCCTATTTCTTTTCCATGATCATGGGATTTGGGAGGACAACCGTGTGAAGGTTTAGCAGATAATTGAAGGTGGATCTCCTCTGTTAAAAGGGTTCTTGATCCGTTTCCTTTTCACTTTGCTCTACATTCAATAAATGATGTGATCACATCTATAAATCCTGTGAATGCAGTGAACTGATGAAAAGAGAAGAGAAGAGCCCAGGTGAGACAGACATTCGTGATCTATGTACAGACATAAAATTTTATATATTGATATTTTGAACAATTGTAACTCCTGTCCCAAATCCCATTGGTATAAGATTCTTTCCTTATTCGTGGAGATGAATGACCTGCCCT
>NW_020954569.1:24089761-24113896 GCF_900497805.2 Vombatus ursinus
CCCCTTTGGGATTCTCCAAGCAAAGGTCTTCATTGAGTGTAGCAAAGAGTTGGTTTGCAACTTTCAGAGACAAGATGGACAAGGCCAACCCCATTCCAGAATGCTGAAGGAAAAGACTCTGGGAAGATATGAAAGACTCCAGCATCTCCATCATGTCCCTATTCCCAGCTTTCTACTCTAGAGAATTTGGGAAGTTTCCCCTTGGGAGAGATCTAGAATATTCTCTTTGGGTTGAGCTTAGTTATCTCGCTCCCAGTGGGAGAGCACCTTCATTCTGTATTGTCTGGTGTATAGTCTCCTACGTATGCCTTCTCTGATTTCTGTTTTACTATGATTTGGATAAATAAGCATCTTTGCTATTCTCTATGTATGTTTGTTATGGAACTGGTATTTGATAGGGAAGGAGTCAAGCCTTAAATAGAGAACTTAGGGCTCTTCTTCCCCTAAAAATGATAAAGTGATCAAAAATTAGATGGAATCCAATTATATCCCATAGATTAACAATATATAAGGCAGCAGACAGATATACTTCTAGTCTGGTACACCATCTCTCTGAGGAAAGCCGAGCAGTAACCTCTGGCCTCAATCTCCTGCTTCCTCTCCTGGCAGGAATGAAAGTCATCTTTGGAGAAGAATGAGGTGAGAAGAGGCTAGAGATGTCTATTCTGCCTCCCTTTGAGCTACACACAACTTACTACGTATGGGCCCCTCTCTATATATGGGGATACATATTGCCACAATGTTCCACTTCATCCACTAGATTAATTTTGAACCCAGTCAGTATAGTTTAATCCAAATTGCTAACCACCAGCAAAATCTGGATTGGGAGTGGGGTGGGAAAGGAGCAGCAGTTTAGACATTGATTTCTTTTGGTGACCATAAGAGAAATAGCAATTTCTTAGGAAGGCTATCTCTTGCATGAACCAGAGAGAAACTGACAAGACCTCCAGTTTAATGGTTTGAGTAAACCCCAACTGGTGGGCAACTCAAATACAATTTTCCCTTGCTGGATAATTAATGCAGGATGTCCCCAATAAAACGTATAAGCTTATTAAAGCTTAAAATTGCTTTAAGACTTTTGGCACACCCTATTCAATAATTTTTGAACTTCTTATAGACTAAAGGAAGATATCACTCAAATTACCAATCTTAAGGACTTAGATGGGGAGAGAGGGGAAAGGGTGCAAGGTCATAAATGTCATATGCCAGTGTTTTTATTTAATGAATTTTTCTTTTAAGATGGAGAAAATCTATCCAACACACATGAAAAAGGGAAGTAGAGAGTGAAGAAAGCTACCATAGACAAACACTATAAGAAGCATCAATCTACCTACTCATCAACCTCATAAATGATCCTTCTTGGCACCTTATTGGAAAGACCTAAAATTAACTTTGATTAATAGTAAACTTAGCATTTTGTATGCCTCCCTATATACCCTGACAATAAGTAGAGACGATGTACTGGAAGAAAACTATGTTTATCTCTGACAGAAGTAATCCTTCTTGCCTTCAAAGACACCAGGAAGATTTTAAATACTTTGGCTTGGTCAGCTCCAAATGGAGCACCAACTTCCCAAGTCTACAGATCTCTGCCTGTTCAAGTTTCTACTTTGCACAAATCAGTATTTTTACACATTAGTTATAAACTTTATGAAACAAAACCTTTTAATCTATGTCCTTCCTTCCGCATTAAAAAAAACAAAAACCTAAGACTTCACATCAAAGAAGACAAACTAGTTAGACAAAACAATAAAGGTTGTTTAGCAGGATTTAAAAAGGACATTATCCCTCTTAGTTATGACTAACCCACATTTATCTTCTTGTTCAACAAAGTACATGGATACATTTTTCATTGTTTTAATAACTCCACAATGGAAAACAGTTAGAATGAGGGTTAGCTTTAAGACTGCCCACAACTGGCTTCAGGAGTTTGGTTCCAATCTTTTTTTTTTCTTTTGGTAGCTGATGAATTAGGTCAATTGATGAGGTTGTAACCTCTAGAGTCGATTTCATCTACCCCTTTCAAAGGATAGGAGTAATACAGTAAGGCCAGCTTACAGAGTGGGTGTGTTAGGGAAGGAGGATGGCAGGCAGGAAGGAAGTCATCTGAGAATTGCATAATGCCAAAAGAGAAAATTTTGATTGGTAAGTTAGATCAATATTATTTGGGGATTAGGATTAAAGATGGAAAATCTATTTATGTGCAAGAGTTGGGAGGATAACTTCAAGAAAGCCATTAAAGTAAGTGTTTAGTGTTACTTATTTTTATATTTATAAAAACATATCTGGCACTTGGTGTAAGCAAAAAATATGGGGGAAACAGCTTGAAACAACTTACTGTACCGAACTAGGAAAATAATGATAAGGGATAATAATAATAATAATAAAACACATACAGCACTTTAAAGTTTGCCCTACATTATTTTACTTGAGCTTCATAACGAATCTGTGAGGTAATTATCAATCAACAAGCATTTATTATGTGTTTACCAGGTGCCAGATGCTGCTAAGTGCAGGGGGCACAAAGACAAAAGCCTATCCGGGAGTTTACACTCTACTGGGGAAGAAGAGATGTACAAAAATAGATATATACAAGATACAGACAAGGCAGATAAAGCCACTTTATGGGGAAGCTAGCGGGCCTAGGAAAGGCAAACTACTTGAGCTGACTCTTGAAGGAAGCCAGGGGACCTCAGAGGCAGAGGTGAAGTAGGAAAACATTCTAACCATCAGGGACAGTGATTGAAAAGGCAGAGAGATGGAAGATGGAATATCCTGTGCCAGGAGCAGCAAGTGGGACTACAGAGAGTGTGAAGGAAGTAATGTGTCTGAAAAGGAAGGAAAGGGCCACGTAGTGAAGTGCTTTAAATGTCAAACAGAGGAGTTTCTATTTGATTCTAGCGGTAATAGAGAGCCACTGAAGCTTATTAAACAGAGGGGTGCCGTGGTCAGACTTTATGTCTTAGGAAGATCACTTTGGCAGCTGCCTGGAAGATGAATTGAAGAAGGAAGAGACGCAAGGCCAGGAAACCTATTAGAAAGCTAAAAAAAAAAAATAGTCCAGCCAATAGGCAATGAGAACTTTAAGCAATGAGAACTCACTATGTGAGCAGAGAGAAGAGGACCTATGATAGAGCCATCCATTATGGAGAAAGAAATGATAAGATTTTGAAAATTTCAATTTGACCTGGGTGAAAGTGATGAGGCAAAGATGACCCAGAGGTTGTAAACCTGGGCACTGCAGAAATGGTGATGCTCTCAATACTGTCATTCTATTCATTTACAGGGGAGGAGCCTGAGGGAAAGAGAGGTTGCATTACACAGGAAGAGTATGGCAGGCAGAACCACATCTTCCTGACTCCAAGTCCAGAACTATTTCTATTCTTTAAGAAGGCCCATTTCGGGGGACAGCTAGGTGATACAGTGGATGAAGCTCTGGCCTTGCAGTCAGGAGGACCTGAGTTCAAATCTGGCCTCAGACACTTGACACTTACTAGCTGTGTGACCTTGGGCAAGTCACTTAACCCTAATTGCCTCATACAAAAAAAAAAAAAAGAAAGCCCATTTCTATTCTCAGCATTGTGCTGTTCTAAGACCATGGCCTAATCATTACAACTCCCCATGGTGCCTCAAGTTTCCTGTGAAATGGTCATAATAACATAGGCTTGTTCTGAGGATTAACAAGCATAGCAAAAATATCTTAAAAGCTTTAGGAACTGAAAAACAATGAAAGGAACTTTACACATACTAGTTTATTAGACAATTAATAGAGCTCATAGTTACCTATATATCCCCCAATTCATTCTTAGCATGTTTAATGAGAATTAAGTAAATAGCATAGGACAAAGTGCAGGCCATATTTGGCCAGAGTATCATTCTACCCAAGTTAGGGGAATTCCTAGAGAATTGTAGGAGCTGGGAATATAGCCAGACAGGGATTTTACTCTTGCCTCTTCCCCTCTGACACAACATCCCTAAAAAAGCCTTATGTCTTCTATATTTTGTGAACACAATAGTAAGAATAAACTCATATCCACCACTCTAAATTCAGGCCACCATCTTTTATTTGTAATGACTCTTAGATACTATAGAAAGTCCATACTTGAACTACAGAAAGAAAAAAAAAGTGAGTAGCAAGGAGAGAGGAGATCACAATTCCTTCTGCTTCTTTCAAAGCTATAAATTCCTATCATATGGCTTGAATCATAGGAATAGGACTCGGGATTTTCTTTGCTTCAAAAACGGGGGAGGGCATGATTTTATTCCGGCTGCTTGGGAATCCTGGCTCAGAGTGTGATGTCACCTGTAGAAGAGCTGCTACCTATTTGTTTTAAGAAGTTCTTGGTATTATATGGTCTCAGTTCCACATCTGACCACACAAATGTTCCTTGGGGTCTGAGTTGAGTAATCATCTAATCTTTTCTGCAACATCAACTATACCCCATCTGCTTTTCCCAACAAAGATTCCCAAGATTGTAATGCACAGGCTTAGATTTATTTTTCTATCACAAAGGTAGAAACTTTTACCTCAAATTAAAATGGGAGAGTCACAACCATCTGTTTTCTCCACTTTATCTTTCATATCTTCTTTTTTTCTGAGTGCCCTCTTTCACTTCAAAACGATGCAAGGATCCCGCTTAGCCATTTTTATCTGAGAGGGTTTCTGGTGCACCCCAGTTGTACCCTCCAATATTTCTTCTTTATCAAGGAACCTTTAACCTTATTACTTTAGTTGGGCTGTTGGTCACAAAGGATCAGCATAAACCTAGCCTCAACACAGTCTCTGATTAAAAGGTGAGATTAGCTAGAGATTGGCACAGTAGGCTATATAAACTACAAGCCCTTTAAAATATCTGTTACCATTCAGATAACATTTAATGCAGCTACTTCTTATCACCACATACTTCTTTCAATGGCAGGCTCACTCATTGAGAGAAGAGAAAATGCATCTCAAGGAGACTTAATCAAGGCTTTGGTTAACAGAAAAACCCCATAGTTTGGGTTATTTCTTCTATAAACTTTGGCTGTTGATCTCCCCTACATGATCATTACAGCTGACTAAACATCATTCAAAATGATTGTCTTAATGACAAGGAAAAGAAATTGGTCCTGTTTTTACTGCTTTGGACTGGAAAAAACAATACAAAGTAGTGTACTCACATCAGGCCATAGCATCAGAAAGACCTGACTTCACATTCCCATTTCTGATACTTAATGGCCATGTAATAATGGGCAGGTCACATAACATCTCAAAGCCCCAGACAACTCTCCATTGTTGGAGGGGCTTTCCTCCCCTGTACCAGTGAAATCATATGTCCAGACAATTTGGAATTACATAGGTAGTATGGAGAAACTTTCCTTTTCCATTGGTGCTATTCTATTTTACTGGACGACAGTCTTTAAAGCAGAAAAGTAGCACAATGGATAGAACTCTACATCTGGAGTCAGAAAGATTGGAGTTCAAATCCTGCCTCAGTTTCCTCATATGTAAAAAGAGAGTAATAATAGCACCTACCTCCCCATATTGATGTGAGGATAAAATGACTCAATATTTATAAAGCACTTTGCAAACCTTAAAGTACTATATAAATGCTAGGTATTATTAGTATAGTATTAACATGGTGGGGCAGCTAGGTCGCACAGTGGATTGAGCACTGGGCCAGGAGTCAGAAAGACCTGAATTCAAATCTGACCCCAGATGCTTATAGCTATGTGACCCTAGGCAAGTCACTTAAGACTATTTGCCTCAGTTTCCTCATCTATAAAATGAGCAAAAGAAGGAAATTGCAAACTACTCCAGTATCTTTTCCAAGAAAACTCAAATAAGATCACAAAGAGTCAGACATGACTGGCAGTACTAACCAATGACAACAAAAACATTGGCATGGTATCTTTCATAGGGACTGTGGTTGAATTAAAATGGTTTTAAATCTATCATTTTGATAATTAATTGTAACAGCAATTCTTTCCCTTCATTCTGTTTTTTAAGCTACTTATCAACATTTTTTACCTGTGAAAATATGTCCAGGGTATACAAGATCTTCTGATAAAGACAACTAGCTTCTTGATCTTGATGGTAGAGTAGAAACTGCGAATCTAGGTGGGTCACCTGAATAGAGCTTGATTGCCAGTCATATTATACCATATTGCCCAAAAAGGGTAGATTAGGGGTGTCGAATTCCCATAGAATGAGGTGAGAAGTGGCCAGGACTGTTATTCCAGGACCAGCCTTATGATATCAGAGAAGCAATGTGAGGTACAAGAAAGAGTTCCACTCTTGGGGCTAGAAGAGGCCTTTCTGAGTCCCTCTGGCATCAGGGTACAATATAAGGGGTGCTGGCTTTGGGTCAAGAGGATAACAGTCCAAAGCCTAGCTCTTCTGTTTATTACTTGTGTGACCTTGGGTAAGTCAATTAACCTCTCCAGTCTCAATCTTTGCCCTATCTGGACCTTTGTTTTTTCATCTGTAAAATAAGAGAGTTGAACTGGATGACCCCTAAGGTCATCTCTATGAGAAATTCTTTCTAAAATGGAGAGCCTTGTTTCAAGGAATTCTTTACTTCTCTGTATTTTAGAACTGAGATGCCTACCAAGGTGGGAGGCAGTATTTTCCCTTTTGACCTCCATTTCCTCTAAACTTTAGAGTCTAAAGGTATGTCTGACCAAAGGGACATTTCCAGGTACCAAGTATCCATTAATTATTGGCATCCGCAGGACTGAGTATCCTTTCCAAAGACTTGGCCTAGAGGGAGGGAGGTGAACGATAGGCAGAGCATTGGGCTTGAAGTTAGGAAACACATGCCCCAGAAAGTCTACCTATGTCATGCCTAGAAATTCATCTAACCTCTCTCAGCCTCAGTTTCTTCATCCCTAAAATAGGATAATAATTGCACCTGCCACACAAGGTATTTATGAAGATCAACTGAGATAACATATGTAAATTGCTATATAAATGCTATTATTATTATTATTTTCTTATCTCAAAATGGGGATAATAACAGCATCTATCTCTTAGGTTTGTAAGACCCAAATAAGATAATATACTATATTGCAAAGTTCAGAGATAATAACAGCACCTACCTCATAGGTTTGTAGGACCTAAATAAGATAACGTATCATATTGTAAAGTTCTTTGCAAACCTTAAGTGCTATTAGGAGGAAAAGGAGGAATCAACAGGAAAGAGAGCTGACACCTGTAAAAACTAGAGAAATCGTTTCATATAAACATTTGAAGTCAGTCGGAAGGCTAATCTTGTGTAAGAATATGCAAACATAGGTGCAGTTCCGGAATATTTATCTAACCAATGTTTCATCTTCCAAAGCATTATAGCCTGCCCAATCTGTATCTGATGTTTAAAAATAAAAATTTTGCTGAGAGGAATGAGTCAAAGGAAATGTATCTTGATGCCATTGTTAAGGAAACTAGGATGCAACACCGAGCTGACATTCCTAATAAAGTAAAAATTTAGATTGCAAGTCATAAGACTTTCCTGTTTTTGTCACAAGGTATCCAATAAAAATACACATTTTTCAAGTCACAGTTATTGTGTCTCTATTACTGCAAGGAGATGGACTGACCACGTATCACTTCTGTTTTGTAAATCAAAGAGATATTCCTGTTCTTCAATCACAAGCTTGTCTTCTGATTCTGAGTGGGGTGACTTACTCAAGGTCTCCTTCCAGACTGTGTCAGGACTTTTATGTTGATACTGTATTGCTTGGCTGGTACAGCTAAATACTTATTAAGGACAAGCAAAAAAAGTGACAATGAATTGCTCCGTCAGTTTTGGAGTTTGGACCTATTATAAGAAATACGAGAAAATAAATAAATAGAGCACTATGCTACAAAATAACTTTTAATCAAGGGGGCAGGAAGTAAATAGAATTTGCATTTTGTTTTTAGAGCTGTGGGATTTTCTTTAGAGTTTCTTCTAAATCTGGGTGAAAGTTGAATGTTCTTTCCTCCACACTGGGTTACCTAGATTCAACTGGCTACTTTACCAAGAAAACTGCCATTTGTGTAAAGGTACCTTCTGAGCCTAAATTCCTTGCCATTCCTTGTCATTCCATCAATAAACATTTATTAAGTGCCTACTATGTGCCAGATACCATGACCAAGTATACTTAAGTTGGCAGGAGTTATAGAGATTTTCATTTTAAACTCAGAGTAAATTGAATTTCAAAATGGAATTTACTTCAGCTTCATCTATATAACTTTACAATATAGCTTGAGGAAAAAGAAGACTGTAGACCTGCAATAAATGTTGCTATCAACATTGGTTAATTAACACTAATATTATTCTCAAAACATAAAAATGAAAACACCACAGCGCTAAAGCTAGATATCAAACCACAAAGAATGTCTTTATCATAACTTAATTTTGTAAGTGAAAACTCACCTGCATCAATATTTATTACAAAAATAGCTTCAGCTGTACATGTTTAGAGTGACATCAGCCATGTCATCAGATCTTAAAAGATGGCAATATGTTGTCATTCTGTAAAGATTTCCTTAATGTTTCCATCTCAAATATGTCTTGAAAAGACAATTCCTTTTCCCACAAATACATTAAAGCAAACTCTAGCCTAAGTTCTTACTAGGGATATGTTGGTACCAACTCTAGTTTGTCATGACAGACTATTGTTAAAATTTTCAGTGTGAGCATTCACACCTCAGAATTCAGCAAACTCTATAAAACATGGCTTTATTTATTGTTTTCTTAATTGATTTAAGAAAGTGATGGAGAAAATGTTAACAATGCAAATTAAACTTAAAAGTGTGTTCTGACTAGATTTCCCCCTCTCCAGGGAGCTGGTTGTTAAACATTTATCAGCTCACCCTGGTCCCCACTAATAGGTAATTGAATATAAAGCATTCTCTTCTTTTGTGGAGGAAAAGGCTGCCAAATAGTATTAGGTTTTCCCACACTCTCAAGAGCAGTCTGTTTCCAGTAATATTGTGGTGCAGGTTGCTGTGTGAATGAAAAGGCCTTTAAACACAACTCCGGAGCGTGTTGATACTCTAGGTCTCCAGATGTAAGCTCATACTATTGTTGACCACATTGACTTCACTGCTCAGGAATTTGTCTCTAGTACTGTTCTTCATTGTCAACAATAGCATACCAAGTGAACCCTTTGAAAAAGAAAACACATTTTTAAAAGCAATCATTTAAATGCCCAAGAATTCAAGAAAAGAAAACAAATGCTTTCTTAAACTACTGAATAGCTACTGTCTATGTAGCACCTCCACGGATCTGTGACCTAAGAAAGAAATAAGCACCCCCTCCCCAGGAGCACAAAAGAGATGACTGTACAGGTAGTGAACTCCATTTTTTTTTTCCTGTTTAACACCTGCCTGATCATTTGTTGTTTTGAATCAACAGTCACATCTAGAAGAATCTAAAAGGAGACACATCTATAAGGGATTTTGCAGATGAAGAAACTGAGTCTCAGAGAGAATTAAGCTGCTTTCTTTCAAATGCGTGCAGGCTGGAAGGAAAACCCAGGTTTCTGGGCTAACTATACAGTGCTCTTCTCCCCTTCCCAGCCCTCCCCCCATCTTCTTACCACACTGACTCACTATGTTTCTGTGTCTGGCCCTGGATCTGGCTCTGGCTTTGTGACTTGTTCTAACCAGGTGTGCACTGTGTCTGTCTTACTCTATCTCTATGTCAGTGTTCACATCACTGTCTAGGGTCACAGGACTTAGAGCAGGAAGGGATGTATTCAGGCTTCCTGAGGGCAAGGAGATCATGTACCCTCACTCCTTCACTTCAGCCTCTCTACTTCTGATTCCCAACCTTTCTTTACTCAGACCTGGCATGACACTCATTTGTTTATTCATTCTTCCTATAGGCATTTCTCATGTTCTCTTTTGTATTATAGTTCCTTGTCTATTATTTTAGAGCATTCCTCCCATCCCACCTTCTACTACGTCAGAAGCTAGACAAGGTCAGGAATAATGTCTTTTTTATCTTGGACCTCCCCAGTGCCTAGCGCAGTAATCTGTATGTACTTCAAAAATGGGCACTCCTTCCACCTAGGCTGATTGCAGCTCCTCCATATCTCAGTAGATGATTTCATGAGTTGTTACGTACAACAAAAATCATCATCTGGTGGCTAATTTTCTGGTGAGGAGCCTCTCTTCACTTAACTAGGCTGGCTCTGAAATCTCCACAGCCTATTGCCCAAACGTTATTCAAAGCCATTCTAACCTGATAGAACATGCCAAAGTTGGCATTCTGCCAGACCACCCTTCAAGAGTCCAGGGTCACCTCCAACCCATGATGGTGCATCAGAGTAGAACTTTATGGGAAAGCTCGGCACATAGTAGACTTTTAATTAATGTTCATTGAATTGAATTCTACCTTTATAATAATGGCTTCCATAGATTTTTATGGAACTTTACAGTTACAATGCCATTTATATACATATATAAACATACACATACACACATATACACACACACATATACTTCTTCTTTAATCTTCACAACAACCTTGTGAGGTGAATAGTGCAAGTATTATTATCTCTATTTTATAGATTAAAAAAACTGAGACACAGAGACATTAGATCACTTGGCCAAGACCACACAACCAGTGAGTGGTGTCAGGCTAAGACCTTAAGATAAGAGAGTCACAGAATCGTGGCTGTAAAGCTAGAAGGGACCCTCTCATTTTACAGAGGAGGAAGCAGTCTTATGACTCTAAATCCAGCATTCCTCTCCCCTTATCATGCTGCCTGTCTAGACTCGGACAGCAGAGTAGATTAAACAAGGATCACTAACTAACAAGTCAGAACCCAATGGACCAACTGAAAACCATAATAGAGCCTGGGTCATGGAGATAGAAGGCTGCAACGATCAGATTCATGGGGTAGTTCAGTCATTTAAAATTCAAATTCAGTTTGGCATTTAAGGAAGATCACAGCCTTGATCTATGTATCTGAAACAAGATTAATATCACTTTAGCTTTCATCTAAGGTTACGTGAGAATTATTTAACTAATGAAATTAAAGACTTAAAATAGAAGAATATAATGTTTGTTGAATACCAGTGATAGATTTTTTGCTGTATAGAATTTGCTATACTGAAGTCTCATTCATTCTTCTCTGTAGTTCTATAGGACTGTATTATATGGTAGGTGAAGTAGTCTCACAATGAGGTCTTCTAGTACTTCCAAATACTAAACCCCCTTGAATAAGGTCACAAGGCAATACATGGATAAGGTGCATGACTTGTTTTGTTTTTTTCTTTTAATAATTTATTATTTGTATTTTTTAATTAACAATCATTTTAAGAATTAATCTGCCTCTTCTATTACATATCCTCCTCCATATTGAGCAAATTAATTTAAAAAAAAACCCTCAATACATAGTTGCATAGTCTGGCAAAATGGATTTCTATATTAGTTATCAAAAAATGTGTGTATTTTTCTGCATTTAAATTAACCTCTCTATCAGAAGGTGAGTGTCATGTTTCATTTTCATTCTTTTGGATTCATAGGTCATCATTGTGTTGACTAGAGTTTTAAAGTCTTTCAAAATTGTTTTTCTTAATAATGTTATTATTATATAAATTATTCTACTATTCCGCTCACTTTGTTCTGCATCAGTTCATAGAGATCTTTCCAGTTTTCTCTGAAATTGCCCGTTTCATCATTTCTTATGGCACAACAATATTCTATTACATTCATATACCACAATTTGTTTAGCCATTCCCTAATAGGACACTGCCTTAGTTTCCAATTTTTGGCTACCATGAAAAGAGCTGCTAAAAAATACTTTTGTGCATTTAGATCCTTTTCTTTCTCATTGATTTCTTTGGAGCATTAGTCTAGTAGTGGTATAATTAGGTAAAAGGATATACATAATTTGGTAACTTTTGGGAATAGTTCAAAATTGTTTTCCAGAATGTCTAGACCAATTCATAGCTTCACAATAGTGCATTAATGGACATGTGTTTTTACCTCAGCCTTTCCAACATTTGTCATTTTCTTCATTATCTTTGCTAGTCTGATAGCTGTGAGGTAGAAACTCAGAGCTGCTTTAATTTGCATCTCTGATTTTTAGTGATGTAGAACATCTTTTCCTGTGGTGTTGATAATTTGAATTTCTTTCTGTGAAAATTGCTCATTCTTATCTTTTAACCATTTATCTATTGATGAACATTACAAAATGACAGGTCATATTGTGCCAAAG
This sequence comes from Vombatus ursinus, assembly GCF_900497805.2. NCBI lineage: Eukaryota > Metazoa > Chordata > Mammalia > Diprotodontia > Vombatidae > Vombatus > Vombatus ursinus. The sequence continues at coordinate 24,101,960 of NW_020954569.1, forward strand.
ACAAGAATGTCAACATTTAAACATATTGTAAGCAGATTAAAACAAAATGTTTTTAAAAAGTAGTTCATTATAGACCTTTCTTTGACTTTGTAACAAAATCCTATCTGCATATTTAAAAAAATAGGTATTGTAATGTATTGCTGTGGGAAAATAACTAAAATAGGGATCACAGATAAGCAGGGTAACTTTGAAAGTTACATGTTTTCTCACTTGAAAAGTAAGCTTTGCATAATAGATTTGTAGTTTCATATAGTGTTCTCCTGTTCCATGATGCACGTAGAAATTTTTGTTTTATTGGTATCTATTAAGTTCATTATTTTTAAAAAAGATCATTAAAATATTGAGTATTTCTCTTCAGTAAAGTTCTATTCCAATGCCTACTTCTTTGTGCTATGGAGATTCTTGAAGGCTATATCAGTAGGTTGCAAATTCTGCTTCTACCAGGAAGAAAAAGCTTTGAACATAGGGTCAGCAAAATTCTATCATCCAAGGGCTCTAGCCAAGCTCAAAGAGGCTCCTCACCAGCAGACTTTGAATGTCTTAATCCAGAACAAGTCATGAAACCATCTGCAACATGAATAGGCAGAGTCGTGTAATGAAGAAAGTCCAAAATCCTGGGATGTACAGATCCAGGTTCAAATATTTTCTCTGTTAATTACTAGACGTATGGCCATGAGCATGTGATTTCATCTTTCCCAGGTATCTACACAGATGAAATAATACATATTTTTAAGTATTTAGAATTATGATAAATAGTCACTCAATAATCTTCAAGGATTTATAGAGTGGCTATTATTCCCACTGAAATGTAATCACTGGCAGCACAGGGGCTATTCACAGGCCTTTTATACAGGCCAAAATGTTTTTATTATTATTAACCTGATAAACATCAATGAATGTTTCCTTATACAAAAAAGAATAAAGGAGGATTGTAAAGGATACCGCTAATCTCTCATTATATACAGATGAGGTTTTTGTTTTTGTTTATGTTTTTTAGTGTATATTGAATTTAAAATTGTGGTTCTAATACTGCCCTTTTAAATTTCTTTCTGTTCCTTTCTATGTATTTTAAAATGTTCCATTGATGCTATTTTTTCTTTTACTTTTTTTTTATCAGTATCACTACTCCCTTTCCTGTCCCACCCTCCCAAAAAAACAGCCTTGTATAGTCAAACAAAACAAATCTACACCTTGGGCCTGTTTAAAAATCTATGTCTCATTCTGCACCTCTAGTGCAATACCTCTCTGCTAAAAGGTGGGACGTATGAGTCATCATCACTCTTCTAGAATCATGATTGTTCATCAAGGAGATCAGAGTTCTTAAACTTTCACACTTATTTTCATTTACAACGATGTAATCATTGTATAAATTGAACTGCTGGTTCTGCAGGATAGAACCTATCCACTGTGTCATCTAACAGGAATCTAGGTAGTACAGTAGGTGGAGTGCTGGACCTGGATCCAGGAAGACCCAAGTTCAAATCTTGACTCACACATTTACTAGCTATGCATGACCCTGGGCAAATCACTTAGTGTCTCTTTGCCTCTGTTTCCTCAACCATAAAATGAACATAATAATAACACTTATTTTTCCATTTCCCTCCACCCAACCCCCTCCCCCATTTGTTGTGAGCATCAAATGAAATAAGGTTTTTAAAGCTCAGCACAGTACCCAGCACAAAGTCAATGCTTAATAAATGCTTATTCCCTCCCCAGTCAGCGGACACCCACTTTGTTTCAAGTTTTTTGATTCAATAAAAAGTGCTGCTATAAAGATTTGTATGTATATGGGTCCTTTCCTTCTTTCTTTGATCTCTTCGGGGTACATGTCTAAGAAAGGTATTACTGGGCCAAAGGGATATGCACAATTTAGGGACTTGTGGGGTATACTTCCAAATTCAACAATGGTTAGACCAATTCATAATTCTGCCAACCATATGTGAGTGTGCCTATCCTCCTGTAGTCTTTCCAACAATTGTTTTACTTTTTTGGTCATCTTTGCCAATCTGATGGATGTGAGGTGGGGCCACAGAGTTGCTTTCATTCTATTTCTCTTACTAATGATTTGGACTACTTTTTTCATATAGTTGTTGATAGCTTGCTTGCCTTTCTTTTTTTGAGAGCTGCTGTTTCACATCTTTTGACCACTTATCCATTAGGGAATGTCTCTTGTTCTTATATATTTGAATCAATTCCCTACATATTGGATAAAATTTTCACTGGTTCACCAAGCCACAAGATCAGCTTTCAGGTCTCTCACATACATTATTTCTCTCATTTTTTTCTTATTATTTCTGTATGTAGTTTAAAGTTATAATTGATATATAATTCAGACTCATTTACCTTTAAAGAAAATTTTACTATTTCTTATTAGTAAATAACAGTGAAGAAAAAACTTCAGTATTGCTTAAAGTAGTAAATCTACTTGTCTTTGTCTTTGGAAGATTTCCCCAAATAATCATCTCCTACTCTACTGAATGGTGAATGAAAGAATACCAGGTTGTAAAAACAAATTTGCCCATGCTTTATGTAAACTATGAAACACTTTTTTTTTGTGAAACACTTCTGAGATTAGGATAATCACAAAGAATAAGACAAAACAATATGATTTGTATTGTATTTGTAGAATATGTGCCTAGACAAATGCCTGAATCCCAGTCAGATATCAGTGATGAGAGAGAACCTGGCATAATGAATAAAGCACCAGCCACAGAGATTGGAAGACCTAGGTTCAAGACCTGCTTTTGATACCTATTAACTGTGTGATCCTGGACAAGTCATTTAACTTCTAGATGTCTCCAAGCAACCATCTACGATTCTAAGTTGCAGAGAAGGTGCCAGCCTACACTGTAGAGGAAATTCCTCACTGGGAGCTCCACACATCAATTAAATCACAGATTCAGCCAAAAATAAAAAGTTAATGATGGTGGCCACATAATACCGAAGTTTAAGAAATTACCAAGAAGCTGCAAGTTACATGGTACATGAGTATATACTGAAAAATAGACAGTCAGTATCACTTGTCAGTGGACGTTGCAAACAGAAGATACAACCTAACATACAGACATATCATGCCTAACGCTTTTAACTTATCCCAGAAAAACAATGAATTTTAGGGTTGGAAAATACCTCCAGAAATGTCTAGTTCCCCTTTGCATCATTTCCAGTAAATGACCACGCATTATGTTAGGTGAAATGTTGTTACATGGGTCATTAGTTCCAGGGTAATAGCATGATGGATATATCAGTTGCCAACTTTCAAGATCTAAGAAAGTAAATGTGGAGCTTCAACACCTCCCCCAGCATAAGAAATCAGCTTTCACAACAGTTGCTGAGTCACCTCGATTCTTCCTCTCTGGTCTCTGTCTATGTTTGCCATCCACTGTTTTGATCTTGGCTTTCATTCACAGGCACATTTTTTTTTCCTGCTTTTTGCCAGGTAAGCCCCCTTTACTTGCCCCATTTGAAGTCTTTCCAGTCACATTAAATCACACCATAGTCAAATATCCTTTTTTTTTTTTAACCAATAAAGAAATTGAGGACCAGAGAGGCTTTGCCAGAGCTGTCTCTATGCCATCGCTTCTACTTTTATTATAATTAATAGACCTATGTGTGTATCTATGCATTTGTTACCAAAACAAAATTTTAACTGAAACATTTTGTGAGACAAGTAAAAAGTCATACTAATGGGTGAAGAGACAGGGTGGTAGAAGACAAAGAACACTAAATTTGGATTTAAAAGATTTGAGTTCACATCCCTCCCCTACCAAATGCTAACCGTGACTCGCATATTACCTCTGAGTTTCGCCATGAAATGGAGGCATCAATCAACGTCTGTACTTCAGTGAGGCGTAGTACAGTAAACCTGAATTCATGGACCACCTTTTACACCTGCTAGTTGAATGGCCATGGGTAAATCACATCTCAGTGCCCTAGACTTTAGTTTTAAAGTATCAGTAATATTGCTGATTTTTATTCTGTAGCGAGATTCTCCATACAACTGTAATCACAGATCTGAAAAAATAAAGCCTTTTAAAATTCCCTACTTCCAAAGGTTGTCGTGAGGCTCAAAGAAGGACATGTGAGAGGAGGGAGAGTAGAGAAATATCTCTTGGAGAAGGTGACTTTGAGTCATGATATAAATGAGAAATGTTGCTTTATTTCCGGACAGGACAAAAACTAAGTACTGTACTCAGGGAATGAATTTAATTATAAAGAGTCAGGGACAAGTGTTGGGGGAAGATTTGTCAAAAATATTACAAAATTTAAGCTTCATTATTAAGATAGATGTATAAAGATGCTTTCACTCTGACCTATCCCCAGAGTTCAAATATTATTATGGATTCCCAATAGAGGATCCAAAATATGAATTCAACTAGAGGTAGGAGGTAAAAAAGAAAAATCCATAAAATTCAATTCAAGTCAACGAATTTATTAAGCGTCTATTATATGCAAAGTAAAGAGACAGCGTGACCCAGTACAGAGAATTGGCCTCGGAGTCAAAAGCCCTGGGTTCAAGTCCTTTCTCTGACACATGATGGCTATCTGTGACTCTGGACAAGCCCCTCGACCTCTCAGTGACCAAGAAACCTCTAAAATAATGCAGAGTGGTTGCTGATCTGCATTAGTAGAAAGGAAATTCTTCATTGTAAGTTCCCTGTGCCAATGAAATCATAGTTCCTAACTTGTATACATAAAAGTGCAAGGCACTGTGCTCAACATGGGACACACAAAAACAGAAATGAGATAGACCCTTCCGGGACTGGTCCACGTTAAAGAAAGAATGCTGTATACAATACCCCTCACTGCTCCGTTTCTGTTACACACGCACACAGTGCCGGCAGCAGTGGGGGACTTTGGGATGAGGAAGAGAGGAAGTGACTCAATGCAGCTGGGGCACATTTCCTGCACTCAAGGTCAGACAAAAGGGGATGTCAGGTCAATGTCGGCACGGCTTCTTGCCAGAGCTGACTGGTAAAACTACTCGTCCTGCTCTGTAATGGGTTCAGTCAAGTCCCAAAGTAGGCAGAGGTTCTCACAAATAACCAGACTACTAAAACAGGAGGGAGGATCAGTATCAGATCCCAAGTTTCATGTCCCTGGTTGAGCCAAGAGACTAAGTCCATCTGAATTCTGAATCCACTCCCTGTACAGGGAATCCCAAAATGATAGCTCCTCCAGAGTTCTTCTGCCTCCTCATCTAGTCTGGAAGCATTGAATGAGGAGTGGCAGTCCCCATTAAACAAACTCAAAGTGTGTACGTCCTAGAACTCCTGGGTCCAGATCCGTCCTAAGCCAGGGGGAGGGCACTTTTTGGGTTTAAAAGAGGCTCTCAGCCTCTTGGCAGATGTTTTATATGTTCAATACACATTATTTTCTAGTTATTGTGCTCTGTTTATTTACTTAGTCATGCTACGCTAAGAGTACATGCAGCACAGTAGAGCCACAAGCCTGAAGTCAGGAAGACCTGTGTTCAAATCTGGGCTTAGACATATCCTAGGTGTATGACCCTAGGCAAGTCACTTAACCTCTGTCTGCCTCGATTTCCTCAGCAGTAAAATAGGGATAATAATAGCAAGTATTTCTCACAGTTGTTGTGAGGATAGAACTAGACAGTACTTGTAAAGTATTTAACATGATGCCTGGCACATAATAAGTGCTCCATAAATGTTTATGTTTATTATTATTATTATTATTATATTTATTGGAGGTCATCTAATCTAAACCAAAGCATGAATTCCCCCCTAGAAGAACCGGGCAAGTGTCCGTCCAGCCTCTGCTTCACCACCTCCAATAAGCGAGCCCTCTCAATTCACATGAAAATCCATTTCATTTTTGGACAAGTCAAATAGCTAGAAAATTATTCCTTACATTAAGCAGAAGTCTGCATCTCTTTAACGTCTACTCTTGGATCCCATTTCTTTCCTCTGGACCTCAATAGTCAAGAAGGCCTTTAAGAACAGGAGCAATGTCTACTTCCTTTTTCATTTCCTTTGGCATTCAATGCTCCTGAGTAGACCCCAGTTTTGCTGTATCTTTTAGTTACTCTTTTGTTATTATTGTTGCTGTTGTTCCGTTGTGTCTGACTTTTCATGGTCCCAGTTGGGTTTTCTTGGCAAAGATACTGGATGAGTTTGCCGTTTCTTTCTCCAGCTCGTTTTACAGATGAGGAAACTGAGGCAAAGAGGGTTAAGTGGACGGCCCAGGGTCACACAGCTAGTAAGTGTCTGAGGGTGGATTTGAACTCAGCCCTGTGCTCTACCCACTGCATGACCTAGCTGTCCCTTTTGCCCTATATCATCTCCTATATCTTTCTCTGATCCCTTCCTCCTTTTCATCGCTAAACTTTGAGAAAAGAAAAGCTACACTGACTTCTCTAACTTCTCATCACATGTTCATTCCTCATTGTCTTAAAACCTGGCTTCTATCCTCACCAGAAAGATGTTTTCAAGAGAGCCCGCCTTCACCATGTCTAGGGTTTTTGTTTGGCTTTTGTGCTTCATTCTCTAAGAGGACCAATGACATAAGGAAGGTGATGTCTTGACTTGGGAGTGAATTGGATTTAAGTGAGGCAGGGCTGTGCAAAGTCACCAGCCTCACTCTCTCCTTCAGAACCATCTGGGTCCAGTGGTAAGATATAGATCAGGATGACTGGTGATGGCCCTGGATGGCACGAGAGGCCTTGGCCTTTTTAAGCTAAGGTCTTTACCAGGTCTCAGTTTGTCTGAGGCAACACCCATTCAGTGGTTAAGGCCAGGTAAGAAATGAAGCAAAAATGGCCTCTTTTACCTACACACACACACAAAAAAAAAATCAATCTGAGAGGGGAAGATCCTCAGGATTTCTGGCCAGAGCAGAAAAAATTGCTATTTACACTCACTCTGAGCCATCAAAACCCAAATAATGACCATTCCCCCTTTTATTAATTTATAATTGAGCATGCAACTGGTCAGTGTTGGGTTGGATAACTGGAGTATGGGGAAGCATGTCAGGCTACCACCAGTGGCTTCCTGAAAGTGAGTTTGTAATTGGATTTTGAAGTCAGAGCCACCACTGTCAAGGAGGAGTAGGCAGGGCATTGCACCAATCACTCATAGCTAGTGAAGCAGGGATGGAAGGTAGGATGAAAATCCATATCAATTGTAAGGCATTTTCCCTTTCTCAAACAAATTCAAACCACTTTCACGGCCTTGATTTCCAATGGAAATGAACACACAATGGTTACCTGGGCTCTCTTCCAATGTGAAGAATTCTATCATACTAATTAAGTCAATAGGTCACTCCTTCCGTGTCTAGGGAAAGGTGGCCTGAAGAGAAATTTTATGATACCACATAATAATAAGCTTTTATCCTAGAATGGAACAGCATGAAGAGAGTACTAGACTATGTCATCAGACTGGGTTCAAATCCTGTTTCTGCTGCTAACTACCTGTGTGAACTTGAGTGAGTTGTTCTAATTGTTTTTAGTCTCCATCTTCTTCATCCGTAAAATGAAAAGGTTGGACTCCATCTCTAAGGTCCTTTCCAACCTTAATAATCCCGATCCTACAAATGTGTATTTGATTGCCGCTAGTCAATATCATCCTAATAAGGGTAGATCAGAGAAGAATCTTGATCCTGAAACAAGGAATTTCAGAGAAGTGGCTGTGTACACTGAGGTGAACTTTGTTGGCGGGCCTTTCTAGAATCATTGCATTCCCTGAAATCCCGGTCCAGTTCTCCCTTCTTCAGATATCAAACCTCTTCAAAGTAGGCTGTATTGACAAATATACCCTAGAATTTAGAGAGATTATTTAGTCCTTGGAGGATAAACATTCTTGCATATTGCTGAGTTCATCTTTATCCGAAGACCACAAGAATTGTGCTTAATGTATTCTTTCAGTCTGACTGAGAAATTCACTACCCACTAGGGAAATATTCTAAGTAATATAACACTAGTCAATCTGCAAAAGGTTTCAGATTGGGCCTTTTTTCCTCCTTCTTCTCCAATGTTTGGCCTTTGTGGAATGAAACATATTTTTCTACTGCTATTGAAAAGCTCTTTGCAAAGCTAGCCAGTCTTAGGGCTGTTCTGATTGAGCATCAGATATACTAAATGACCCAGTCATTCCCAAAGCTCCAAACAAATGGAGGATAATTACCCACAATTTTTTTTCCAAGAATATAGATATCATAAGGTATTGTTAGAATGACTCTGGCTGCAAAATATGATATACTGGAAAAGTTCTAGCTCATACCTTAATAATTTTTTTAAATGTTTTTGAGAGAGTAGAATTTCTTCTGTTAGCAAATAGCTAATGACATTTGTTTATTTAACATAGACATATAGCTGAAATTGAGAAAGAATCTTAGATCTCAGGAGAGCATCTGTGTTTGCTTTGTATAGCTTTTGTGCAGTTCAGGTCCATAATATCCATCATTACTGATCTTTTTTTAAACAGATAGCAATAGAAACCTAGACTCTGTGAGTTAGTTGGAATCAAATCTAATAATTACTAGCATTTATATAGAGCTTTGAAGTTTATAATATGCTTTACGAATATTACCTTATTTGATCCTTATTGTAACCCTGGAAGGTAGGTGCTATTATTATCCGCATTTTACAATTGGAGAAATTGAGACTGACAGAGGTTGAGTGACTTGCCCAGGGTCACAGAGCTAGTAAGTGTCTAAGACTGGATTTGGTCTCAAGTCTTCCTGACTCCGGGGGGCAGGATTCTTTCCATTTTGCCACCCAACTGCCTCAATTAGAATCAATGTAATAAAGATTAGTAGTACCAACATTAAATTTTAGAATAACTTAATTTTTAAATGTTCAAAGCTACACTTAATCCTTCATATCCCTTTTGGTTGAAATTATCATTTTCATTTTACATCTCAAAAAATATACCGATTATGAAATTTGGTTGAGATCCTATAGCAAGTTGTTACAGGCATCTAATGGAGAGATCAGATCCAAATTAGGGTTTTATTTTTGCACATTACATGAAAGAAGACCTCAAGTTTAGAACACATGTAAATCATACCTTGACTCATACATTTCATTCTGAAAGATGAACACTCTGGAATTCCCAGTGCAGATCCCTTTCTGAATGGTCTAGCCATAGGTACTATGGTGGCTGGCTCTGTAGACAATGTCAGGGGGAAATGCAAACAAAATATCTATTTTTTTTTTAACACTGACATAAACAGAATGTGAAGGGTATTGTTTTTGTAAATCAAATCTTCTGATGCAGAAAAAGGAATCCTAGTCAAATCTTACTCTGATTCACAAAACTGTTTGCATATTTTCCAACTTTATTGTTAGCAGCTTCTCCACAGTATTTCCTTGAGTTATTTTTTCTTATTTAGAAAGGATTCCAAATTAAGTTCATGCCTGCCTTCCATTTACTTTTAATCTGTTCCCCAAAGAGGGATATTTGTTGTCAAATTATGCTTCTGACAAGTTTTAAAATGTATAAACATACCCTCCCTTCCCATTCTCCCTCTTGAAGAACTCTCTAGAACAGAGATAGTTAGGCGGTCATTAGCAAAGTTATTATGATAGCATTCCTGTTAATTTTGTAAACAGGCAGACCCATGTCCATCTTTATCCTGTGAGAGCCAGATTTCGGGGAGCAAGAAGAGTCCCTAATTCTCCTGTGTTTTGTGGAATGAAAGATCAGAAGGTAAATTATAAAATAAGTGTTTTCAGGGAGATGGTGTAATCCTAGTGAATAGATAATTAGGATAGGACGCAAGGGAACAACATCTTCTTTCCTGCTCCATCAGTGCCTTGCTATGTGGCATAGGGCAAGTAGACCCAGGATTTACTTAATGGAAGGGGCAAAACTTCAGGTTCTTGATTTATCCTCCCTTGTGCAGGGAGAATTTTACTTCTTCTCAAAAGGAAAATGAGTTAACTGGTTGATGTGGGGTCATGATACCAGGTCTGCTATGTGTCTCAGGCTGATGTTGTCACATCTCAGCCTATAGAAACCTTTGAGTGGAGGTACTTAGTCTGAGACTTTCAAAATTATGGAAAATGACACTTCTTTTTTTTGTACCCAATTACAAACCATGATACTTTTCACACTAGTGAAGTTTACTAAACACAAGTAAATTTAATTGAAACCTCTCCCCTTTATTATTTGAAATCTTTTTTATTTAATTTTTTTGAGGGGTAGATAGGCAATGGGGGTTAAGTGACTTGCCCAGGGTCATACAGCTAGTAAGTGTCAAATGTCTGGTCTGAGACTGGATTTGAACTTAGGTCCTCTTGACTCCAGAGCCAGTGCTCTATCCACCGTGCCACCTAGCTGCCCCTGAAAATGACATTTCAAGCCTTGAGACTGGAAAACAATGCTGTTGGTTAACTGAAATGCACTCAAAAGGAAAAGATAGATGTGATGTAATGAAAAGAGCAATGCATTCTCTATCCAAAGATGAATCCTAATCAAGATTCTGTGTGCCCGCCGCGCCGTGCACTCTCCTCCTAACAGGAACAGGCTGCCAGAGTCACACATACCAGTCTTCGGAGCCCACCCGGATAAACATAGAGATGAGCCAATCAGGAGGTGCAAGCACTCGAACTTTACTCAGAAACCATCACAGCAAGGCCGAGCAGGAAAGCAAGAGCAGGAGCAAGCGAGCAGGAGCAAGAAAACAGGAGCCAGCGAGTGCTCCGATCCCTACCCCCCCTTATATACCTTCCTAGCCCCTCCTCCTTGCCGTCCCACCCCCACGTGGCACAGCCAACATCAGACAATCCCTCACACCTGCCCCATCTTACCACAACCCCCACATGGCACGTAGCCAACATCAGACAATCCCTCACACCTCCCCCTTTTTGTTTAATCAAGGGGGCGGAGACGGGGTCTCAAGACTAGGGCCTCAGTTTTGAGTGCCTCTAATGAACCTCTAAGAATCCTAAGGAAACACCCTAATATAGTGGGTAGTAACAATAACAGTATAAATGCAAAAAGAGCCACAAATGCCCAATGGGCCACCGGGGAGGGGATAGGGAAAGAGGCATACCCAATCCAATTACCAAGGTGATGAACAACACCATCAGTCTCGTGCTGGTGTCAAGTGTCAGATATGTTCCAGCCACATAAGTTCATTCCCAATGTCCTGGGTAGCCAATGCTATTTTTTGAATCTGCTCCTCCAGCTGCTGATCAATATCAGCCTGCGCTTGGAGGGCATGGGCGAATTTATTGGCCAGCTCTTCTATTTGTGAGGCAAGCAATTGCTGTCCGCTATATAAGTCCTGTATCTGGAACTCCTCGAAGATGGATGCCGCCAATGCAAGTGCCCCCAGCCATTTTCTCCTGTGTTGACGATAATTGATTGTTTTACCTATCTCCTCCCACCTGGCATCTTCAGCAGTGGGGAACCAATTGTCAGGGGTCTTAGCTTTTGTCAGCGTAAGGTGGCGAATGCCAAGGAGGTATAATGTGGAGTTCAGGGTCCAGCTGCCCTGTAAGATGATCTCAGGAGTAGCCTCTTCCCATATCAGGATTTGTCTTTGAGCACCTTCTACCAGGATCCATCTCTCCACTCCCACCTCCTCCTGTTGCTGCAGTGTGGCTTTGGACAGGGGTGCCCAGGGCACTGGAGCTGACACAACCTGTGGCAAAGTCCCGATCACACAAAAACGTGAAAACAGTTTACTTAGTTTAGTCATCTTAACTGTCTTTTCCTTCTGCTCTCTCTGAATTTTCTGCCGTCTGTGTTCCTTCTCCCATCGTTGTTGTCGCTCCTGGGGCTTCTTCAACTCGTTTTGTTCTTCTTTCTGGTACCCAGCAGCTCTGGCCATCAGAATCTGCAAGACTTAAATACCCAGGACCTTTCCCCTCAAAAGGGAAGTCTGGAGGAGGGGGCTGCCCCTCCGTGTGATAGACGGAGCTTTCTTTGCTTTGCTCTTCCTTTCTCTCCCCCCCCCCCCCCCCCCCCC
>NW_020954569.1:24113996-24141552 GCF_900497805.2 Vombatus ursinus
CCCCTCCATGTGATAGGCGGAGCTTTCTTTGTTTCCCTCTTTCTTTCCCCCCCCCCCCCCCCGCCTACTCTCCCACTTCCTGTTTCCGGTGTCTTCTGCCTCACTCCCTGATTCTTCCTCACCACTGATTTCCTCTTCTTTCACTATTTTATATACTTCTCTCCCTAGCACCTCCTGATCCGGGACCCTAACAAACATCTGTCCCATCTTCCTTCCCTCACCCTGTAGGCTACAGGGTCTCGTCTCTCTTCCCGCAACCAAACCAGCTGATCCACGGGGCCCCTGGCCTATTTCCTCGAGCCCCACGTTGGGCGCCACTTGTGCCGGCCGAGCCGTGCACTCTCCTCTGTGCTGGCCGCGCCATGCACTCTCCTCCTAACAGGAACAGGCTGCCAGGGTCACACATACCAGTCTTCGGAGCCCACCCGGATAAACATAGAGACAAGCCGATCAGGAGGTGCAAGCACTCGAACTTTACTCAGAAACCATCACAGCAAGGCCAAGCAGGAAAGCAAGAGCAGGAGCAAGCGAGCAGGAGCAAGAAAACAGGAGCAAGAAAAACAGGAGCTCCGATCCCTACCCCCCTTATATACCTTCCTAGCCCCTCCTCCTTGCCGTCCCACCCCCACGTGGCACAGCCAACATCAGACAGTCCCTCACACCTACCCCATCTTGCCACAACCCCCACGTGGCACATAGCCAACATCAGACAATCCCTCACAATTCTGCACTAACTTTGAATCACCAGACAAGTACAGAGCCATAGCTAGCTACTATGGCATCAAGGGCAATTAGTGCTAAAAACATTCTCAAATTCACTACTGCTGGGATAGTGGGAAAAGATCTAAACATTAGACCTGGTGGGCATCCTCTAATATGACACAAGGCTGTTACTTGGGTATCTGCTGCCTGGGGAAGAACAGGGAGGAGCCAGGTAAGGGAAGCGTCTGGCTTCCCTAGTATACAGCCTCTAAGGGAGAAGAAAAACCGGAAATCTGGGAGATTCCTGACTTAACTAAATACAGAAGGAGTGAAAAGTTTATCAAAAGGTAACTAATCTAGGGCAGCTAGGTAGCACAGCAGCCCTGGAGTCAGGAGGACCTGAGTTCAAATTAGGCTTCAGACACTTACTAGCTGTGTGACCCTGGGCAAGTCACTTAACCCCGATTGTCTCCCCCTCCCCCCACCAACAAACAAAGCAAACAAACAAAAATGAAACTAATCTTTAAAAAGGTACAATATTTTAAAGTCATTATTTTAAAGTTTTGCAGGCTCTGAACTTCAGTGCCATGGGGTAAAGCCCTAGTCATTCCAAACTAGTTACAGTTGTTACTGAAAATAATTTCACTTCTCTTCTGTGACTTGGTTTCTGTATAATAAAGATATTGGATTAGAACTGAGGGGTGGGAAACCTGACTTAAGGACCTAGAAGGCCACATGTGGCCTTAAGGCCACAGGTTCCCCACCCCTGGATGAGATGGTGCTAAGTTCTCTCTCAGCTCTAATATTACAGAACCATCATCTTCAGGAAAAGATTCCTACCACCATACCTCTTTAAGACATTAATTCAACAGATTGTACACTTGATGCTAGTTCTAAGAGGCCAAAGTGTCTCATTAATGATACCCATAATTACTCTAAATAGATTAGCCTAATAATTCCCATAGGAAACCTAAGTAGATGAAAGATGCCTTCCCTATTTCTAAACAATGACATGCTGTTGGAGCATTAAGTTAGTAGATATCTCGATCAAGAACTAGAAATGGCTAAGTTGGGTCTAAATTTAAAAAAAAAAAAGGAAAAGAATGGACTATATAGTATTTAGGAAATTGCACAGTGGATTCAGTGCAAAAATATCTTTTAAAAAAACAACATACAAATGTTCTTCTGATTTCTAATTGCCCTAGGACACATTAAAATTATGCATCTTGAAAATCTGATAAGGAAGCCTGATTTAACACATTGGATGTCCCTGACAGCTGCTATTCGACTCTGTTCACTGAGTTCTTCGAATTATTTCACTAAGCACTTTAGTGGACAAAGGAAGCCTTATTGAAAGCAACAATAAGTAATTTTACTTCCCCGGTAGTATTTAAGAGTGGGAGCCTGAAGTGCTTCTGTGTAAATTATTCTTCTGATTTATTACAATCCATTTTATACAGACTTCCACCAGGCCTGCTCAATGTGCATGTCCTCTCCTGTGGATAGACAGTATACACATGCCACCGACTGACGTGGGACAGCCAACTAAAAGTCTTTGAACTAAGGCTACTGAATTCATTCTACATTCTATCAAGGAAACAAATAGCTTACTGGTCACCCTGAATAGACTATTCTAGGCAAAATAAGACACATAAAAAAAACTAATAAAATAAGTCAGGTCAAATTAAGAAGCATGAAATAAGTGCTACTCACTCTGTGTTAGGCACTTTGTTAAATGCTAGTGATGCAACAAAAAGGCAAAAAGACAATCCCTTACTTTCTAATGGAGGAGACAACATGTAAACAACTAGATTACCATAAGATATGTGCGGAGTTGATTGAAAAGGGTAGGCATTAATGGCTGGGGAAACTGGGAAAAGCCTCCAGGAGTAGATCAGATTTGAGCTGAATCTTAAAAAATGTTGAGGAACCTAGGAGGCACTGATAGGGCAGTGTACTCCAGGCCAGAGGACAGCTTGTGCAGAAGGCACAGAGATTTGAGATGGAGTGTCATGGTCAAAACATGGCCTGACCTATGTAAATAGATCAGGGTGCCTCAAACATGGACTAAATGGAGGAGAATAAAAGGGGAAAAAAACTCCAAGGGGTCAGGTTATAAAGAGCTTGAAATGCCAAAGAAGTTGATATTTGATCTTGAAAGTAATAGGGAGCCACTAGAACTCATTGAGCAGGGGACTGACATGGTCAGCCCAGGTTTTAGATACATCACCTGGGCCGCTGAGTAGACAATGGATTAGAGTGGGAGAGAGACAAATCTGGGGCTGGGAGGATGGTGTGCTCTCAACAGCAATAAGAAAGTTGGGAAGAGGAAAGGTTTTGAAAGGAAAAGATAAGTTGTGTGTTGAACTTGTTCACTTTAAGATGCTTATTTAAAGTCTAATTTGATATTCCCAAATGGCAGGTGACAGTGTGTAATGGGAGCTCAGGAGAAAAATTAGGGCTGGATATATAGATCTGGGCATCATCTCTATAGAGATAATAATTGAACCCATGGAAGCTGATGAGATCACTGAGATGGTAAATAAGGAAAAGATAAAAGAAAGGGAACAGGACTGAGCCTTAGGGGATGCTCCCTGTAGTGGATGTGGCCTGAGTGAAGATCAGCAGAGGAGAGTGAAGGAGCAGTCAAACAGGAAAGAGGACCAAGAAAGAATCAAACCTAGAAAGGAGTATTGAGGCTACATTGCTAAAGGTTCCACAGAGGCCAATAACAATGAAGATTAAGAAAAGACCATTAGGTTTGGCAATGAAGCACAACTTTGGAGACCGGTGTGTCAATTGAATGATGAAGTCAGAAGTCATACTGAAGAGGGTTTATTTAGAAGAGAGTAGCTCAGTGGATAGACTCATCTTTCTGAGTGCAAATCTGACCTCAGACACTTACTAGCTGTGTGACCTTGGGCAAGTCACTTAACTCTGTTTGCCTCAGTTTCCTCATCTATAAAATGAGCTGGAGAAGAAAATCGCAGATCACTCCAGTATCTTTGCCAAGAAAACCCCAAATGGGGTCACAAAGAGTTGGAAACAACGGAACAACAACCACGGCAACAACTGAAAGGAATCAAAGTAGAGGCAGCTTTCTTAAGAAATTGAGCTGAGCAGAGGGAGTGAAGATACAGGACAGTGATTATTGGAGATAGTAGGATCAAGTGAGGGTTTTTTAAGGATGGGGGGTGAAGGAAGAGAAGAGTGTGTTTGAAAGTAGTAGGGAAGAAACCAGTTAACAGAGAAAGATTAAAGATAAAAGAGAGAATGGGGATGACAGTAGGTCCAATCTGCCGGTGAAGTTGGAAGGGTATGGATAGAGGTTGGCTTCATCAAAAAGAATGGCCACTTCTTCATACAAGAACAGAGTTAAAGAGAAAGTGGTGGAGAAAGATGTCTGAATGATATGAAATGAGGAGGAAGTTAAGGTGGAGAGAAGAGTTCTTAGTGAATGGCCCCAACTTGTTTTTTTTATGAAATATGAATCAAGGCCCTTAACTAAGAGTCAGAGAAAGGAGTGTTATGGAGGGCTTGAGGAGGATCAAGAAGGTTTAGAACAACTGATTTAGGGACTAATATAGGAAATCAATTAGGGATAGATAGAATATTTGCCTTGATGGCCCAGTTAAGATTAAATAACATAAATTTGTATGGGAATCAATCAGCATGGTTTTGTGATTTTCCCTAGCTTCATCCATTCAGCAGCATGTGAATAGGAGTAAAGGAAGCAGATTGTAGAAATAATCCAGGGATAGGGCTTGACAAGGCATGATCAGAGATATGCCAAGAGAGTAAGATTCAAGGTGGAGGATAGAGCAAAGCTGAATTGTTTTGCCAAGGAGTCAAGACAGGGAGGGGAGGAGGATATATGGAGCTGATATGGGTTTGATGGCCTAAGTATGGACTGAGGGATGGGGTCAGAGTGAGGATGAAATATAGGGCTAGGGGTTATAAGGTAGGGGGAAAGATTGAATAATAAAAATATTATTATCAGATAAAGGAATTTAGGAGTTCATGAACAAGGACATGGAACTGCCATTATTACTCATTACATGAGTAATGTCATGATCAGTGATGTGACCATCTCTGTGTGCAGCTGAGGCAGAGTGGAGGTCATGGGAACTGAGTAGATTGAGGAACTTTGAAGTTAGGGCATTTGAGGGAGCACCAACACGTATGTTGTAGTTTCCTAATAGGAGTCTGCTAAGTGACCCAGTGGATAGAGATCTGGGCCTGGAGTCAGGAAGACCTGAGTTTAAATGTGACCCCAGACAATTACTAGCTATGTGACCCTGGGCAAGTCACTTAACTTCTGTTTGCCTTACAAGTTACGAAGAATTGTATGTGACTGAACAACAAAGTCCTCTAATATGTGGGCAGGACATGAGGAGAAGAGAAAAACTATGAACCAAGCCCGGAACTCTTTGAAGAAGGAAGGAGAGTGTTATGGAGGTTAGTAAGTGATAGAATCTTGATTGAATGATAAATACGGATTGAATGAACCTCAAAAAAGGAGTGGTTACTGAGTAATGGTGAGAGCCATTCCAGAGTCTGGAAGTAGTGCTAAGGAGCCGGGAGTGTCTAACTCCCCCACTATGATCAGTGAGTCAGGGATATGAATGAAAGTGCCCAGGGCACTGAGGCGTAGTGACTTCCATGAATGTTATCAGCTCCAGCCCCCATTCCAGTGTGTTTTCCCCACCATTAACTGCTAGTGATTAGCACTCCATTTCCATCTAACCAATTAGGGCAGTCTGAGGCCTTCCCAGCAAATTACAATTTTAGTGAGTTGCCTGGTACCCTGAGAGGTTAAGTGTGCTGCCCAGACTCATATGGTGGGCATGTGCCTGAATCAGGATTTGCATCTAACCGATTCTTCCAACTCCAAGACTAGCTTTCTATCCACTATGCCTGGCTGCCTCTCTAATTTGGTTTTTAAATCCACACAGATTTAACACCAGTAAATATAAAAATTGACAAACAAAACCACCCTTTTCATTACTTTTTTTCCCAAGGGATAACTTAAACCTTGTCTTCTAAGGTTCTTTGCTCTTCCTTATGGGAGTTCAGTGCACTTCAGTGGGAAAAAGCTGTAAATTGGAGTCAGAAGAGCTGGTCCCAGGTCCACACCTCACTACCCATTAGCTGCATGAGCTTGTCAACTTTTATTTAGCCTTAGTTTTCGCATCTGGACAAGTTATTTAACCTCTCAGATCCCTAGGTAGCAAAAGTACTGCACTGGTAGAGGAAATTTCCACACTCAGGAACTCCTTTTTTGGATGAAATAAATCATAAGTCCAGTCTTTATCCACTATCCTTTCTCCTCTGTAAAAAAAACATTACTTACCTACTTATAGAGTTGTTGCAGATAGATAGAACCTGGTGTTAGACATTCCTAGTTGCATAACCCTGGGCAAGTCACTTAACTGCTGTTTGCCTCAGTTTCCTCATCTGTAAAATGAGAATAATCAAAGCTTTTCCCTCTCACGGGTGTTATGAGGATCAAATGAGATAATATTTGTAAAGTGCTTTGTAAACACTATGTAATGTATGTTTTGTAAGCACTATGTAAATGCTAGTTATTATCATAATTATTATTGTAGAGTACAACCAAGGTAGCAATACATGGGAAAGTACTTTTTTTTAAAAAGTACACAAATGTAAATTATTTTTACTTTCCACAAAGAGATATTTTCCTATATGACAAAAATGGATATTTCCCTATAAATGTACCCATGTTACCACACCTATTTTTTCTTTATGACTTTTACAATTGCCCACCAGGCCAAACACAGCCCCTTGAATCCCCACAAGGGTATTCACCCGCCTAAGAATTTTGCCTTCAGTCATTCTCATAGTTCCAAAGCCAGACATCCTACTGGAGAGCTGCTGTTTACACACAGCCAATAACAATATCAGTTCCGGGAATTTTCATTTCCCTAGGCCTATGGCCAGCTAATTCCAAATCTTCCATCTCATGCCTTAAAAAAATTACTTTCCTTTTTGGCTACCCAAGACTGGCCATCACCAAACTGCTCAGAGAAACAAATGCCCAAGGCTCTAGTGTACCCAAAGGCTTCCTTCTTCTAGGAGTTTTTGTATCAGCTGTTAGAGTCTCCATCAATGGAGGAAAATGTTAAAGTTTCACAGACTCTTCTCTTAATGACTAATGAAAACATCTACAAATTCTGACAAGCTGTGTACATTCCCCCTCCCCACCACCACTCTTTGCTAGAGACTGGGAGCTTATATAGGTGCTTTTCTCAGATTTATAGTGTCTAAGGTCTTTCCTAGGCTCCTGGAATTGGGTATGTCAACTTGTCTGATAAGATACAGTTTAATGATCAGCAGGGAGGGATAAGCTTAGAAGGAGAATTTGTCCCAAGGCCAATTTTGGGGCGCATTCCTGACTGCCTTGAGCCAGAGCTGCCTCTTTTCTAGCAGATTTAGGCCAGGGACAGTTCATGCTGTGTGGTCCCCTATGCATCTTCTACATTTTTCCTGGGAAAATCAGATTAAGCCAAACATCAAGGCTAGCTTCAAGGGACGAAAGAAGTCACAGAAAGGCGACTGGGCGTGTATGTATGTTTGGGGGTGGGTAATTGCACCACAGACTCCAGTAAATAAGTGCTTTTTGAACAACTGTGGTGTAGTGGAGAAAGAGGACAAAACTTGAAGTAAGGAAAACTGGGTTCAGATCTTGGCTCTGACTTTTACTAGGCGGGTAATCTCTGGGTAAGTCATTTAGGTTGTACAGTGGATACCTCTGTGGGCTGGAATCAGGAAGACTTGAGTTCCAGTGCAGCTTTGGATAACTAACCTGGGCGTCACAACCTCTGCTTGCCTCAGTTTCCTCATCTGGAAAATAGGGATAATAATAGCAACTAATTCTCAGGGCTGTTGTGAGGATTAAAAGGGAGATTATTTGTGAAGTCCTTAGCATAGTGCCTAGCACATTGTAGGCGCTATATAAATGTTAGCTATTATTATTATTTAATCTCTCTGAACCTCAGTTTCCTCATTTGTAAAATGAGGGTAATAATACTTGTACTATATCCCTCACAGGCTTGTTGAGGGCAAAACATTATTTAAATAAGAGCTATTGATAATTGAGTGGCTCTTTGCAGTCAGAGGACCTCCTTCATATCCTGCCTTTGTCACTACTTGTCAATTTACCTCTCTTTGCCTCAGTTTCCTCATCTATAAAATGAAAGACTTGGATCAAATGGCCTTGGAGTCCTCTTTCAGCTCTAAATCTATGATTTTGTAAACTGAACTGAATTAAAATGGAATGAATTGAAGAGGAATTCTAGCATTGTTTCAGGGACCCAAGGGCCAGGGGAGGGATTTTAAGCTGGTGATATAGACCTCAGATAGAGCCCTTTGTTCTCCAATCAACAGCTTTTCTACATGTCTGAGAGGAAAGCAAAAGGGCAGGGTCCAGGAATACCAGACTGGTGTGGGGGAGGGAGGGGGGGGGAATCTAAAGTTTAGGAAGAGCTATGCCTCAAGTCTGAAATGTTCCTAATAATCAAATAAAGGCCTATAATAATGACTTACATAGGACTTCACTATCTACAAGGCACTTTCTCTACATCAGCTTATTTGAAACTCATACCAACCCATTGAGAGAGACTCTACAGTCATTACTAATCTGAGGGTTAGAGAGTTTCAGTGCCCTGCCCTTGTCCTGCAGCTATGTCAGAGGCTGCATTTGGACCCAGGTTTATTTGTACCCAGGACTCACCTTTCTGGTGATGTGTAGAATATTTCACTTACATTGTCAGACTACATATGTATCTGTGAGAGAGAATGTGACACAGAATTTTGGCAGGATTTTTATACCAAATATTCTTGTCGTACAACATTAGTAAATACCCTTTTCTAAAATCTACTTGAGGTTGACTTACTAAATGATTCTTAAGTAACAAACTTAAGGGAAGCACACCATGGTTGGGGTGGGAGGCAAGGGGGAGGATTAGTCCATGAAATTACGGAATCATCCCTAATCCCTCAGGGGTACCCCTAGAACCTTGAAGAAGGGATGTATTTAAGCTCTAGTACTTGACTCATTAGTGGGCATGGGAGCTGGGATAATGAACCTTTTAGCTCATGTAGCCTGCAATGCAAAAAAAACTGAAAATGAACACTGTGGAATTAATTATAATGTCAAAGTTTGAAATTGGAGAAGAGTTGAGTAAATGTACCCGCTTCCCTTCTTTGAAGACCTATGAGTGTGGAATATTAATAACAATAGCTAACATTTATAAATCACTCTTAAGATTTATAAAGCACTTTACATATATTATCTCATTTAATCCTGACAATAACTCTGGGAGTAGGTACACTGTTAGCCTCATTTTACAGATGAGGGAGGAAACTGTAGTTAAGTGATTTGCCCAGGGTTATACATCTAGTAAGCATAGGAGGATGGATTTGAACCCAGATCTTCTTAATTTCAAGATCAGTGCTCTAATTATTGCCTCAGGTTTTGTTGATATGTTGGCTGCTTTTTCTGAGCTTCCGTCTTTAAAAAAAAATTGCTAAAAAGAATGGCTTGACAGGAAATGGAGGGGTCAGGAGATACTTGGAAATTAAGATGATGTAAAAACACAACATTTGAAACTAAGAAAGTGAGGGCAAAACATACACACACACACACAAAATTAACTCTATGTCCACACATCAAATTTGAGTCTAGTTTTTATGTCATTCTCTTAAGAAAACAGTCCCAGGGCGTTAAAAATAGACTTGGAGGACTTACATGATGGTTTCCTCTGTAAAGGGTAAGGGAAGAAGGCTTGGATTTGGAAGCCTCCTGGGAGGAGCTGAGCTGGCGTAGAGGGTGATAGTAGGATGTTATGGCCTGTAAGTTTCCTGCTTGGTAGGAATCTTCCTCTGCTGGGTTGCAGTTTGTCACGTCGAAATAAATAAATGATCACCTTAGCCAGGGGTTAGGACAGAACTTGATCTAATTTAAGGTGATTCAGTCTTTGCAATCCCTGAGGTTGAGTTTCTATCTCCTAGAGCTGACCAATTTGAGTTTAAATTAGGATGCTTGCAATGCAGAAGTGTTGGGTTGGAAGGACTGGCAACGACCATAGAAGTGCTGTAGAAGCCTTGAGGCCCATATAATTCATAAAATTAGCAACAGCACCCCTTCAACCCTCAAGACAAACCAATGGGGATTGCCCTTCCCTCTTGTCGTGAGCCCAGGAGTATGAGCAACCTTTTTGTAATTTCTTGCCCTCTCCAAGGCTGCCCTTAGTTTTCATTTTAACTGTATTTTATTTCTTTTAAAATGTTGGAGGGACACAGGATAATGCTGGATCCAATTACCTAGAATTTCTCTTTCTGCTACTCCTTCTCTCGCCCCACCCCACTCCACTATATGGCCTTAGTACCTTCACAGAACCAAGAAAGGTGGATATTTGCCAAATAACTGATTAATCCCATCTATTGAGAGTAATTAAATAATAATAACAGACATCCACATTGAGGTCTAAATGATTTCATTTGTATGATTTAATGATACTTTGTTTATTGAAAATTATTAATTTAAATGTAAATGTCATTAAGCTACTTTAGTTGTTTGTGTTGATGTCCAATGTTAAATTTTTAATAAAACATTCGGTAAATAAATACTTGATAAGTTCAGTTGTTTTCATTAAAGGAGTCAGTCACATTCTCAATCTGGTGCACTGAGGAAAAGTGCTAGCTGTCCCACCCTAGTTTTGTGTAGACCAGCCTGAAAGTTACAAGAATTTGTCATTAATTCTTCCTCTGGTGTGGTTTGTGAGCAGCTGCCCTAAAGTCTTCACCTGCCTAAGCCCCTCTTGTCAGTTACTGAATTCCAAAAGCTCCAGCAGTTTGCATTTCCATAGCCAGGAAACCACTTTAGTAGCCTAGAATTTCTATTACACTCCCATTTTATCTAGGTCTAAAAGATTGACCACAAAAGCATAAAGATTGAGAGAGAGCCCAGATGAAAGAAGGCCAGCTAAGGGAGGTTCAACAAATCTACAGTCTACTCTCTTATCTCCCTCTAGCCCCCATCAGCAATTCTTAAATTATTCCTGGGGTGATTTTAATTCGGCAGTTATCACTTCATGGATGAGATTTACACCAAGGGTCAAACAACCAAGTCTCTAAAAAACTCTTCTCAATCTATCCTAGCCTGGCAGTGAAATTGTTATGGAATATCCCCACTTGAATTTTATGGGCCTGAAGCTTTTCACAGGTAGGCATCAAAGGAGTCCATGTATAGGTGGATAGGGAAAAGTGACCTGTGTTCTTAATCTGAGCATTTCTAGGAGAGCCAAGAGCGAACTAACCACAACTGCTTTGGAACCCACATTTTCTCAGAAGATTTTTACTGTGAAGCTCTTTATCATCAGTGTGGTCAATCATAGGGTTGGTCCTAGGCGCCTAGGTACAATCATCATCTACATGATGAAGTAGGTGATATTTATCTTCAGTACATTCCACCTCCCCGTTCTGTGCTCTTTCTCTTCCTTTTAGCCCCCAATCCCTCACCACAGCCCTAACCCCAGTGTTACTAGAGTCTAGTTCAGGCGTGCAGAACCTGCTGCTTCAAGGCCATATGTGGACTTCTAGGTCCTTGAGTGTGGCCTTTTGACTAAGTCCAAGTTTTACAGAACAAATCTTTTTATTAAGGGGATTTGTTCTGCAATGTTTAGATTAGGTCAACAGCTGCACTTGAGGACCTAGAGGGCCACATAAGACTTCAAGTCAACAAGTTCCCCACCCCTGGTCTGATCCATTCTGTTCACTAAGCTGATATATGGAATAGGTATTAGAATAAAATACTATCTGTCCCAAGTATAAATTAACTTTTTTTTTAGGCAATCGGGGTTAAGTGACTTGCCCAGGGTCACATAGCTAGTAAGTGTCAAGTGTTTAGTCTGAGGCCAGATTTGAACTCAGGTCCTCCTGACTGCAGGGCTGGTGCTCTATCCACTGAGCCACCTAGCTGCCCCGCTATAAACTGACTTTTAAAGAAGATGCCTGAAAAAAGCAACAATTATCCTCAAACAATTAATCAATAATGATAGAATTTCATGTGCTTTCTGTAGTGTCCGGTATAGATATTTTGGAGGAAGGAGCTCTTTCCAGTTGACTCCCCCCCCAAAATAAGGAAAATCACAGAACACAGAATTTTGTTGCTGCTGTTGTTGCTGTTGTTGTTGTTGTTGTTTCAACTTATCCATAGGATCTTTTTTTTAAATAGTATTTTATTTTTTCCAATTACATGTAAAGACAATTTTTTAACATTCATTTTTTTAAAATTTTGAATTCCAGATTTTCTCCTCCCTCCCTCCCCTGCCCATTCCCTAAAAAGGTAAGAATTTTATTTTTTGAATTTTTGAATTTTATTAATGCTATCTTCTTTTTCAAAAAACATTACTAACACTTTCCACTAACTTTCTACTGCTTGCAAAAAAACACTGCCTTGTAACAAATAAGTAGTCAAGCAAAACAGATTTACATGTTGATCATATCTGAAAATATGTGCTTTATTCTGCCCCTCTAGTCTACCACTTCTCTGCCCAGAGGCAAGAGACATTCTCCAAAAGGTAAGAATTTTAAATAGGTTACATATGTGCAATCATGTAACACACATTTCCATATTAGTCATGTTATAAAAGCAGAAACAGACCAAAACGATAAAACCACAAAAAAAGATGAAGAAAGTGAAAATGGTATGCTTCAATCTGCATTCCGATTCCATCAGTTCTTTCTCTGGATGTGGATAGCATTTTTCCATCATGAGTCCTTTGGAATTGTCTCAGATCATTGTATTGCTGAGAAGACCTAAGTTATTCAGCTGATCATTGCACAATGTTGCTGTTACTGTGTACAATGTTCTCCTGGTTCTGCTCACTTTATTTTGCATCAGTTCATGTAAGTCTTTCCAGGTTTTTCTGAAATCATCCTGCTTATCATTTCTTATAGCAAGTAATATTCCATTACAATTATATGCCACAACTTGTTCAGCCATTCCCCAATTGATGAGCATCCCCTTAATTTCCAATTCTTTGTCACAACAAAAAGAGCTGCATAAATATTTTTGCACATGTAGGTCCTTTTCCTTTTTTTATGATCTTTGGCATCCAGACCCAGTAGTGGTATTGCTGGCTCAAAGGGTATGCACAGTTTGATTACCTTTTGGGCATAGAGGAACATAGGATTTTGAACCTGAAAGATATCTAACCCAACCTCCTCATTTTACCAATTAAGAAACACAATAAAGGTAAAGTATCTCCTTGGGGCAGCTAGTTGGCTTATTGGATAGAATACTGGATTTAGAATCAGGAAGACCCGACTTTGAATTCTGCCTCAAACACTAGCCAGATTATTTTGGACAAGTCAGTTCATCTCTCTCAGGGTCCTCATCATTAAAATGGGGAAAATAATAGCATGTACCCAATAAAGTTGTGAGGATCAAATGAGATT
Organism: Vombatus ursinus; assembly: GCF_900497805.2. Taxonomy (NCBI): domain Eukaryota; kingdom Metazoa; phylum Chordata; class Mammalia; order Diprotodontia; family Vombatidae; genus Vombatus; species Vombatus ursinus. Next base: position 24,127,182 of record NW_020954569.1, read on the forward strand.
ACAAATGGAAAGTTTGTTGATAATTTTTAAGTGATATATAAATGTTAGCAATTATTATTACTGTCCTGCCAATCCCGTGGTCATGTTTCGGGTCCAGAACCAATGTCAGCTTTCTAAGGAGTCTATGTTAAGTTTGTGAACTTTTACGAATTTCTCTCTGGCCCTGAATTTACTAGTTTGGGACTTTTCTAGGGTTCTTCATCCTTTCTCACCTGTAGACCACACTAAAGCCTGGGAAGGGGCAAAAGATGTTACCTCAAATACTGCCATCTCGCTCTAGTTACACAAGTGTGGCCTAGGATTTGAGAGATGAAAAAGAGAAAACAGCAGAGCCCAGTGACTGTGAAAGGTAAATTTGATTTGGAAGGAGGCAGGAGAAAGAGAATTGACTGCAAGGGTTCTAACAAGACCAGAAGTGAAAGAGAGTGAAGAATTATGAATGGTTGCGAAGAAAGAGAATAAGATTTTGGTCCTTATCAATCCCATATCCTTTCATTCAACTTATTTAAAGCATTAGGTCACTTAGAAACTGATCCTGAGATTGCTGGTATATCTGGTCACCCCCACACAAGCACTTAACAGTCTAGGACATAAAATTGAAATAATCATTTAATTCAGTAGCATAAAGATAAATGGTACATGTTCTATATATTGGACCCCATTGATGGGCAATAAATGTGTTTTTAATAGCCTCATTTACGTAATTAAACATGAGACAAGTCTGTGTTGTTAGGCAATAAATTATGGAATTGAAAATGGAAAATGACTAGATGGGAAAAGCAGACAATAGGTTGCCTTCTTGGCCTACATCTCTCTGACAGCTTCATGGTAACAAGTAAACCAGCTGTTAGTCTTGAGAGGGTTCTCAATGTTCCTGGACATCTTAGATCATAGAATTAAATCATCATCTTATTGAGTGTGACAGCACTCCTGGGAGTCAGGTAGCAAAAATCATTATCCCCATTTTGCCAATGTAAGAATAAAAGTTAAATGATTTTCCCAGTATCACAGGAGAAGTTCCCACCATTGAGGCTGAGCTCACAGGCAGCAACATGCAAACAAATTAAGTCGGAGTCAAGAGAACTGAAATTCAGATAAATATTTTCCTAACTTCTGGCCAACAGGGGCTAGCAAGCAAGCCCTTCTAATTGTTTTTTTTTATGTGTATGGAGAAATTTTCCTCATGGCATTTCTTGTTCTTGAAAAATCCCAGCCTCTCCATTTCATCCTATTTAGTAATTGTCTTAGAAATATAATGTAGCATAGATCTCTTTGGTCAGTCTGGTAAAAACTCTTCTCAGAATAATGCTTTTAGGTGCATGAAATAAAATTCATAGGCTTGCCAAGGAAACCAGGTACACTGAAAAATTATCAAAAAAAAATTTTTTAATACAATTTCACATACCCCAGGTTAAGAACACCTGTTTTAGATGATCTCCAATTGGCTTTTATTTAATGCAGAGACTGTAAATTGTGTTGTTTAGCTATGGGAGAACAGTTTCTCTCAAAATACCAATTTATTGAAGTGAATTAATCTTGCTTATTTTATTTTCCAATCCCATCTAAACTTTTTTCCAAATAACTTGCCAGGTCTGATGTCAATTCTTAAATTCTGAGCCCCCAACCAAAGTATTTAAGAAAATTCCTTCTTTACTATCTTGCAAGTAACTAGATCTCCTGGAAAAGAGGGCTTCTTCCCTTCTTCCCCTCTTCTTTTCAATGCAGATCTTCCTTAAACAATATTTATACCTATGATTACAACTTTGTTTGCTGTGGATAAAGCCATTGTTTACACCCAAGCATAAATCCTGAAGTTTGTCAGCAGCTTCATGTTTTGTTAATTTCATTGTTGAATCATTATCAGGCTCTAAGCTAGTTGCCCCCACCCACCCAATAGTGACGATTATTGTCAGCATCATTAGTTTAGTCATCATCATAATTAATATAGCAAGAAAACGTCTTGATACAAAGAACTTAAAATAGAAAACACTGACAGTCTAGTTGATAGGGTTAGAGAAATTTTGCATGTCAGTACTCGTTATCTTCCCTGCATCAATGGGTTTCCAGAGGAATTAATTCATTAAAGGTAAGATCTAGTTATTGGCAACTGCTTGCCCTATGCTTCCTTGATATATCTAGAAAAGATGCTTTTCTAGTTTAGGTAAAGGTGTGTAGGACAATGGAAAGAATACTGCCCTCGCTGTTAGGGGAGCTGGATTCAAAACTCACCTCTGACACATCCTAGCTATACAACCCTGAACAAGTTAAGTTGCTTCATCTCTCTGAGTTTCCTCTTCTATAAAATGGGTTGGGGGGAGAGGGCTAAGTCTTGTACTGCCTGCTCTATAAGATTATTATGAGACACTACCTTGCAAATATTAAAAATCCTAGAAATAGGAGCTTCTGTTATTCGAAACATAAGATAATAAAGAGACAAGAGACAACATATTTGACTCCTTCCATCCCTACCACTTTCTCAAACAACATTTTTAGTAACGGCTCAGTGAATAAAGCCCTGGGCCTGGAGTAAGGAAGACCTGAGTTCAAATTCGGCCTTAGACACTTACTACTGTGTGAACCTGAGCAAGTCCCTTAACTTCTGTTTGCCTTAATCCACCGGAGAAGGAAATAGCAAATCACTCCAGCATCTCTGCCAAGAAAACCCCATGGACAGTATTGGCACGGTATGGTCCATGGAGTCATGAAGAGATGGACTTGACTAAACCACTGAATTACAACAATTATATATGCATATATGTATATATCACACACATCCACACATATCTATCCATCTCTACATCTATCTGTCATCTCTCTGCAATCTTCTCCAAAATAGAAGCCTAAGTCAAAGCAACTATCAAATCTTTGTCTATGGGGGTCTTGGATTTTCCTCAGAAAGCATCTCTGCCACTTCAAGTCCATGAGGTTCATTTGTAATGTCACAAAAAGCCCAGAAGGGATATGGGGGGATATGGGGGTTGGAACCTTTTCTTCCTCATAGTTGAAATTTTAGAAATTCTCCATAGAATATTGGGGAAACCCTTTTTAAAAAAAACAAAAACAGGATTTGGCATCAGTCAGATGATATTTACTGCATTTGAGACTGCCTAGGGTTTACACTCAAAGACAGGAATATTTTGTTTCTTTTGCTCACTTGAAATGTAAAAGAAACACTCATTTGAAATGTGAGCTCCAGCTTGGGACAGTCATACTATCCCACACATCGTTCTCCACTGGACTGTCTCGAAAAGCAAAATACTTATAGTAATTCAGCCTGCTTTGCAAAAAGAGGCAATAAGTGCCAAATGTCCTGGCTTGGTTGAAGCCTAAGATTATTTAGTGAGAACCAGATGAGAGGTAGTGCAGTGAGAAACAAGAGGGCTGCCCTCGGGGTCAGGAAGGCCTGGCCAGATTCAAGCCTTTCATCTGTCGAAGTCTGGCTATTTAACCCATACAGCCCTTCTCAACACCCATTTCTAAGACTATAAATATAATTGCTGATCTGCATAGGCCGAGGCAGGTTTCTTGCCCAGAGTTCCTTACCCTGATTAAATAAATCATATCTGGACCAAAAACAAAACAAAACAAAAACCTATGGAGTTAAACATTTCTTTGCCTCCTTCCCATCCCATTCTAACTCTACTAGAGGTCATAGGATTTAAAACTAAAACAGACTTTAGAAATCTACTCATGTAATCCCCTAATTTTTTACAGAACAGTGTAAGTGACTAAGGGCAGCTGGTTGTGGAGCAGTGGATTGTCAAGAAGTCAGGAAGACTCATCTTCTGAGTTCAAATCTGGCTTCAGACACTTACTAGCTGTGTGACCCTGGACAAGTCAATTAACCCTGTTTGCCTCAGTTTTCTCATCTGTAAAATGAGCTGGAGAAGGAAGGGGCAAACCACTCCAATATCTTTGCCAAGAAAACCCCAAATGGGGTCATGAAGAATTGGACAACACTGAAGTAAGTGAACAGCACAAGTGACTTGCCCAAGGTCACATGGCTGAAAATTTATCAGGATTTGAAGCCAAGTCTTTTGATGAAAACAAAGGACCCTTTCCACAATCTTCTACTTCATGTGACAGTCCCCAGAAGTTAAGAGTTCATGTCAGAATGTTGTAAATTTGGGGTGGATTCAAGTCAACCATCCAACTAGAAAAGAATATTTCCAAGCCCCCTACTATTTGAAAGAGACCTCTTTACAGTGAAGATTAAATTAGTCTTCTGCCCCTGCAATCTTAAAAATAGAAAGCTGGTCCAGATGCTTTCCAATCCAATATGCATTTATATTGTTTAGAGACTCCTTTTGTTCATGCTACAGGTGCAACAAAGAGAGGTTATTTTAGGTAGCAGGGCATTTCTAGCATGCATGCGGCATGACACATTCTTAAAAGATCTCACTTCAGACATCTCTGTTAAGAGAAAAAAAGTAAGCAAATGCCCCATTCCTGTACATTTCAAGTGGGTAATAAAGAAAGGCAGAACTTTTTTTTTTTATTAATATTTCTGGGCTATGGAATGCCTCCATTTGTGTCTGGGTAAAAGAGACATAATTAGGCTGAAAGTAAAAAGTGTAGAAGATCCTCTGGGATTATCACATTACAAGCACATAAAACCACCAATGCAGCTTGAGCAATTTACCGTTTTTGCCGTTAAAAGTAATATATAGTCTGTCCTGAGGATTGAAAGAAAAAACGCTTTAAAAAAAAGACAATATTCTCTTTGTTGCCAGGTCCCCAAACTGAGAACAATTCTGTCTGCACCCTGTTTCCTGCTGGCATATCCTTGAAGAAAAGAAAAAGTCAATTCTCTCTTTGTGGATATTTAGAAATTGTGTAAGCATTAAAAAGGAAAACCCTCAATAGATCTAATGTCACTGAAGACAAAAGATGTAAATGAATTTGAGGAAAGAGGAGAGTAGAAGGAAAGCTCACTCAGAGTTTGAAGCATCATCATACACTAGGGCCCTGGGGTAATTTAAGGTCACTGACCAAGGGCAAAACATCAATCTTGGTGTTCTGATTTCATGTTGATCTTTTTGTTAAACTTCAACCAAACCATAACATCTGTTTTCACTTGGGAGGAAAAAATCAGGTATTTGGTATTACAGAGAGAGCAGGAGACGTGAACCCACAAGACCCGGGTTTGAATGCTGGCAAAGCCACTTAGCTGATATGTGACACTGGCAACTTCACCCCAGCTGAACTTTGCCTCACTTTTGCCTCATTTTTCTTAGTTGCAAAACAGGGATAAAAATACCTACCTTGAGTGTCTGACAGGGTTGTTATAATATCAAATTCATTAAATAAATAGTTATTAATACCACTGTGTGAAGGAGATCCTGGGCAAGGCACAAAGTTTACATAAAACACGGTCACTGCCTTTGCTGAGATTACAGTCAAGTAGGGGAATAAGATAACAGCATTGATTAGTGAAAATGCAATATTACATATTAAATACATTAAAAGAGCTGAAAACTAAGCAAGAAATGTGGTCCAGAGGCAAAGGTTAGTACCAAAATAATGTGAAAATAATTTGTAAACTATAAAATGCCTTCCAAATATGAGGTGTTATTATTTTCATGATGGGCAGCCCATAAAATTAATATGTATGCCTTGGACAAGTACTGCAAATGGATAATCAGATCAACTGGGAATTGAGTCAGAGGAGATCAGGCTGGATCAGATTGGGAATTGTAACTCTTTCAACGATTCCCAAAGCCCGTTGCTTTAACATCATTATTCTCCTGTGGTACGGAAGAGAAAGGACAGTCCCTGGAGACAGATGACCTGGGTTCAGATCCAGCCTTTGATACTAACTCTGTGAACAGTCATTTATATCCTTGGGGCTCAGATCCATTATCTGTACAATGAAGAAGGGATTGGATTAGATGACCTCTGGGGTCCCTTCTAGCTCTCCAGTTGTATCCTATATGACTGAGTATCATGGAATTCCATGATCTTGAAAGAATTAAAATTATAAACAATCCAAAAAACAATGAAGAGATATGTGATGAGTTTGGACTGCTGTTCCATGATTGACTTTTATACAAAAAGTGACATGAAAGACATAATCAAGGATATATGTATATACGTATACATATACATACATACATACACACACACACACACACACACACACACATATATAAAAGGATATTTCTGTATAATAAGCCAACAAACAGCTTGGCAATCTGAGCAGCTAGGTGGCATAGTGAATAGAGCATTGGATTTGGAGTTGGGAAGACCTGAAGTCAAATCTGTCCCCACACTTTCACTATTTGTGTGACCCTGGGCAAATCACTTAATCTCTGTCTGCCTCAATTTTTTCTTCTGTAAAATGGGAATAATAATAGTAGCTATCTTGCAGGGTTTTTGTGAGGATCAAATGAGATAATACTTGCAAAGCACTTTGTAAACCTTAAAGCACTATATAAATGATAGTTATTATTATTATTTATTATTATCTCTGAGATACAACAAAATAAAACAAAACAACGATCAAACAAAAGAAAGCCTCTAGCACATTGGATAGATTCTCTATGGCACACTGAGATGGAGAGAGTATCCTTACTGATGAAATTAAGTATCCTTAAAAGTCTTGAAGTAAAATAATAGTAATAATAACAACAATATCAATAAATTTAAGTAACACTTTAAGATTTACAAAGCATTTTACATATAGTGTCTTGTTTGATCCTCACAACAACCTTATGAATAGGTAAATGCCTATGTATAAGGCGCCTATGTTAGACACTGTGAATGTACATAGCAACTCTTTGAGTTAAGTAAATCAATTTTCATTGTCTCCATTTACCAAGTGAGGCTTATACAGGTCAAGTGACGACCACAAATAGTCACATGGCAGATAAGTGTCAGAGGCAGCTAGGTGAATGGATAATGTGTTGGGTTGGGAGTCCAGAAGAGCTGAGTTTGAATTCTGCCACAGACACTTACTAACTGAACATTTCACTGGTTGGCCCTCATGCCTGGAACTCTCTCCATCCTCATCTCTAGCTCCTGGCTTCCCTGGCTTCCTTCAAGTCCCAGCTAAAAGTCCACTTTCTGATGAGAGACCTTTCCAAACCCCCTTAATTCTAGTGTCTTCCTTTAGGAGATTGTCTTCGATTTCTCCTGTTTGTATCCTGTTTGCAAGTTGTCTCCCTCGTTAAGCTGGTTGCTCCTTGAGATAGGAAACTATTTTTGCCTTTCTTTGTATTCCCAGCACTTAGCACAATATCTGGCACACAGCAAGTGTTTAATAAATGCTTGTTGACTTGATTTGACTTATTTCACTCTAACAAAGTCATTTATTCTCTTTTTGCTTCACTTTCCTCACATGTGAAATGGAGATTATGATATTTACTCTACCTTTCTCCCAAAGTTGTTATGAGAAAATTGCTTTGTAAGCCTCAAAGCTCTACACAAATATGAATTAATATTATTGCTATTTATCCTCATTGTCTTACACAGGACCTTATCCAAAGGTATTTAGTAAATGTTGAATTGTAGTAATTTTTACATTTGATTTTTTAAAATATTTTTAAACACCTCTCATATCACATAAAGTGGTTTTACCTCATCTCTTCTTTTCATTTTAGCAAATACAATCTATATTTGAGGCTTAAGTAAAAGAACTGTTTAATGGTGATTTGATATTTGGTCAATTATGACTATTAACGGTGTCGCTGTACATTAGAGACTGACTGAGAGCATTAAAAAAACAAACAATAAACCCCAACACTAAATCCAGATCTGTAGTAAGTAGGTCAATGAAAAATAAATACTATCAGATTTATCCTCCAGTTTCAGTTCAGCAAGATTATCTTCTTGTTGCAATAAAACCCTCTTTTAACTGAAATGTTTAGGGTGTCCTGCTTAACTCAGGAGTAAGTAGAAAAACCTTTCAGTTTCAATCCATGTTTTTTAAAACCTCTCTAAACTGTGAAGAACACTGTCATGTAATCATGACTTCAAAGAACTGATGGCAAAACATATCTCCAATCCCATGACAGAGAGGTGGTGGATTAGAGGTGTGCAATGAGACATACATTTGCAGGCATAGCCAATGCATTAATATATTTTCTCTAACCATAGCAACTTGATACAAGTGAGACTCCTATTAGGAGAATCAGTGAGAATCATAGAAGGTGATAATGATATCAGGAAACAGAACAGATTATCAATAAAATATTTAAAAAGAAGAAAAAAAAAGAAAGTCCAATTTTCTATTAAAATAAAAACATACTAAATATAGTTTGATCTTTGTATGATGGTTACATGTAGATGGCATAGGATGTTAGATTGAATTTGTATCAAAGAAATTACTATCTTTGACCAAAAAAAAGCCTGCTATGCAATTATTATTCTATTGTCACTTGATTCATTTGCTTAAAAGTTAAATGCCAGAAAACTCTAGTTACCTTAAGACTCCGTTAATTGAAGGTTGGAGGGGCAGCTAGGCGGCACGGCAGATAGAGTGCCAGCCTGGCCTCGGACCAAACACTTGACACTTACTAGCTGTGTGACCCTGGGCAAGTCACTTAACCCCAATTGCCAATAAATAAATAAATAATTAATTGAAATTGAAGGTTGGAGTTAATTAAGACATTTCTGGATTTTTTTGTGTATTAAACTGTTCATTCACTTGCCTGTTAGTAACCTATTAGGGGTAGTGTGGAACACAGGTAATGCAAGGCTTGTTGCCTGTAGCAGTCTCTTCTCTCTATACCTACTTTCTCTTTTCTCCTGTCGAGTACTAACTAGGGCCGCCACTTGTCAGAACTGGCCTTCATTTGTATCACATAATGTTCATTTCTCACTAATAATTTCCAGAATTGACCTACAAGCAAGGAGAGCAGACTGGAAGGGAGACCTTCTGGAATCAAGTGTGACAGTTAAAAGAGCCAGAAAGATAGTCCCAGACCACCCATTTCCCCCTAGCTAGTCCTCCTTGAAGTACCTTAGAGAACCTCCCATTTGTATACAGAGTTCAGGCCAAGGGCTGTTAACCTTTTTGTGTGTCATGGACCCCCTTGACAATCTGGTGAAACCTAAGGACCCTTTCTCAGAATAGTTAAAGGTAATGCTAAATGTTAACTAGAGAGTAATGAAAATAAATATGTATTTTTTTTTCATCCCAGGCCACAGATCCCTTGAAATCTATCATCAGACTCAGAAGAACTCCAGATCCAGGCAGATGAGAGTAGAGTAGAGAAGGAGTAGCATTCATGGCTGCTGAATAAGTAAAGGAATCCTTCCTGGGTTGTTTGTTTTTTTTTCCAGTCATTGCTTTCCCTGGAGGGAGTCCTCAATTCTCAAGGCTTGGTAGCCCAGGAGCAAAGATTTATTAAAATTGGTAGTCGTCTCTTTATAAATAGCTATGTTGCTACATTACCTCAGCAGTATATTCAGTCCTTTTATCAGTGTGACCAATGTAGAAGGTGCATAGTCTTTAGAATAGTATATCAAATCACCCACTGAAAATAATAGTGGCAACATTTTGTCTCTATCCGATTCCTGAAACCAGCCAATGTAAGAGAACAGGAAAAATGTCCTAGGCGACCTCACTCACCAAAACAACCCAAGGTAAAAGACTTTTAGAATAGCTTTTGCTTTCAAATGTCTTAATATATTTTGTGTTCCTTTGAGGGAATAAATGACTAAATCACAGCAAGTTCAGCAGTTACAAACTTAACTCCAATGCCATAGGACTGGAGTTCTGACTTGTAAATAATCTTCTATCCTTGCCATAAAACCCTCACGCACAAACATTGCATCCTGATGATAGATGAGAAGCAAGAAAGAGCTGTCCACATTTACAAGGATCATTTAAGAGAGACTCCTTTCAGACGCTTGTATGAACCAAATCCGCCACCAACTCCCTTCAGATCCATTCCTATTTGAATACACTACAGACAAGTCATCAGAGACTGTTCAACCAACTGACTGAAGAATGTCTTTTCCAAGGATGAGCTCAGATGTGGTACTGACCACATCCGCTACTCTTCCTTCATCTGGCCAGGAACAAAGGGTTTATTCACATTTCTACTCTTGCCACCATGTGGGTATCAAAACATAGATCTCCAAGGTTACAAAAGCCCGTCCTCCATTTGAAAATTTAGGGGTTGAACAGGATCAGATTTGTGCGAAATAGACATCATAGAATAGAATTTACTGTGACCCTTCCTATTTCTTTTTTTTCCAAGAAAGAAATAGCCTAACTGATTCCAGGATTCTTGGCTCAAATTATGTCCTAAGCCACAAAAACTTGAATCATCCAATGAGTCAGCGGCCTCTCAACCACTCTTTAAATAAAGGCCTTTTATCATGATATTTTCACACGCGTTTTCTCTCAATTGCATTCAGTGTCAGTGCTAAACTCTTTGGAGTGCCTTCCCTCTTTCCAAAGAAATTATATAGACAGATCTGTTCCAACAGCTATTTTCATAAGAAAAACTCTTCCCTCCTTCTTTCAAATGCTTAAGCAGTAAACTTGGCAGTGAATTCCATTGGTAGTTTCCTGTAGACTACCCTAGCTTTTCTCCATGGACTTGTTTTCCTTTGGTTTACTTCAATACCACATGGCACTCATTATTAAGGCAGCAGGTTGTCCACCAAAGTATTGATGAACATCTCTACAATTTATTCCTTAGGCTAAACCTCTACAACATAGACTATCTATGTCCTTTATTCTTCTCCTTGTTTTTGCCTGCCCACCTTCCAGCCCTTTGGCCATTTCAATGCACCTCAGTAACTTCACCAGTACTTGAGCAGATAGAAAGGTGATTCTGGTTTGTTTGCTTATTCTTCAGTGGTATTACTGAGAAGGTTGAAACTACTCACTCAAGGTTTTAGGACTATGTTGAGTTTATAATTATCCAGGCTATTTTTGTTCCCCATCATTGTGGATAATTGAGAAGAGTCTATATTAGGAACAGCCAACTGAATTGTATGTAGAGAGCTTTTTCTGACTTCCAAATGAGGTTCTTTTCTCTCCCTAGAGATAGGCCTTTGGTGTCCCAGTTAGAGAATGGCCTAAAAATGAACCTAAGAACACTTCTAAAGAGCAAAATTTTAACAGGCTAAGACTTGGCTTCTGAGCATCTTAATATAAATGATTGGTAACAAAAATTGCTATGCCTTGTTTTTGTTTTGAAAAGTGAAACAGGAGCTGGAGTATTTGTGGATACAGGTCCTAGAACAAGGTCCAGTGAGAGGAAGATGTCAATTTCCAAGCTTTTATTAAGCATTTAGTACATGCCAGTCATTTTGATAAGTGCTGGGAGATACAAAGAAAGGCAAAACCACAAAAACTATCCCAGACTGCAACGACCTTACAAACTAATGGTGGAAACAACATAATAAGCAAATAATTATGTACAAGATACATACCAAATAGAAGGAAGATAGCTTTAAAAGGCAAGGCTCAAGTGACTGAAGATATGAACTGAGTCTAAAAGGAAGTAGAAACATCAAGGGGTGGAGATGAGAAGAAAGAAGGTACAAAAGACAGCTGGTGCAAAGGCATGAAAACAGCAGCGCGAGTATCATAGTAGGAATAGAAAATGGCCTCGTATTGGTGGATAGTAGAGTACATGGAGAAGAGTAAATGATGAAAAAGTGGATAGCCAGGAAAAGGTCGGGTTGTGATGACCCTAAAATGTCAAATAGAGTACTTTATATTTGATCCTAAAGTTAATAGGGAGTCACTGGAATTTATTGAGCAAGGGGGTGGCAGAGTCAACTTTTACTTGAGGAAAATAATTTTAATGGCAGCAAGTAACACAAAATTTTACTCCAATTTTTGTATTGTTTTATTTTGATATTCCAAAGTAACTTAAAATAATTTATTATATATTTAAAAGGAATAGCAAGTTGTACATAATAGATTTGCAGCTTATGTGCAATCATCTTTTTTTCTATTTTACTATGTTATGGAAATGCTTGTTTTATGAAGTTCAGAATAAAAAATAAATTTAAAAAATAATATTCCTATACATATAAATTCCTGGAGCACCTTTCTCCTCATTTAATTTTTCTATCAGCATTTATATGTAGGACAAAAAGTAGAGAAATAACTTAATTTTGCTTGCATTATCTGTGCCCAAGAGTCTTCACTCTATAAGCTCTATTGTTTCAAGAGTTAGAAATACTGTTTTTATCTCTATAGGAATAGAAAAGTTGTACTCTTGAAATGAATCTCCTTTTTTTTCTTTTCTTTTCCTTTTTTTTTGTAATTTCATTAGTATAAGGAACCCCAGATGCTGAAAATCCCTGTACCAATGCAGACTGGTTGCTGTCTGGAATTTATAGCCTTAGGCAGATAGGTGGCACAGTGGATAGAGCTCTGGGCCTGGAGTCAGGATGACTTGAAACCAAATACGGCCTTAGACATTACCTGTGACCTCGGGCAAGTCACTTACACACACTCTGCCTCAGTTTCCTCAACTGTATAATGGGGATAATAATAGCACTTACTTCCCAGGGTTGTTATGAGGATCAAATGAGATAATACCTGTAAATCTCTTAGCACAGTGCCTGGCACATAGTAGGTGGTTAATTAATGCTTGTTCCTCTATCTCTCTTGGAGAATTGACTGAGGTACTTAGGGGTTAAATGACTTGTCCATGATCATATAGCAGGAAGTAAGCTTCAGAGGTTCTAGGACTCAGACTTAATATCTTCCTGACACCAAGGCCACACTATGCCATACTGCTTTTCAAGAAGAAGCAGATCATGAGTCATTTAAAGGTCCCACAATTACAAGGGGCTTCCCCAAATTAGAACTTCTTACCATTCTGTACATTAATTATAGGGAGACATGACTGGACAGACATGAAAAAGACTTGAGGATTTTAGTGGGCTACAACCTCAACATGAGTCAATAGTATGACACAGCAGACCAAAAAGCTAACATTGGGCTGCATTAATATTAGTGCAATGTTAAGAACAAAGGAGGTTATCACCACCTCCATTACACTGAGCCCTGGTCAGAACATATTTGGAATAATGCAGTAATGGGCAATGCATTTTAAGAGTGATTATTTCTCATTTATTCCAAATTCCTGTCCCACTTCTCAGCATCTCTACATAATTTTTCACAAGGAATAGGTTCTTGCTAAGCTGTTGAGCATTCAGAGGACAACAATCAGGATAAACCATGCAAGGATAGGTTGAAAGAAATCATAATGTTTAATCTGGAAATGGGAAGATGAAGGAGGGGATTTAGCAGCTGCCTTCAAGAGGGGAGGCCTCTGCCCCATTGTTTTTTGCCTTTCTTTGTATCCCCAGTGTTTGACACATACTAAGTGCTTAATGAATTCTTATTAAGGACTTGATTAGATTTGTTCTTTTTGGCCTTAGGAACAATGCGAGAAAGAACCCATGTTCTATTTTTTCATGGCATTGTGTTGGATTTCCTCCATGCCTGGAATCTTCTCCCTCCTCATCTCCATTTCCTGGGACTTGTAATTCCCTTTAAGATTCAGTTCAAGGGCTACCTCCTTCAAAAGACCTCAATTTCTTTGGGTTTGGGTCCCCCTGTTGCCTCATCACTGTGGGTTTGTATGTTTGGTTTTTTGGGGGGGAAAAGAGAAGTATGTATGGCATGAGGAGAAGCAGCACCTTGTACTGAAGAGAAACTGGAAGTAGGAGCCAGGAGGAACTAAGTTCAAATGTCACCTCTGACACAAACTGACAATATGACCTTGGGCAAGACATTTAACTTGCCAACGTTCTAGATAACCCTCTGAGGCTAAAATGAAGGGAAGGTGTTGACTCACATTATTGACGCAGTTATCTCCTCTGGGAGTTCCCTACAGCAAGGAAATCATGTCTACTCTTTATCTCCATCTATTCTATACAAATTTACTTTGCATCCCCCAATAGAATGCATATTCTTTGAGAGCAGGGGCCATTTAACTTTTGTATTTATTTCCCCAACGCCTTAAAAATAGGGAGGAAAACATAGTAGGTGTCTAATAAATACTCGATTGAATAATTGACTTTGCCAAATAGCAGACTTCAGTTTGATAGAAGGAAAGACCGCCTAAAAACTAGAGCTATCTAAAAGTGGAACATTTACTCAGGAAATGGAGAGATTCACGTTACTAAAAGTCTTCAAGTGGAGGCTAGATGACCATTTATCCCAAATATTGTAGAAGGAAGGGATGCCTGTTGGACGGGATGACCTCTGAAGTCTGTTCTACCTCTGAGATTCTGGAATTCTCTTTTTGCACAAGTGTAGTTTTATAGAGAGATCATTCCATCTAAATTACCTTTTGGTTTGCCCCACATTAAATGTTCTCTCTCTCTCTCTCTCCCTCTCTCTCTCTCTCTCTCTCTCTCTCTCTCTCTCTCTCTCTCTCTC
>NW_020954569.1:24141562-24379286 GCF_900497805.2 Vombatus ursinus
TCTCTCTCTCTCTCTCTCTCTCTCTCTCTCTCTCTCTCTCTCTCTCTGTCCCTCTCTCCCTCTTTCTCTTGGTCCTTCTAACCCTACTGTGTAATGCACTTATTAACTTATTAACTCCAGAAGTCACCTACTTTCTGGGGGTAAATAACTTCATAAAGACAGGAAGAACAGACAGGGTGTTGAGCATAGGTCAGACTCCATCACAGGGGCATATTCTGTTGAGAGATCTGTTTCGGAAAAGTAATTTGTATTGAAGGTTATCTTGGTATCTTAAGGAATGTAAGACCCCTATTTTACATACATCTTAAAACACAACCAAAATCCACTCCTCACAGAATATTGCAGGAAAAACATATGGAAAAACTTGCCAAGTAGGCAGAAAACAGAAAAAAGGGGGGAACAGCTGGCAAGGGACTGAGTAATTTAAACAGTGGTCTGAACACCCAAATATTTCAAAGCTCATTATCTGGCCTGGGCTCCTCAAGGAAGAGCCAGCTGACTCCATCTCCTGGAGCTGTTTATCACCTCCTTATCCTAAAATCAGCAAGTGTTCTGAAAGGAAACAACAAAAACAACAACAAAGAGACCTAAATGTTATTTCTCTGTAAGAGCTCTAAACAGCTGAAAAATTCATCACAATCCCAATTTAGTTGCTATTCTTTCCCTTGTTGCAGTAAACATTAACAACAGACACAAATACAGTTGCAGGTACTGAGAAAATTTGTGCCAAAAATATCCAAGGCTCCCTGCCTGCAAACTTCCTTTCTCTGACTTCCTTTAAGACTTTTAAGGTCCTGTTCACATTTGCCTTACAAATAACAATGCACACTACTGGCTTTCATTGTGTCCATTCTGCTTTTCTGCCCCAAATGATTGTGCTGTGTTGCTGGAGGCTGTTAGTAGCCAGCCTGAACAAGGAAGCAGTTGTGCGGTTCAGGGGTACTATTCTCATCAAAAGGAGAGAAGAGGGTGTTGTACTCTAGCTCTGTGGAGTGTCTAGGTCTGCAAGATTCACCGCAATTCTCTCATGAGTATCTGACTTACCATGTGGAGAGCATTGCATGAGAGTAAGTAGGATTAGGCCGGGGGAAAATGCTTCATCTTCTCCCATACAGAGCATCAATGAGCAAGTTTTGACTTCTGGCATTTTTGGTAATGGTGATGATTTTATAGGGGAGACTGGCTGCTGCCTTATCAGTGTAACAGATTACATAAACCTTTGGTGTTTCCTTTCTAACCAAAGCCCTTTTTAAGGATATGCTACGGTGTAGGGCAGTGGTGTCATACTCAAACAGAAATGGGGGACAGTAAATTGTACAGATCCTTGTGGGTTACATATTGATTTAGAAAACCACATATTAATTCTTATTTTATGATCAATTATTTCATTGTATTTTTATTTATTTAGTTAAATATTTCCCAATTTTATTTTTAATCTCATTCAGTAATTATTATGCCAATAATTATTATTGAGATAGATCTGGGAATCTCTACTAATCACTACAGTCTGAGCTATAATATGATATTAGTTGCTCAGTAAGCATTTATTAAGTGCCTACTTTGGCCCACAGACCTTGATAAATGCTAGAGATATAAAGAAAGGCAAAAGGCCATCCCTACTCTCACAATATATGAACAACTCTGTACAAACAAGCTATATACAGGAAAATTTAGTCATAATCAAGACAGGTAAGGCACGAGAATGAAGAGGGATCAGGAAAGGCATCCTGTTGAAGGTGGGATTTTAGCAGAGGCTCAAAGGAAGACGGGGAAATCAGGACGTGTTGATGAGAAGGGAGAGAGTTGCAGGTATGGAAAACAGCCAATGAAAATGCCCAGAGTCAAGAGATGGAGAGTCTTGTCTGAGGAGCAACTGTTAACACTTTCATTCATCATAATTCACTTTATTAAAAATGAAGTAAAATGTATGAATAGCTGGCATTTATATAGCACTCTAAGGTGTGAAAAGCACTATATATAAATCATTCCGTTTGATGACATACATAAAGGGTTTTGCAAATCTTAAAGTGCTATATCTATATGTGTCAGTTTATTATTGTTATTATTATTATTATTTCTCAAAGCAGCTTTGTTAGGTAGGTATTACTACATTCCTTTTACTGTGGGGAGGTTAAGTGATTTGTGCCAGAGCTAGTAAGTACTAGAAGCAGATTGAACCCAAATCTTTCCATTGCACCAAGTTAAAAAGTCAATTACATGACTAATGTGGAAATGTTTTACATGATTGCACATGGATAATCTCTATCAGATTGCTTACTGTCTTGGGGTGGGGGGGAGAGGGAAGGGAAAGAGAGAGGGATAGAATTTGGAACTCAAAACAAAAAAAAGAATGTTAAAAATTGTTTTTACATGTAATTGGGGAAAATAAAACATTTTTTTAAAAAGTAGCTTACAAATGTTGTTCAAAGAGTGAATGCACCCTTTTTGCTTTTCCCCTTTATTCTCCATTGCCTCCTTTACTCATTACTCTTTTTTTTTCACATTTTCCTCTCCCTTATTTCTTCTTCCTATGTCTCTTCTCTGCTTACCATCTACCTTTCATTTCTTATTTTCCCCCACCCCTAATTTTTGCCCTATTTTTTCCCCCATTTTCCCCACTCCCTTCCTTCCCTTTTAGCTTCTTTCCCAGGCAGGAATCTGTCTAGCATTAGTCCTGGACTTGAAAAGTGATTGTATTAAGGCATAAAAGAAAAAACTTCATCTCTCTGTGCCTAGGACTCAGTATAGAAGCAGGGAGGAAAGGAAGGCAGAGTTAAGAGAGGAAGAATGGGAATGAAGAATACATTCCAAATAGAGAGCAGGAGAAAGGATAAAAGAACAGGACTAGGAAAAAGAGATAAAGAAGTAACCAGCCAGGGTAATGGAAATAATCATGAAAATAATAACCGACATTTATGTAGCCCTTTACTTTCATTTTGCAAAGGAGGAACCTGAGGCTTAGAAAGGTTGAGTGACTGGGCCATGGTCATAGCTTGTAGGGGTAAGAAGAAGGATTTGAACCTAGGGCTTTCCTGACTCTCCAGCAATGCGGCTAGGTAGTTCAGTGGATAGAGAGAGTACTGGGCCTGGAGTCAAGAAGACCTCCGTTCAAATCTGGTCTCAGACACTTACTAGCTGTGTGACCCTGAGCAAGACACTTAACCGCACTCTGCCTCAAGGTACCCCGTAAAATGGAGATAATAACAGCATCTACAAAATGGGGGTGATAATAGCACCAACCTGACAGGGTTATTGCAGGATCAGATGAGATGTAATATAAATGTAAAGTGCTTGCACAATGCCTGGCATATAATAGGTGCTTAATAAATCCTTGTTTTCTTCTTTCCTTCCTTTTTTTTCTTCCTTTCCTCATTCTTTCCTTTCTTCTTCCTAGTATTGAAGATGAGCAAAGGCTACCAATTGATAACTAATTGGCTTCTTGAAATGACTGATCATTATTATCCAATTGTAGTAAAGGAGCCAACATAATGAAAACGCCCCTCAAAAACAACTTGAAACCAGTATTAATATGCCAAAGAATGTCACCACCCTTCCAGGAAAGTCAATTTATAAAGACTAGTTTTGTAACACACAAAAAAATGTGAGTGAATGGGTGTTCATCTAGTCTAAGGCATATGTGTTTCTGCTGAGGATCAAGTCAGAAGACTCCAGTGGGGCCTGGCACCAAATACTGGCTCTTTGACAGAATGAGCCCTAAGTTTTGTGGGAAATGCCTAGTTTAAGGGGATCCTTTTTCTACCATGCCTATCATTCCATATCAAACCTTCAAGACAAATACTATCATTTATTCCAATAAGGAAAGGATGCTGTACTGGAATGGCTCTATTATATTCTGTCATTGAGAAGAAATAGGCATTTTCAACTTTTTTCTTTAGGTAACTTCTTTTGGTTCTCTTCCATTTTGCTGCACCTGATTTCAATGTCACATGAGCCTCATTTCCCTGAGTTCTTGGCAATTCCAATGAATGGAGATGATCCCAAGACCCATGGGTGACTTCTGCCAATTTCCAAATGTGTTTTAACACCACACCCTGATTAGTCATAAAGCTCAATAAAACATTAGCACATACAGAAGCTGACAGGCAAAATTTATTCCAGAACTCTTGACAGAAATAAATGATACCCAGGCAGCCCCTCCTACTTACAGTCAAAACCACTGTAGTTACACATAGGAGCCATTTACATTCCCTCTTCAAGTGTTGTGTTGCCATCTTTAAAATCAGTCCAACTAAGGAGAGGGTGGGGACACTGATGAGGAAGGAGTGCCCTGAAAAGATAGGAAAATTCTTTCTTTTTTATTAATTAAGATGGAACATAGCCAAGAACTACTTGGTCATTTTTCAACTATGCCTCGGCGAGGCCACAGTTGGAATTGCTCATAGCTCCATCAGTAATAATAATAATAGTAATAATAAAAATAAATGAATAAAAAAAGAATAATAAGACCTAAATTATATTGTGCTGTCTTAACAAATTTGTTTCTTTAAGAAATTGAAACAAGTCCTGTGGGGGGTGAAAAGTCCCTTAAATTTTAGCCCTACTCATTACGTAGCAATTAACTAGTTTTTACTAAAAGATCATGTCACTGAAGGAGCAAAAAGTATTCACTATTGGTTATAGTTATGTTTATTCTGAATAATGTCCATTATATACTTGAAGTTTAGGTTATTACTGTGTGATTGTACTCTTACTAAGAAGCTCAAAGCATTTCACAGATGCTATTTAATTTAGCCTCTTCTCTGACATGGGTAAAACATTTTCATTTGTTTTCCAAAGGGTAAATATGTGGGATTTTCCTCCTAGCCATATTTTTAACTAGTCAAGCCAGTAGAGGTGACAGGTTTTGCTCTGTTGCAAAAGAGGACAGCAGAAGGTAATAGGGAGGTCTGATCCTTTTTCCTTGTTGGGAGGCAGGGTCAGATGCTATCATACCTGTAGTGTTCATTTCCTTCTGTTATCTCAAAGGTTTCACAGGAAAACCCTGATGATTTAGCAAGAAGAACCTCTCAAATACTGAATTCACAAACTTACTGAACCTCAATATGAGTCTATTCAGGAATTCCCTTTTTTTACTATGTGGACTACTCGGTATGAATTGTGCAACTAAAGACTTTTCTTACTCTGGTTATCAAGATGGGAAAAGCAGTTGGATTAGGCCAAGAACACAGAGAGGTTTATGCTGGAGACAACACCATTCTGAGGGATCAAGCAAAATCTATGAAGGAAGGAAAGATACTAGAAAGGCCTAAAAAAGATCTTAACTCTGGGCTACATCTGGGTCCTTTTCTCTCTCTACATTCTTTCTTGGTGATCCTTTCCATAGGTTCAATTTTCATCTCTATGCAGATGATTCCCAAATCTACCTAAGCACCATTCATCTCTTACCTGTCCTGTAAACCCACATCATGAAGTATGTGTTTCATATTTCCCCAGAGTCCCATGGGCATCTCAAACTCAACATTTCCAAAGACAGTATTTACTATCTTTCCCCTTAAACCCAACCCTCTTTCTAATATCTCTGTTTCTGTTGAGGATTCCGCCCTTCTACCAGTCAACCAGGTTCACAACCTAGTAGTCATCCTTTACTTTTCATCCTTCCTCACCCTGCCCTCCATCTGATCAGTTAACCAGTCTTACTGATTTTAAATCCTTAAGCTCACTCATATCCTTTCTCTTCTTTCCAAACAACCTCCACTCCAGGCCCTCATCACATTCATATGAACTATTGCAATAGCTTCCTAATTGGTCTCCCTGCCTCCAGTGTCTCTCCTCCCCAAACTATCCTCCACAGAGAGAGCTACCATATTGATATTCTTAGAGCAGAGGTCTGACCATGTCATTCCACTGCTTAATAAAGTGGAAACTCCAATTTAAGGCCCTTCATAATCTGGCTCCAACCTATATTTCTAGACTAATTTCCTATTACTCTCCCTCATGCATTCTAAATCACAGTCAAGCTGACCTACTTTCCAGTCCCTGTCTATGATATTTTATTTCTTTTTTTTTTTTTTTTTGGTTAGGCAATGGGGTTAAGTGACTTGCCCAAAGTCACATAGGTAGTAAGTGTTAAGTATCTGAGGCTGTATTGGAACTCAAGTCCTCCTGACTCCAGGGCCAGTACTCTGTCCACTGTGCCACCTAGCTGCCCCTATGACATTTCATTTCCTGCTACTGAGCCTAAACTGACTCTTAACCTTTGCCTCTTAGAATCCCTAGCTCCTTGAAACTCCTCAATGATCATCTCAAGTACCACCTTCCATAAAAGACTTTTCCTGATTCTCCCCACCACCAACAAAAATCATTTTGCACTTATTTTATATATAATTTTATTGACTTATCACCTAGGGTATGCTAGCAAATGTTTAACCACTGGTTTTCCAGGGTTGGGGGGAGGGTGGAGAATGTATACATGACATACTTCTAACTTTAATCTCTGTTAATAACATTTTCTCCATCCCTTTCTTAAATCTAGACAGCCAACAAGACAATAAATCAAGCCCTGACTTTGTAGCATTTACTGATGTCTGAGGTCTAAATGCTCACCTTGAAAACTTAACAATGGATTCCTGTACAAGCTGGCTCCAGCACACTTCTGCTTATATGCGTACGTGTAGTTTTTCTCCAGTAGAATGGAAGCTTCTTGAGAGAAGGGACTGTCATTTTTGTCTTTGCATCTGCAGCATCTAGCACAGTACATGCCACATTGTAGGCACAATGAATATTTTTAATTGAATTGAGTTGAATTTATATAGCACTTCACAGTTTCAATCAACTCAACAAGCATACATTAATTATCTACTATGTACAATATATCATGCTAGTCTCCAGAGATACAAAGACAAAAACCAAATAGCACCTGCCTTCAAAAAGCTTACATTCTACTGGATTTACAGTGGTTTGTTTTTTTTATAACACTCCTGTGAGGTCTTCAAATCATAAAGAAGTTTTTTTTTCCTTAGATCAAGCTTAAATGTATATTTCTGCAACTTCTATTTGTTCCTTGTTCTGCCCTCTGGTGCCAAACATAACAAGTATAATCATTTTTGCACACAATAGCCCTTCAAATTCCTAAAGGCAGATATCATTTGGGCTCACATGCAAGTCAATTTCCTTCTCTGAACCTCAACTTTTGCATCTGTAAAAGAAGGCCAAATAAAAAGAGCACTGAGTTTGTCACCAGAGGACTTCTGTTCAAATTTCAGTCCTACCACTTGCTAACGATGTGACTTTAAGCATGTCAGTTCCCATCCCCATTTCCAACTATTCTTACCCCATGTAAAAATATTTTTAGTTTCAATTCTAGGTTCTGGAACCACAGTTTGGATCCAAGTCTTCTGACTCTAGGTATGTCTCTTTTCTGTATCTACTTCAAATGAGTCACCGGTGTCATATGATATGGCATGGCGTGACATGGCATGGCACAGCTTGATATGGCATGATGTGGTATAATATAGTATAGCGTAAAGTAGTGTACTGTAGTGTAGAGTAGTATAGTAAGAACAGGGCATTTGATAATCAGAAGACAGAAGTTCAAATCTCAAAGTACTTATGTGACTTTTTGGACAAGTAATTTAACCTCACTCTTAGTTTCTTCATTTGTAAATGTAATGAGTTGGACTCAATGAACTTCTAATTTAACATCCTACAAGATTCACTGTGCATTTGTCAAGGTGCAATTTTTTTCAATATGTTAATAATGATCAATATAAATTTTTTACTAGCATTTTTTGAAATAATTCACAGTTAAAAACAATATATCCTAGAAAAAGGAATGAAACATTTAGATTTGGTGACATGAGGTACAATTCTCTGTCCTACTTAACTGGATAATCCTTTGATCCTGGATAATAATTTATTTCATTTCTCAGAACCTGAGTAACACCAGAAAAAAGAGGACTTGTATTTATTTCAGTCACATCATGTGAATGTATGTATAAAGTATTTGGACACTCTTAGTTAAAGGGTTCAACAAAAATAAGAAAGAGGAAATAGGGGCATGTCCCATAAATTATTTCCATAGTCAATGCCGGAGGTTTATAAGCAAGCAGATAAACAAAAAAGCCGTATGTAGGATTCCAACCTGGTCTAAGGCACTGAGTCGTAGTAGCTTCTTTAAACTATTCAAATGAAACGAATCATGGCTAGCTCAAGAAAAAAGGTGAAAGAAAATTGGATGTAAGGGTAAACAAAAATGGCCATTTTTACTACCACTTCTTACCAAACTGCCTCATCTCCTAAACTGATATTGTTTCACTGTATTCAAGGCAGTAAAGATAGGTCATCAGTCACATAATTTATAATGTTTCTCAGGACAAAATGATTAAGCTCTCATGCTCTATCATTTTAAAAATTACTTTCCAAATACTTGTATTGCATTTGTAGAAAACTTCATTTACACTCATATAAAGTTGTTACTGGGTCATTTTCTACTTGTAAATTTTAGTCTGATGAAAGATTAAAGCTATACCACTTTGAAGTGCTATATGAATATGTTACTATCATTATCTTTATGTGCAGAAAAAATAGAAATAGGAGCCTGTAAAAAAAGGTGTTGAGTCATGTGAATTTTGGTGCTGATCTATTGTTGGATTGAATTATTTTGATTTTGAGGGATGATTATATTATATCCACCTAATTTTTATTTTGGCATATGGTGTGAGATTTTGATCTATGCCTGGTTTCTGCCATACTCTTTTCCAGTTTTCCCAGCAGTTTTTTTCAAAGAGTGGGTTCTTATCCCAGAAGCTGGGGTTTTGGGTTTATCAAATAATAGATTACTATAGTCATTGACTACTGTGTCTTGCATATTTAACCTATTCCGTTGACCTACCACTCTATTTCTTAGCCAGTACCAAGCAGTTTTGATGATTGTTGCTTTATAATACAATTTAAGATCTGGGATGGCTAGGCCACCTTCTCCTGCATTTCTTTTCGTTAGTTCCCTTGATATTTTGGACCGTTTGTTCTTCCAAGTGAATCTTGTTATTATTTTTTCTAACTCTATAAAATAATTTTTTGGTAGTTTGATTGGTATGGCACTGAATAAGTAAATTAGCTTAGGTAGAATTGTCATTTTTATTGTATTAGCTCAGCCTACCCATGAGCAACTGATGTTTTTCCAATTATTTAGATCTGACTTTATTTGCATGAAAAGTGTTTTGTAATTTTGTTCATAGAGTTCCTGGGTTTGTTTTGGGAGGTAGACTCCTAAATATTTTGTAATGTCTACAGTAAGTTTAAATGGAATTTCTCTTTCTATCTCTTACTGTTGGGCTTTGTTGGTAATATATAGAAATGCCGATAATTTATGTGGGTTTATTTTATAGCCTGCAACTTTGCTAAAGTTGTTTATTATTTCAAGTAGTTTTTCACTTGATTCTCTAGGTTTCTCTAAGTATAACATCATGTCATCTGCAAAGAGTGATAGCTTTGTTTCTTCTTTGCCTATTGTAATACCTTCAATTTCTTTTTTCTTCTCTTTCCACCTAATTTTTAATTGCTTGCTTGTTTCTTATTGGATACCAGAAAAGTTAGAAAGCAAATGATTACGTAAGACTATGAGTGAAACATCCACAACCCTGACAAGCCAATAGAAGCGTTCCTGATTGGCTGATAGCACTCTGGGGATTCTTGATTAGTTGATAGTGAGTCTAGAATTATAAAACCAACAGCTAGGCTCTATGTAGGTGTCCAAATGGGAGAATTCCAGAATCAGGGCCACATATTCTGAGAATGAAAGTTATGCAGATTAAATTAGATAACAATACACAAGAGTAGGCTCTTCAACTTGAAATCAATATAAAATCTTAGTTCAATCATGAAGAGAACAATATCACTGGGGAAGTTTGTTCTTAGCAGGTTCTAGGAATCAAAAGACCTTGCATGGACTGGCTTTCCTCACATACTCTGAAGTTCCAGGGAGATCTGCCACTCATCATCCAAAAGTTCACACTTCCTCTCTCCTTCAACTTCTTTTTCTTTTTTTTCCCGCAGAATCTCTGCCAACCAATCAGAGGCCCCTTCACACACACACACACACACACACACACACACACACACACACACACACACACACACACACACACACACACACACTATGGAGTTTTCACAAACCGATGTTCTGCATTCTGGAAATCTGAGACTCCCAAAGCAAGGGAGTCTCACTTAAATTATTTTTTAATGTATAGATTGTTTTCCCCCCTTGTCAATAAACCCTAGAAATTATATTGTTGTGATATGTAGTGTAAAGTGGCAGGATTAGATGGGGAAAGAGAGAAGTAGGTATTAGAACTGGAGACCAAGATGGGGGACAGGTAGGTAGAGATCAGGTATAGCATTTCTCTGAACCCAAAGAATAAAGCTGTTCAGGGACCCAAAAGCTCAGGGGACTCAATAACTTGAGATGGGATGTGGTGATCAAGGAAGGTTTAGAAAAGAATGAAAGATGAAAATCCTGAGGCCAGTTCTAAGAAAATGCCTCGACTTGGAGAAGATAAGCTGCGAAATAGACAAGCTGATGTAATTCAATGAAACTAAAGTCCAGTGTGATATCTTTCACAGGAACCAGGAGAATTATAAATCTATAAAAAGCAGAATCTTTCAAAGTTTTTGAAGTATTATAATTTTGTGCATTCCAATATTTATGCCTACACACTTGAAATGCAAGGCTTTGATGTAAAACCTTTCTCAACTTTCAAGTGTCACACTATTTCACTTTATTCCTAGTTCCTCAACTGTTTTAAATTGGCTAAACTGTGATTTAATTGTGTCATTAATGGTCCCCTCAAATATCCCTTTCATAAAGGTTTAGCTCACAAAATGCGTTGATCTCATCCAATGAGAAAGGCCTTCCTTGCCATTTCAGAGGATGTATGCATTCCACATATGATGTCTCCAGCCATAAATAACCTTCTAAGATTTCAGAGAAAGTAAGAAACAAGATGCAGGTTTACTATCCAGAACAGTGCAGGAAATTGGGTGTGTTGCTAAACTATAGGAACTCTTCTCTTATTCCTATGCCTCTGTAGTTGGGAGATAGTTGGAAACTGTCCTAAAGCAATTTTTCTTATTTTTCACTTTTCCCATAATTACATAGTCATAGTATCTACCCATTCAGGTGGACTCAGTTTGGGGCAAGTAGAAAGGTAAGAAAGATCCTAAAAGCTTTGGGTAAGCACTGATTTATTTTAAATGAGTCTGATCCTATGAAGAACCAAGTTGAACAGGAAACACCCTAGGAATAAAAGAATCTTTGGATAACTTCTAGTCATCAGCAATGTGAAAAATGAAGAGAGAAGGGCAGATTCTTGAATCTGCTTGCCTAGCCATTCATCTCAAAGTATTCAAACGATTTAAAAGTAATAGTTTCCAAAGTAAGTAATTTTTATTCCTACCATTGGATCATTATGGTATTTTTTTGGCACTTTAAAGACGGTAAAGTAATAAAAATTTACTAAAGCCAGGAAAAAGTAAGCCAAGCAGCAGAATATTTTTGTGACTAGAGAAAACATTGTACGTGTCAGATTCCTTGTCATCCCCCTCATTAGTCATGCTATGTGTAGGTATATGTATATATGTATGTATATGTATATATCTGTATATGAATGTGTGTGTGTTATCTCACTGATTTTCACTTACAGCTAGGATGTTTTAAAGGCGTCTGAGTAACTTTCATTGTAGATTTATTTTTGACGACACACCAGATCAGATGTTTCAGATTAAGCAGATAATCTGCTCTTGGTAATTCTCAAGTTAACCTTCCTTCTCCATCCCAGGGGTTTACAATCTATTCTTTCTAATCATTGATGACTGTGGGACATCTTGCTTGACTTCTAGGGTCACTAGTTATCCTATACTGGTCAACTAAAAGCTAGTTACTGCGAACAGACCCTTCTTAAAATCCAACTACAGTATTTGACTGTTTGACTATTTGACCCTCTGCACCAATAAATTCCTCAAACTGACCACATGCTGTGTGTAAAACTATTTCCTTCTACTTGTTCTTAATTTCCTTGTTAAGTGACCCTTTGTTCTCATATTAGAGAAGAGCTTTAAAAAAGAAACTCATCTTGGTGGAAGTTTGGGGGATGGGTAGGAATTAGGAGGGAGATTATCTCAATGACCCTTCTACTTTTGAGAAATTAATTAGATAAATAAATTAACTAGGTTTTACTCAGATGTAGGTTTCCTGATAATTTTACTTTCTAGTGGTTCTCTATTATTATCTGACAAGTTGTGCTTATGATAATTTTTAAAAAGAGGTTGCAAATTTTTATGTCTTACTAGAAAAGTATAGTCCAGTATGGAGAAGTAGAACTATACTGGATGGTCAGGAAAAAGTGGTGTTTTGTCCTGGCTTTTATGCCAGGTATCGACTTGGTCCTCAATTTCCTCCTTGGTCCTCAATTTCCTCCTCTGAAAAATAAGTAGGTTGTAAAATAATTAAGCCATTTTTAAAGTATTTTTCAAGTTCTTACTCCATGTCAAAATATTTTTACTATAAGTGTTCCTTTAAAGTATCATTTAATTATTATTAACTCAGAAACTTATTCTCATAACACTGTAATATACATTTATTGTAATTAGCAATACAAGTACGTAGTGCCTTACAGTTACAAAGCACTTTACATATATTATCTCACCTTAAAAAATCCAAAATATTTAGTACTAAAATATTTTATAAAGTCTTAATTTGCCTCTGTAGTTACCAAAAATATTGTTTGAGTTACATCTTTAAAGTTTT
The DNA here is from genome assembly GCF_900497805.2 of Vombatus ursinus. NCBI lineage: Eukaryota > Metazoa > Chordata > Mammalia > Diprotodontia > Vombatidae > Vombatus > Vombatus ursinus. The sequence continues at coordinate 24,154,326 of NW_020954569.1, forward strand.
CAGAGGGATGGCAGAATTTCAGAGTTGGAAGGGACCTTCAAAGCAATCTAATCCAGCCCACTGCAATATGCTAAACCAATGGTCATCCAGTGTCTACTTGAAGACCTCCAGTGAGGCAGGCAGTGACTACAATCCACTTTTGGATAGCTCCAGTTGATAAGAAATGTCTTCTGATATTCAGCTTAAATTTGCCTTTTCAACTTCTGCTCCTTATTCCTAGGTCTGCCCTTTGGGGTTAGATAAAACAAGCCTGATCCCTTTTCCACATGACAGCCCTTCAATTGTGTAAAGACAGCTATCACAGCAGCTTGGTGGTACAATGAACAGAACACTTTGGCTTAGAGTTAGGGAGACCTGAATTCAAATTCTCCCTCATATAGCCATATGACCCCTGAGCAACTCATTGAACCTCTCTCAGGATGCTCATATATAAAATGAAAGGATTGGACCAGATAGACGCAAAGGTCCCTTCTAGTTCTAAATCAATGATCCTTTGACTTCTCTTCTAAAGGCTAAACATTCCCAGTTCTGAGGATCATAGATGTTAGATAGAAAGACAGACAGATAGATAGATAGATAGATAGATAGATAGAGCATTTATTCATTAAACACTGCTACTTAGAATTAGAAAGGACTATGGAAATAATTTAGTCCAACTCTTTCATTCCATAGATGAAGAAACTGGATACCAGAGAGGTAAAGTGACTTATCTAGTGCCACATAGTCAATAATTAGCCAAACTATGATTTGAAACCCAGTCCTCTGACCGAAAAACCTGTCGTCTTTCCAGAAAAATAAATAAAGTTAATTTGGTATGGCCTGTTCTTGCTTAAAGTTAAGCTATCTCTATATGATGCCTGCTTCTTTTTCTAGATATTCACTAAACATTTCTTTGATAATACAAAATAGAACTTTACTAGAAATCGAAATTATACTCTATAGCTTTGAAAATCAGCAATTTGTCCTTTGTTAATTGTGCAGTTCTTTTCCCAATCTCCATGTTCTTTCAAATATAACTGACAGTGTCTTAGTAATCTTATGTTTCCATTATCTCAGTATCCAAGGATGTAGTTCATCTAGTCCATGTGACTTGAATTCATCAGGGGATAGGTGCCCTCATTTCTTTATTTATACTGGTTATCTCCTCCATTAACCTTTTCTTTGGCCATGAGGACTATAAGAATGGCTAGAAGAAATTAAGCAAGAGATTTTTTAAAAATGAAATTAAGATTGAAATGAGAGTGCTAGAAGAAGAAAAAAAAATAGGAGAATAAATTACTTAGAACTGTGGGTCCAAAACTGTCCAATCTGCAAGAAAAACCACAGAGGCAGAGCTTCAAGACATTAACCATTTATTAAAGGACCCAGACCCCTGCAATGAATGGGATTCAGATTTTCCTCGTGATCTGAGATGCCCCCTTCCTCTAGGGCCTTAGTTTTATAGTGCTTGATACCCAGATGATACAGAAGAAGCACAGTAAAATAGAGTCTTATTGGTTGATATATCTTGACCCTGATCCTCCAGGAGGGTCTACACAAAACACAGAATCCCATTGGTTGACAAATGAGCCAATGAGCAGACCTTGATAGACCTTTCTTACTTTTTCAGGAGGTCCTACTAAGCCAATGAGCAGATCCATAGGCTGGGCTGATAAATAGATGTCAAAACATCTATATAGACCAATAAACCAATAGAAAGACAGCCACAGGCTGGCAAATGGGGTCACATTGGCCAAATGCTTAGCCATCTCCCTATGTTGGGCAATAGAGGGATAATGAGGGATGGAGGGGCAACAAAAATATCTGGGAAACTTTCCATGTCATTGGGTCACCTCTGCCACGCTGGGCTTAGTCACCATAGCAAAGAAAAACAAGGGTGGAGGTCCTCAAGATAGCTTCCTATGATTAAGCAAGTGAAGTCAACGATCTGTAGTTCATAGCTCTGGCCCCTAATATACAGAACTTAGAATTATTTTCTCTGTGGAATCATATCAAATTCATTAATACTGATTGGAATAAAATAGGGGTTCAATTAATCATTTATCACAGAATGGAAGGTAGAAAACCTTACCTGAGTAATGGTCAGCTTGAAAAACAGAATAGAGAAATAATAATTCAGTGAATGTAAGAAACAAAAACCATTAAAACAAAATCAAAGATAAAAAATTAGGAAAAAATTAAAATATCTACTATAAAAAACAACTAACTTGGAAAACAGTTTGAGGAGAGAGAATCTAAAAATCATTAAATTCCATGAAGACCGTGACCAAGCAAAAAAAATCTGGATAACATATTTCAATAAATCATAAAAAACCTCACCTAGATATAATTGAACCAGAAGGCAAAATGAAATTAAAAAGAATCTGCTGATTACCTCCTGAAAGAAAACAATCTAAAAACATGCAGAAATGACAGAATTTCTAGTTCAAAGAAAAATATTGCAAACAGCCAAAAAGAACAATTTCAACCTCAAAGGAGCCCCCATTTTGATCACACAATACAATTATAAAGGAGAGTAAATCTTAAAATATAATACTAAAAAAGGCAAAAATAAAGTCTTACAACGAGGAATCATTTAACCTGGAAAATTTAGCATAATCCTAAAAGGAAAAAAATGTACTCTTAAGAAAATACTTCCAAGAATTCCTAATGGAAAGTCCAGACCTGAGTAAAAACTTTGAAATGTCAAGATGTCAAGAAAAACCTAGAAAGGTATTTACGTTTGAGCCCATAGAATACAATGCATAATAATGAAATGTTTATATTCTAATAGGAAGAAAAAAATTAGTTTTCACTTCAGAATCTCACTGTCTTTAAAGGTCACTCAGAGAGTTAAGTTGCAAACAAAAGGACTGAGTCTCTGCACCTTTGCCCAGGCTAACTCTATACCTGGAAGGTACTCCTGCCTTACCTCCACATCATAGAGTACTCAAGCACCATCTTCTTCATAAAGTCTTTCCTGACCTTCTCTAAGTGCTTTCTGAAGCTATGCTGTTTTTTTAAACTACATTGCATATATTTATATTTATTAAGTTTATATTTATGTTATATATATTTTATATGTCCTTCTTGTACTCCATTCAAATGTAAATTATTTGCCAGGAAAGATTGTTGTATTCTTTATGCTTGTATTCCAATGCCTAGCTCAGCACCTGGCAGGTAGTAGGCACTTAATAAATATTTGTTGATTAATTGATTAACGTAAAACACTGGGAGGAAAAGGAATACACTAGGGGGGAAATGAGGAAGAATTATACTATTTTGTATAATCAGGTTGAATAAGAAGAGTATACAAATAAGGATGAGGAGTGGAGATAGTAGACATCTCGTTATCTTCACTCTTATCTGAAATTCACAAAGGAGGGTTGAACATATATACATATAATTAGGTACATAAATGCATTAAACTCAAAGAGGAAATAAATAGAGAAAAGGAAGAAGGGCTTAGGTTTAAGAAGGAGGGAATAGTCATGAGCAAAACAAACATCAGCTTCAGGAGGCATATCATAAAGGAGGTATCAGAAAAGAAAAAGAAAATATGAGAATTAAGGATTAGGATCTACCCTTGATAAAAAAAAAGAGATGTAGAAGAGCAGAAACAGATTACTTCAGTTACAGAAATTAAATATTCAGTTATGAAAGGATCATATTCCTCCTTTTTCCTTTGCCTCATTCTTCCATACATAAAGAAGAATTGAGAACAGAGAGAGGAAAGTACAAGAAAATATGCTAGAGGAAAGCCCACACTTAATAGCCATAACCATGAATGTGAATGGAATGAATTCATCCATGAAATGGGGAAGGGTAAAAGAGTGGATTAGACAGAAGAATTCAACAATATATTGTTTATAAGAAACTCACTTGAAACATAAAGCTTCACATAGGATTTAAATGAGGGGCCAGAGCAGAATTGTGATGCTCCAAGTGAATTTTAAAAGAAAGAGTAGCAATCATATTCTCAGAGAAGGCACCTTTTTTTAAAAAGAGATAAGTTAACTATATCATGATTAAAAGAATTATAGATAATGATATAATAACAATAATTTATGTAAGTATCAAGTGGTATAACAAAAATGACATGGTTAAAAGAAATAAATAAAGTAGCTACATTATGCTTAAAGGCATTATAGATAATGAAAAAATATAAGTACTTAATGTGTGTATGAAATGGCATAACAACTAAGTACTTAAAGGAGAAGTTAACAAAACTGTAATGAGAAATAAACAACAAAATTGTAATAGTTGGGTACCACAGTGTGCCCCTTTCAGAACTAGACAAATCTTTAAAAAAAAAAAAAGATTAACAAGAATGATGTAAAAATCTGAATAGAATTTTAGAAATTTAGCTATGCTATATGTCTAAAGATCACAGGATGGGAATAGAAAGTAATACTTACATTTCACATCTATGTAAGGCATCTTTGCAAAAATTGATCATGTTCTAAGATTTAAAATAACTCATAAACAAGTACAGAAAAGTAAAAATATTAAAAACATCATTTTCCACAATGCAACCAATTATACTCAATAAAGGACATTTTAAGTAAGAATTTAAAATTAAATGGAGACTACATAATTCAATTCTAAAGTGTTGGTGGCTCAGAGGACAAATTATTGAAATAATAATTAATTTTATCTAGGAAAATGATGAAAATAAAACAATATACAAAAAAAATTGTGATGTAGCCCAAAAAATCCTTGGAGGAGCTGCTCGCTAGCTATAGATATAAATACATATATCTACATACATATATATGCATATACCCATACACACACACACACACACGCACACACACACACATATTCAGATTTGATTCACTATTAGGAAAGCTATGATAGGCTATATTAGTAACAAAGGCAACAAAAATATCATGATTATATCAATAGATTCAGGAGAAGTTTTTTGAAAAAATATAATACTTTAAGTAAAAAAAACAAAAATTAAAATACATAATAATAAATGAATCATTCTTTAATATAATAAATAGCATCTACCTAAAAGCAGGTAGCTAGCATTTTCCATAATGGAGAAACAGTAGAGACTTTTTCAATAAGATCAGGGGAAAAGCAAGAGTTTCTACTGTCACCACTACTATCAAATGTAGTTCCAATAGTGCTAGCTATAACAATAAGACAAAAAAAATTAATTGAGGGAATAAGCATGGGTAGGCATAGGGACTAAATCTGTAATTTCACTTGCAAATGGAACTCCCTATTCAGAAAACTTCTAAAAAGATTGATCAGCACTTTTTCTGTGCAATTTATAGGCTCAGAGCATTGCCTAGAGAGCCAAGAGGTTCAGTGACTTGCCCCAGGACACAGTCAGTATGTGTCAGAAATGAGACTTGAACCCAGGTCTTCATGTATCCAAGGCCAGATCTCTACCTCTTATGCCATGCTAGATTTTTGCATAGGCAAAAAAGAGGGGTGGGGGAAAATAGCTTTTTGCAGGTAATAAAGTAGTTTACTTAGAGGTTCAACCCAAAATTAATTTAAACAATCAATAACTTCATCAAAGTAGCAAAATATCAAATAAGCTCCCTAGCCTTTCTGTATATTACCAATAAAATCCAATCTGAAGAAATAAAAAAAGAAATTACATTGAAAATAACTACAAAATGTATAAAATACTAGAGAGTGCAGTTAACAAAATGTGCAGGAATTACATAAATATAGCTATTGTCAAAAATAAAGACAGACATAAATAATTAGAGAAATATTAATTGTTCGTGGTTGGGCAGTGCCAATATAATAAAAGTGACCAAACCTCATAAATTTGTTTACTTATTTGCATCATGTCAATAAAACATCCAATGAATTGCTTTTTAGAACCAGAAAAAAATAGTAACAAAAGTCATCTATAGTTCCAAAAGTTCAAGAATCTCAAGGGATATAATTTAAAATTTAGGAAAGAAAGAGACCCTACCAGTGCCAGATCTCAAACTATACTACAAAGGGGTAATCATCAAAACTATTTGATTCTTCTTTCCTAATCTGTGTAGTGCAGCTAGTGGGAGCCATCCCCAGTCATCCTGATCTATATCTTGCCACTGCATCCAGACAGCTGTGGAGGAGAAATGAAGCTGGTGACTTTGCACAGCCCTCTCTCACTTAAATATAATTCATTTGCAAGTCATGGCATCACTTTCCTGATGTCATGGTCCTCTTTGAGAACAAAGGACAAAAAACAACAACAGTGCAGCTAGTGCTGGCCACATTAGCAGCAGGCGCCTTCTCCAGGAGCACCCTACTCTTCATTGACATCACTGAAAAGAATCAAGCTGCAGAATTTTGACCTTACTTGAAATCTAAAAGAGCTGAAATCTCAAGTGAGATCTCTGAAGTTGGATTTGTGTAGATTTAGCCCAGATCAGTGATGTTTCACTAAAAAAATGATAAAAGTCTCAAGAATATAATGAACAATGTATATACTCTATATTGATCCTGAAGTCTGACAAGTAAGAAGCTTTGATTGAAAGCCTTTGTGAAAAGCTGGCTAAATTTCAAGAAAGTGAACATTTGTCCCTGAGGCTGAAATTACTGAGCAATCTTTTGCATGGGATGGATAAGAATACCACTATATGACACAGAATATGTGCAATCTTATCAAGGTAGCAGCATCTTGTGGTCCCATTCCAACTGAACTGATCAAGTTCAGAAACAGATTTGTAACTTGAACCTCAACACTGAAAAAACAAATATTCCTTTAAGGCTATTCTGTGAGGCACCTGAAGAGGGTCATTTCTTCAAAAGTCATATTGGATTTTTAGGAAATCTCACAGAAAACAATGCTTCTTAGGCTTGCATTGATGCCCACAGATGTATCTTAAGAGTAATCAATCAGTTAATAAGTATTGATTAAGCACCTTTTATGTGCCAGGGACTGTGCTAAGAGGTAGAGATCCAAAGAAATATAAAAGATGGTCCCTGCTCTTGAGAAGTTCATGATCTAATGGGGGAAAAGCATGCAAAAAACTATGCACAAGCAAGTTATATACAAGATAATTTTAAGATAACCAACAGAGAGAAAACACTAGAATCAAGAAGGATTGGGAAAGGTTTTCTATAGAAGATGAAACTTTAAGGAAGCCTCAGAAGCCAGGAGGTAGAGATGAGGAGGGAGAATATTCCTCCAGAACAGCCAGTGAAAATGTCTGGGTCAGGTGTTGGCGTGTCTTGTTCAAGGAACATCAAGAAGTCCAGTGCCATTGAATTAAAGAGTATGTGGTGGGGTATGAGGTCTAAGAAGACTGGAAAGGATTTAACCATCTTCTTGCTTTAATACCATCCAAAACTTGGAAGAGGAGCTTGTTCATGATCTTTTAATCAGATTCATGAGTGTTAAATTGGCATCATATGTCACTTTACCAGAATAATAAAAACTTCATTGATTGCTTTGGCTCATTTTATGAATAGACTACAGGCAAAAATAAGACTTTTATGGAAATGGAAATGGAAAATAAAGAAATTTCTTTTGACACAATACAGCAAGAACTTCAGATGGAAACTAGTAATGTTGAAGCATTTGTTATTGATGCTATAACAACTAAGATAGTATACTGCAAAATTGACCAAACATAGAGAAAAGTAGTTGTTAATCACAGTGCACATCAGAAATTTCAAGCACAGCAATGGCAACAACTGTATGACACACAATGGTCAGAAACAAAATTTGAACTAAGTGGGAAAATGGCCTTCTCAGTCTTTCTGATACCTGATTTTTTATGCACGATTTTATTCTCTTTGGAGAACGTTTTAAATCATAGTAAAAACATTAAAAAATATTTGGCACTGCTTTAAAAAATAGAAAAGTTATCAATGAAAAAGAGTAGGTACAGAAGATCCAGATGCACATGGATATGACAGCATAGTGTTTAATAAATTTAAGGACCTCAACTTCTGGGATAAGGACTCAGTTTTTGACAAAAACATGTAAGAAAACAGGAATGCAGACTGACAAAAATAAAATTTGGGTCATAATCTTATACAAAAGACCACGTAAGCTCCAAATGGGTACAGAACATAGATATAAACAAATTAGAGGAACTATAAGGATTATGGATAGGGAAAAGGTTTTTTTGAATAAACAAGGAAAATAATTTCATGAGATAAATAGAAAATTTTAATTACATAAAATTGGAAACGTTTTGTATAAATAAGGGAAATTTAAAATTAGATGGAAAAAAATTAACTACGTGAAAAGTCTTTGCAGCAAACTTCTCCGATAAAGGTAGAATATACAAGATGAATAGGAAATTGATGCAAATACATAAGAATAAGAGTCCTTCCCCAATAGATTTGGAACTGATCCCCAAAAGTCACTAAATCATTCATACCCTTTAACCCATCTATACCACTACTAGGCTTATAATCACAAAGGGATCAAAGAAAAAGGGCAAAGATCCATATCTATTAAAATATTTGCAATAATAGCAAACATTCATATAGTGCTTATATATATATATATGTATATTATTATCTCATTTGATCCATACAACAATCCTATGAGGTAGATGCTATCATTATCCTATTTTCAGTTGAGGGAATTGAGGCACAAAGAGTTTAAATGACTTGTCACTCACCTTATAAATGTGTATGTGTGGTGCAGCAATAATTAAACTCAAATCTTCCTGACTGCAAGTCCAGGGCTCTTAGCAACTGAACCACTTACCTGCCTCAATATAATAGAACTTTTTTTTTAATTGAAGCAAAGACCTATAAACAAAAACGGTGTCCTTAAATGAGAAATAGCTGAACAAACTTTGGGATATGTGTGTAACACAATATTATTGCACTACAAGGAAAAACAAAAGAGGATAATTTAGAGAAACCTGAAAGGACTTACATGAACTGATGCACAGTGAAGTAAGCATAAGTAGGAAAACATTTTCTATGATGACTACTACAATGACTACTATAAAGGAAACAACTTTGAAAGATTTAAGAAGTCTTGTTTATCAATTCAATGAACAACTATAGTTCCAGAAGACCAGTGAATTATACTTCTCATTTCTTGTTTTAAATTTATTAATTTATTTTGATTTATCAACAATCACTTCTATAAGTTTTTGAGTTTTAAATTTTTCTCCCCCTCCCTCCCTACCTCTTTCCCCAAGACAGCGTGCAATCTGATACAGGCTATACATATACATTCCTATTAAACATATTTTCACATTAGTGATGTTGTAAGTAAGAATTAGAACCAATAGGAGGAACCACCAGAAAGAAGAAATAAAACACAACGGAAGAAAAAAAATAGCAAATAGTATACTTCGATCTGCATTCAAACTCCATTGTTCCTTCTTTGGATGTGGATAGCATTTTCCATCATGAGGCCTTTGGAGATGTCTTAGATCCTTGCATTGCTGAGAAGGGTTAAGTCTATCAATATTAGTCATCTCACAACATGACTGTTACTGTGTACGATGTTCTCCTGGTTCTGTTCACTTCACTCAGCAGCAGTCCCTACAAGTCTTTCCAGGTTTTTCTGAAGTCTGCCTGCTCATCATTTCTTATAGCACAATAGTATTCCATTACATTCATATACCACAACTTGTTCAGCCATTCCCCAATTGATGGGCATCCCCTCGATTTCCAATTGCCACCACAAAAAGAGCTGCTATAAATATTTTTGTACATGTGGGTCCTTTTCCCATTTGTATGATCTCTTTGGGATACAGCCCTAGAAGTACTATTGCTGGGTCAAAGAGTATGCACATTTTTATAGCCCTTTGGGCATAGTTACAAATTGCTCTCCAAAATGGTTGGATCATTTCACAACTCCACCAACAATGCATTAGTGTTCCAATTTTCCCATATCTTCTCCAACATTTATCATTTTCCTGTTTTGTCATGTTGGCCAATCTGATAGGTGTGATGTGGTACCTCAGAATTGCTTTGATTTGCATTTCTCTAATCAATAGTGATTTAGAGTTTTTTTTTCCATATGACTATAAATGGCTTTAATTTCTTCATCTGAGAACTGCCTGTTCATATCCTTTGACCATTTGTTAATTAGGGAATACTTCTCACTTCTTGACAGAAAGGTGATAGACTACAGGTACAGAATGAGACATAAATTTTTTGTCATAGTCAGTATGTGGAACTGTTTATCTTGACTGTACTTATTTGTCCCAAGTGAGGGCATGAGGAGGTGGGTCCAAAGAAAGTCGGATAGTCATAGTAAAATCAAAGAAAAAAAGAAAAAAAAGAAATGAGCACCAATGAAACATTTATAAAATATGCAAAAGAAAATAGAAGTTAAAAAAAAGACACTGACAATCAGGACAATATTGGAATTACTATGTTAAATTTATTATATACTTTTAAAATGAGAGATTTAAGGTTTCATATACATTCTCCAAAGTCCCTTCTAGCTCTAAAATCTATGATCTAGGATTCTCTTTTTTGTTCTTTGTGTATAGAAATGATCATATTTGTTGATGTTTGTGAAGTTCATAATTTTTAAAAAAAGACAGAGAGAGAGAGAAAGAAGAAGCAGAAGAAGAAGAAGAAGAAGAAGAAGAAGAAGAAGAAGAAGAAGAAGAAGAAGAAGAAGAAGAAGAAGAAGAAGAAGAAGAAGAAGAAGAAGGAGAAGGAGAAGGAGAAGGAGAAGGAGAAGAAGAAGAGAATGAGGACCAAAAGAGGACACTGACAGAGTGGTATTAGAATCACTGTATTCAATTTAATGTATAGCTATACTTTGAAAAGAATATGCACATAATGGAGATTCACTATGTAATACACAATCCTTTTTTTCCCTTCCTGTCTTTCTTTGTGTGTGGAAATGTAGGTGTTTGTTGATGTTTGTCAAATTCATAATAAAACAAAAGGAAAAAAATTAAAAGAAGTAATTAATGCCTTTTCTGCTTTGGCCAATGAGAGATCCAACAGGTGTCTGCTTAATTGAAGCTCCCCATCCCTACTCTATCATGCCTGTGTGTCAGGCTCATGATCTGTTTCCCAGATTCATAAATGTTTACAAGCATATCTTAAAACTTTCTAAATGAGAAGTGAACAATACAACAACCTTGTGCAATACTCCTCTTCTCTGCCACATCTTCTTTCCCCTAGTCTTGAAGAACATGTTCAATTATAGGGAGTAGAAATAAAATCATCTTCAGAGCTAACAAAGATATGTAGGAACCTTTTGACAAATATTATCATGTATTATAGAATTATAAGGCTATTTCAAGATATCTAAAATTAAAACATGGAATTAGATCAATCTTTTAGACTATGAACTCCTCAAGGACAGGGGCTATCTTTTGTTTTCTTTGTAACCCCAGCTCTTAGTACAGTACCTGGTACATAGTAGGTGCTTAACAAATACCAATTGATTGAATGGTATGCTTGCTATCACTTTCTTATGCTTAAAGCTACCAAAAAGTATAAAAAAAAGAACATTTTCCAAAATAGAATTTTAAAAAATAAATTGTTTATTCTTACTAGTATTATAAAATGTTTCACCTTCTTCTAGAATCTAACTGACTGGAAATCACACTAATTACTGAACTGTTTAAAAAAATTCTACTTACAGCACAGTTCAGCAGGACAACAAATTAGTAAAGTTGCTCTTCTTTGTCAAGGATTTTTATCCGTTGAGGCAGTAGTAATGCAGTGCATAGGACATGAGACCTAGAGTCAGTCACTACCTCAGTCACTTATTAGTTGTGTGACCCAGGCAAGCCATTTTACTTCAGCTTTCTCATCTCTAAAATGGGGATGATAGTAGTCCTACCTCACAGTGTTGCTGTGAGAATCAAATGAGATAACATTTGTAAATGCTTAGCACAATGGCCGGCATCTAGTAGGTGCCATATAAATGCTCATTCCCTTTTCCTTCCTTTCCCCTAGAACAGAATCTATTTGGTAAAAGTCTAAGCTATTTATAAACTACCTACTCAGCTGATAAAATAACAAATATACTCTGGTTTCATAAATTTCAAATAAGCAACTGAAAGTGCCGATTTGTGTGAGACTTGTTTGGTATAGCTACAGTATTATTCAAATAGGATTTCAAAAGAGATACAAGAATATACTTAGTGTTTTAGCATTTCATATCTTATATAAAGATTCTCCACTCAAACTCTATCATAAGGTCAGCAAAGTTGGCCTTCCTGCTGTTCCTCTATCTCCCATCTCTGTGCCTTTGCACCAGCAATAACCAGCCTCCTCCCATTGCATCGAGGTGGCAGTGTAGATAAAGTACCCGGGTTCAAATCCAGTCTTACTTTCCAGCTTTGTGACACTGGACAAATCATTTAACTGCTGTCTGCCTCAGTTTCTTCATCGTAAAATGGAGATAATGATAGCACCTACCTCATAGGATTAAGGATCAAATGTGATATTTGTAAAGTGCTTAGCACAGTACCTGGCACATAGTAGGTTCTTAACAAATGTTTGTTTCCTTACTTCTATGTCTGAAATGGAAAGAAAGATTCCTACCAAATTCCCTCTTCATTTCTACCTATTAGAACCCCTAACTTCCTTTAAAGCTCAGCTCACACACCACGAGGCCTTTCCTGATCCCCCAGTTACTTGTGTCCCCTCCCAATATTACTTTGTATTTGCTTTCTGTACATTTTCTATCTACTTACATGCCCACACATTGTCTCCCCTGACAGAGCAATGCTCTTTAAGGGCAGGGATCCTCTCTTGTTTCTCTTCGTAGCCACCACACCTAACACAGTGCCTGGTACGTGGTAGGTACTTAATACATGCTTGTTGATGGACAAACATCTCATTGTTGCATGAAGGTGATTCTAGGACCTTAAAGGATAGGCTAGCAGAGCCCACACTCACAGGTCATAAGGAAATGAAAAGTAGTCAGTGACCAATCATATATCAGTCTTTCAAAGATCAAGGAAGAGCCTTGCTAAATTTCGAGAGGTTCATCACCAGTTGGTCAACTGGTGACAAATTCAACCGGAGCAAATCATTTAACAATCTACTAAGGCAAATTGCAGAACCCACATGTCAGTAGGCAGCTGAGAATCTTAACAATTAATTTACTGCCTTCAAAGCCAAGATTAAAGGAACATCATGTTATACTGTCTAATGCGTGAATGCCTCAGGGATCTGTGATTTCACTGAGGAGAGTATTCATGCACTGGTTTAGAGTGGGAAGGGACCTGAAAGATCACCTACTCTAACCTTGTCAATTTACAGATGAGGAAAATGACACTTAAAAAGGTTTGGTGGAAGGTGGTGTATCTATCCATGCATATCATGTGCATGGCTTACATGCTATAGCTTGCAGATCATCTTCATAACATGATGTTATAAGTTACACTCTTCTGATGTGGTATTCTTGACATTTTTATCACATGTCCTAACACTTGTAAATTAACGGAATTGTGTAATTCACAATCATTATCTTGGCAATAGTGTACATTACTGAGTGCTAATAGTCTTGGTCTGCCGGGAAAAAAAAATTTATTATCTTTCCCTCCTTCAGAATTCCCAATTTCAGTGGAAGCTGCCACCATTCTTTCAGTTTCTCAGATTTTTAATTTTGGTCTTATCCTGGAGTCCTCATTCTCCTTTACATGTATAATCAGTTGCCAGGCTTTGCCATCCCAATCCATACAATACCTCTAATATACGACCCCTTCTCTCTTTGCTCACTACCACTATCTTAGTTCAGGCCTTCATCAACTCCAGCCTAGATTATTGTGACGGTCTCCTAATTGGTGTCTCTGCCCACCTGTCTCCACACTCCGATCCATTACTGCTGCCAAAGTAATTTTCCTTCACTGCAGTTCTGACTACATCATACCCTACTCTATAAATTCCAGCGGCTCCCTATTGCTTCTAGGATAAAATATAAACCATTCTGGTTTTTAAAGCTCTTCACTACCTGGCCCTAACCTATTCTTCCAGCCTCATCATTTTTTACTCCCCCTTTTGCAGCTAGGTGCATAGTGGTTAGAGTGCTGGGCCTAGAATGTTAAAAAAAAAAAAGGAACAAAGAAAAAGAATTAAGGAATTAGCATGTTAGGCTTTTAAAAAAGAATATTTTCTGAGAAGATATTGCAAGAACAAAAGTATAAACATATCCCTCCCTGAGCCTAGTTTATATTCTTCCTTTAAACACTTTGCCTCTGGGAAGAGTGTAGACCTGAATTTAAATAAGGCATTTGTCAATTACTATCTGTGTGATCTTGAGTAAGTCATTTAACCCTTGTTTACCTCAACTTCCTCAACTGTAAAATGAGGATAATGGTAGCACCTACCTCCCAGGGTTATTTTAAGGATCAAATAACATACTTTTAAAGAACATAGTACAGTGCCTAGCGCATAGTAGGTATTTAATAAATGCTACCTTCCTTCTTTTCTTCTTTCCATCCTTCCTTCCTCTTGCACTCTATTATCCAGCCAAACTGTCCTCTTTATCCCTAACACATGATGCTTTATCTCCTATCTCTATGTCAACACATTAGCAATCTCTCATACCTAGAATATACTCCTTTGTCACCTTCTCCTCATGAAATCTCTCTCTTCTTTCAAGACTCCGCTCAAGCATCACTTTCTAAAGGAAACCTTTTCGAACCCCTTAAATGCAATGCTCTACACCCAAATTCTCTTGTGTAATAATGGCAGACTGGCCAATGAGACCCCAGTCCTGCAAAATGCCAAAACATGTATCCTGTGACTACCACCAATCTATCTGGTAGGTGGGAAGAAGCTGAAGTTTCCTGAGCTTGCTTCTGGCAGTTTGTGATGATATCATAAGGGGTTATGCCTAATTCAGAGCACATGTGGATATTCTGTGACTTTCAAATCTCTTTTCCTAGGGTGAATTAAAAAAAAAAAGTTAATTGACTGTTGAGCCAGAAGTGAGATGAAGCTCAGGTGCCAAGTTCCCTGCTAAATTGTTCTTTTATTCTTGATGGCCACAAGGTGTAAGGATGACTCTGAACTCTGGAGGGCTGGTGGGCCAGTTCCCTTTCCCTAAGTGATCTAGAGAAGTCATGGCTTCCTAAGTAAGCTTGTGTCAGGGATGGGGCTGCCTCCTGTTTGTATGTCTCGAAAGATTGGAAGAGTCAACAGAGGTCCAGCAGTTGAGTCTAAGAAGGGCCCAACCCTGAGGTACAAACTGCTTGACCCCAGATCAGCAGTGGATCTAACTGGAAATGTTTGTAGCATTTTTCCTATCACTGAGTTCACTTCCAGTTGAGGCATAACCAATAGACGAGTAGCTCCCTTGTTTGTGGGACAAAATTAGATGCACTTTAGATCCGGTTAGATCCACTGCCGGTTCTTTAACATTCATTTTAAAATTTTGAATTCCAAATTCTCTCCCCTCTCTCCAGTCCCTCTCCTACCCATTGAGAAAGCAAACAATATGACACATGAGAAATCATGCAGAATATTTCCATATTGATGCTAATTCCTTACTAAGGAGACATAGCTAGCATTTATTTTGAAATTTGCAAAGCATTTTACATTTTTTTCCGTTTACATATATCATCTCGTTTGATCCTTACAACAACTCAGGTAGGTGCAATTATTATTCCTATTTTATAGGTGAGGAACCTGGGGCACAGAAAGATTAGGTGATTTGCCCATGGTCACATGATTAGTAAGTGCTAGATTCACATTCAAGACTTTTTGACTCTAGTTTTCTAGATAAATAGATAGTGTGGTGCTTATCAATAGTATCAATGATAACGGGGGTATATTAACTGGAAATACATTGGTATTAGAGAAATACTCCAGAATAGGGACTCAAGACAATTAAAGAAAACACCATGACCCCTCTGGGAGGGAGAGTAAGTCCAAAGTTCATATGGTCTAAATTGCATTTCTATTTTCTTTATATTTATAATGTATACAGTTAGAAATGTATTTCTTGTTTCCCACACTAAAACATAAGTTGCTTGAGAGTAGGGATTATTTCACTCACTGCAGTTGTGTCTATCATCCCTAGCACAGTGCCTCCCACATGGTAGGTTGATGCATGTTGATTGATCGACTGATTGAGAGAGAAGCATTTTTTGAACTTGATCCATCCTCCAGGAAACCTAGAAGCATAAAGACCTTAACTAGAAGGAGCCTAGTATTTTCATGAATCACAAATCTAAGGTTAGACTAGTTGGCCAAGGAATGAAATAGGAAATGAAAAGGTTGAGTTTAAATGTTGAGACATGTTTGGTGGAATTTGTGACTAAGCTGAATACTTGTCATTTGCCTATCTTATACAGGTTACACCCTTGAAATTCCTTATGTGATGGCAAAGTAGTTATGGCACTGAAAATGGCTGATTGAAAAGGTTATGAAGTGCAAGGGACTCCCTAGGAGGACCTAGGGAACAGAGTAGGAGTGTGTGGCTAGGTTTTGATCCTAAAGTCACAATCCAAAGATGAGAGTCTCTCTTATCTCCTTGGTGATGGTTGGGAGCCAGAAAGAACCAGTGGATGCCTATGGGGCCTTCTCTTTAAGAGTGATTTCATAACAGTCTCCATGGAAAATGCAGTTTTCTGTTTCCTCAGGCACCTGGGATCTCATGAATACCAAAAAGATAGGTGTGAATGAAAGGAATTTATGCTTAAAAGGTTGTGGAAGAATGGTGATCAGAAAGAGCAACATATTTAGGGGTTGCCATCTAGTGACTCCAAACATTTTTCTCTGACGGTCTCCCTTGCCTGGAATGCTCTCCTTCCACATCTGCACCTACTGGATTTCCTGGCTTCAAATTTCATCTAAAATCCCACCTTCTATAGGACACTTTTCCCAATCTCCTTAATGCTATAGCTAGGTCCCATTTACTGTGATAACGAATACTGTGAGTGTGAGTAATGAATTCCATGAAATAGTCACTTTATTTGAATTCACACTGCAAGTTTCCATTGGTCTGAAACCAATGTCCACATCTTACCATATTTACACGTAAATAATTTTTCAAAATTTTTTCAGTGATCATAATTATGATTTTGAAGGATACAGATTTGAATATGTGACCACCTCATGAAATTTCCATTATTTGCACTAATCAGGATGTGCCTTCCTTCTGTTCATTATCTCCAATGCATCCTCTGGGTGTGTGTGTGTATATACATACATACACATATACATATATAAATATACATCTTGTTGGCACATAGTTGCTTGTATTTTATTTCCCCCATCAGACTCTGAGCTCCTTGAGAACAGAGCTGTGTTTTTGCCTTACATTGTATTCTCAGCATTTAACATAGTGCTTGGCATAATAGGTGTTTAATAAATGCTTATATTTTTGACTTGCATATGACCCAGAAAATTAAGAAATGGGAGGAGAGCCAGTGATCTGAGGATTTGGGGAATGTGAGAGCAAGTACTTTCAGCTTATCTTCCACGTGCTGCTGAGTTCTTGACTCTAAGAGGTACGATATGCTGTGTCTGGAGTCAGAGGAGCTGAGTTTAGATTCTAGCTCTACTACTTACTACCTAAAAATCTTGTGTAAGTCATTTCACTTCTCTAGCCAACTAGTCAAACTCTAAAGTCCCTTCTGAAATGATGATCCTATATCCTTGAGTGTGGAAAGAAACATAGAATATGCCACCTGGTATTTTTTTAAGTCAGTTTTCAAAGTTCCAAGAAGCTCATCTTTATGTAATTATTTTCTTTTGAACTCTGTGCTTCCTGGACATCGTATGGGATTAAAATCAGTAACTATTTCTAGCTACTTTTATATCATTCTTGTGTCCAAAGATACAGCATGATATCATGGGGGAAAACTCTGAATTTGGAGTCAGAAGAGCTGGCATTGAATTCTGGTTCTACTACTCAATCATTGGACAAAGGTTGATTGATGAAGGCTTGATCTTGGATGAGTCATCTAACCTCTGTGTGGTTCATTTTTCTTATCTGTAAAATGATGGGGTCAGACTAGATTATCTCTAAGGTCCTTCCTTTCTTGGACTAAATCACATCATCCTATACATCAGCCTTCTGTGGTATAATATTTAACTCATTTTTTTTTCAGTTTTTCCTAGAATTTAAAGCTGATTTTAAAAAATTGTTCAAAAAACATAAAGGAGTCTTAACAGCATAGTCATTATCATCATTCATCATCCATCACCCATCATTCATCGTTTCCCTCTTTAAAAAGCAACTAGCCAAATCTCTTTTTAGTAACCAGGATGCCTGGAAACATTCTGCAATGTATGCATTTGCTTTTCTGCTGACTTTTCAAAACTGGCCACACTGATTTAGCTCAGATTATTTTAGAAGTTTATTTTGCATTTGGCCCAAGCACTGCAAGCTTATAATTTAAAGATGAGACTAAGTAAGAAAATAGGCAACTTAAACGAAATCTGCCAAGTCACCTAGATTGTTTCTTTGCCGCGAATGTTTTAATCCAAACAAATGTTTTAAAGTTGATAAGAGGATCATTGTCGCAGAATTTTGGTTTCAATTGTAACAACGTAAATGAAGATAGCACCAAAAGGCAGGCTAGATCCAACAATGTTGGTACCATAGAGCCAAAATGAAAGCGTATATTCTTCTTTCCCGTTAACAATCAGTAAACTACAGAAGAAAGGAATGGCCTGTATTATCATTGCAATCATTATGTTAGGTTGTTTGGCTTAGCTCTTTTCCAGAGAATATACAGTACAATACTTTGTAAGGGAGTTTGGGTGTTTGTTGGGAAGTGTATGTTGCTATCAAAAGGAAATGTATCAATAAAAAATAAATGAACACATAGTCCCAGGAGACCACAGAATGTGGCAGTTTTCATTTGCAACAAATGGCTCCAGCACTCAATGACTAATATTTGAATAGCATAGTCATCTGCTGCCATTTACAAGTGAGTGATAACAGCCAAGGCAATTTGCTATTAACACATAGGGTACCAACTCTTGCATGACTAGATCTCCTGTTGAGCATTTCTGATATTTACAGATAAGGATAATGGAAACTCCAAATCACAAGGAAGGGACTTTTGGCAGGGCAGAAATTTGATTTAATCATCTGAGAGACAGCTGACCCCATGGGTCTTACTGAAAGTTTCTAGAGACTATGAACTAGTCATCTTTGTGGGTAGAGGATGAAATTTTCCCTTCTAGGAGACGGTTTGCATGCCTGTTAGTAGTACCCCCCACCAAGGTTCAGTGTGAGAGGAAGAAAATAATTAAAAGGCATCCCCACTTCTGCCCTGTTTCTCAGAGCTAGAAATATGTGAAGCTTCTGATGAGGTAAAGACACAGGAATTTTTCTGCTATAAAAAACTCTCACTCTGTCTTTGACCCTTTAGGAGAAATTTGAAATTTCCCTCTGACTGCTAAAAAATCTAGATCATCATAGGAGCATATGCAGATGTTTTACATCTGTATTACACCACTTGGAGGGGAAGAATCTGTCCTGATTGAGAGGCAATACAACCATCTAAGTATTCATGTTTAGTACATGGAATCTTCAAAACATACACTCGAATAACTTTTATTAATAAGCTTGCCATTTCTCCCCACATACCACCCCCATCTCAATTTGCATTTGTGAAAGGTAGTTAACCCCGTCTAGTCTTTTCTTTTAATTCATCAAATGATAGCAAAAACAAAACAAAACAAAACAATAGGCTTTCAAAATGAATTTTTAAATGGCATTGAGGGACCCAGGAATGAGCTGTGTCTATGCTTTGAAGACCAACCTAGCTAAGGTGAGAAAGCTTCTTCACTAGACTGGCTATGTAGTGATGAGTTTTTTGGTTATATTAAATCTCAAAGACCATTGGGTAAGTCATAGAGTAGTACTGATGAATTCAGGTGGAAGGATCTCACTCACACACACACAAACACAAACACACAGATGAAATTACACAAATCCTTGAAGGACTGAAGGAAAAGAAAAGGCCTTACACACACACACACACACACACACACACACACACACACACACACAAACACAATGTGTCTCAGGTATTTATTTCTAAAAAAGATTAGCTCCAGAAATGGGAGCAATGAAAGCATTATTGGAAAGTTTATGGCTTCCCCCAAAGGGACCACTTTGAAAGGGATCACATTTTTAAAAAATAATACTGAGGACCTTCTTTCATTGTTCCTGGATGCAACTTCCTTTGGCCAATGTTTCTAATTTCCCTATTGACAATGTTTCTCCAGGAGAGGAGCTAGACCTTTCTCTGACTGTCCAGCTTCTGAAGGGAAGGCAGCAAGGGCTAGAATGATTTCCATTTGCCCCAACACAGCTGCCCCCTGTACATGAAACTTCCAACTCTTGCTGCACCCCCCCTAACCTCCAGCCTCAGTTAAGAAGAGGATTGAGAACTTCTGATTGTGCCCTTTTTATCTGTACCTGTTCCCCTGAGGGAAGGCAGCAAAGGACCTGTAGCAGCCTCAGAGAAAGGCAACTTTCACCTCCTACTGCCAGCCTGATATCCCACCTATACACGCACACTTTGGAGATATTTTGGGTTTGGTTTCCAGACCACCACAATAAAGCAAGTCACACATTTTTTTTTTATTCCCAAGGCATATAAAAGTTATGTTTACAGTATACTGTATGTAGTCTATTAAATGTGCAAAAGTATTATGTCTTAAAAAAAAACCAATAATGTACATAACTTAATTAAAAAATATTTTATTACTAAAAAAAAAAATGCTAACCACCATCTGAGCCTTCAGTGAGACGTAATCTTTTTGCTGATAGAGGTTCCTGCCTCGATGTTGATGGCTGTTGACTGATCAGGGTGGTTGTTGCTGAAGGTTGGGGAGACTGTGGCAATTTCTTAAAATAAGACAACAATGAAATTGCAGTATTGATGAACTCTTCCTTTCTCTTGAACACTACTAATTGGCCTAATTTTAATACTGTGTGTCAGGAAATAAGGAGACTCAAAGAGAGGGATAGAGATGGGGAACAGCTGGTCAGTGGAGTGGTCAGAACACATACAGTATTTATGAAGTTTGCCATCTTACATGGGCACAGTTCATGGCACCCCAACACAATTACAATAGTAACATCAATGATCACCATGACAAATAAAATAATAATGAAAAAGTTTGACATATTGCAAGAATTACCAAAAAGTGACACAGAGACATAGTATAAGCACATGCTGTTGGAAAAATGGTGCCAATACCTGACGTAGGGTTGCCACAAAACTTCAATATGCAAAAAATGCAATATCTGTGATATGCAAAAAAACAAGGTATGCCCATATGTGGAGAGCCTCTGGTGCAAAGAGAGGCAACCTTTCTTTTGGCCTTAGGCCTTCCATCTCCTACTGAGCCTGTCACTTGAGAGAAGAGGAAGACGAAAGTCGGTGGGGAGCCAGATTTTTATCTCCTTCTGTGAGGTCTGACTTCCGTCTCCTGCTGTATGGTCTTCTGTCTAGTCTCCAGCCTTCAGAGAGAAGAGAAGTGGTGAAAAAGGCCCTCCTATCTGACCACCTGTCCGTGTGCCTTCCATCTTGCTCTTGCTTCCTGCCTGACCTCCAGCCTCTTCTGGGAAAAGAAGTGGTGTCTTCCACTCAGAGATTAATCCTCTCACACAGGGGCATACTCTATACATTTCAGTGATTCTTAATCTTGGTAGCTGTTATCTATAGATATCCAGTTCATTCTCTTTCCTTCTTCAATGAGTTTGGTACATGGTTCACAATTTTTCCCTCCTCCTTATCTCCTGCCCTCATATTAGTAGATTTCAGTGGACATTCTAACTCTCCTTCAAACACTGTAACCACTCAGTTTCTCAGTCTCCTCACTTCCTATGACCTACTTCTCCACTCCATCTTAACTACAAAGATGGTCATACCCTTGATCTTGTCATTTCCCACAAATGCCACACTGCCAGAATGTTTCTCCAGAAGAAGAGCTAGACCTTTCTGAAATCCCCTTATCTAACCATAATCTATTGTCTTTCCACCTCTCTCTTCTGCCTTCCCTTATCAAACCCTATTCTTCTTCCACACCATGGCTTCTAATCCTTAGACTCCTTAGGTCTCTCCCAAGCCATCTTCCCTGAACTAGCCTCTCTCCTTTTTTATCCATATTGACTGATTTGGTGAAATAGTTCAACCCACATTGTCTTCTTCTTTTCAGTACCCGGCCCCCTTATCACATCATTGATTTCATTGACTGCCAAGCCTCAGTCTTGGATCATTCCCACCATTCGCAACCTTTGCTCCTACATATGAGCTGCTGAGCAAAAGTAGTGGAAATCTCACGTAACCATTTTCACTGAGTCTACAAGAAATTTATGTTACACAACTGCAACTGGGTCCTAACCTGCTGCTAAGCAATCCTTCTGTGCCTGCCTTATAAATTCACTATCCCACTCTCCACAGTAGCTCTTCCAAATATTTTAATCCCCTCCTTCAACCTACCACAACTCCCCCTCACCTATTTCCTCAGATGAGAACTTTGCCTCATATTTTATAGAAAACAAATTAAGTTCATTTTCTATGAGCTCTCTCTTCTCCCCTCTTCCTCATTTTATATCATTCAGATGCCTTCTGCCACTATCTCCACCTTCACCCCGTCTCATATGAAGAGGCACTTTACTCTTTACCAAGGCTAACACCTTTACTTGTACAAGCCATCCCATTCTGTCTCATTTCCTCCAACAGATTGTCTCTTCTGTCATCCCCACTCTGTCACATATCTTCAGTCTTTCCCTGTCTACTGGCTTGTTCTTCGATGTTTATACCCACACACCTCTCTTTCTCTCTCTTTCGCTCTCTCTCTGTGTATATATATATATGTGTGTGTGTACACGTACATAAATATACACACATATATATATATATATATACAGATAAATAGATAAATCGATATCTTCATGTTCCCCTATCCTCAAAAGACCCTCACTTTATCCTTTCATCCCCACTAACTATTGTCCTATATCTCTTCTGTGCTTTGTAGCTAAACTCTTTGAAAACACCGTCTACAATAGGTGCCTACACTCTCTCCTCTGTGTTCTTAATCTCTTAAAATCTAACTTCCCACCTCATCATTTCACTAAAATTGCTCCCTCCAAGATTACCTGTGATCTTTCAATTGCCAAATCCAATGGCCTTTTCTAAATGTTCACTGTAGCCTTTGATACTATTGATCACCCTCTTCTCCGTGATGCTCTCTTCTCTCAAGGTTTTCAGAAAACCACTCTCTACTGGTTCTCCTCCTACCCATCTGGCCACTCCTTTTCAGTTGTCTTTGCTAGATCCTCATCCAGGTCACACCTTCTAACTGTAGTTGTTCTCCAGGATTCTATCCCAGACCCTCTACCTCTATACTACTTCACTTAGTGATCTTATCAGCTCACGTGGATTTAATCATCACCTCCATGTTAATAATTCTCAAATCTACCTATCCTGTCCTAATCTCCCTGCTGACCACCATGGAATTTTACATCTCCAACTACCTTTTAGATAACTCAAACTGGATGTCTAATAGACATCTTAAACTCCCCATGTCCCAAATTGAATTCATTATCTCTTCTCCTAAACCCTTCCTCCTTTCCCCCTTTTACTTTCCCTATTACTGTTAAAGGCAGTACCATCTTCCCAGTCCCTGAAGCTCAAAATCTAGGTGTCATCCTCAACTCCTCATTATCTTTCACCAACCCTCCCCATTCCAATTTATTACCAAGGCCTGTTAATTTTACCTTTGCAACACCTTGGTAGAGGACTTCATCACTTCACACTTGGATTATTGAAATCACATTTGCTTACTGAATAATCACTTGTACTGAATGATCACCATCTTCATCTTATATAATAGAGTAATAATTTGACCCACTGCTGTCACCTTCTAGCCCTTTATGAGTATAAAGATATTTTAAAGTTCCTTCATCATGATTGGATCTCAAGCCATGTCAGATTTGGTAAATTCTAGTGTAATGAGAGTCTGAAGCATGTTCAGACCACCAAAAAAATGGCACAAAAATGTGGAAGATGTTACGGACCTGCTTCTTAAAGAATTGTGAGAATGAAGAGGACATGGTCATCTTGTGATGGCCAGTTCTATGGTTATGGTTATGGTTAAGAATGTTTTTCCATTGACTAGGTGGCTACAACTGTCAGCATCTTCAAAATGGCCTGACTCAGCACTAATCAGAGCTTGGCTATATTCATGTGTGAAGGAGTGAAGTAACTATTATGCTTCACTCACAGCCTGTAAGGCCATATGGGAAGCGGGGAAGACCATAGGGTCTCTTTCTTTCCAAACCTCCTTTAAGATCATAAGACGATCAGAAACAGTCCTGGGTCTTTGGCCTTTTTGTTTGTTTCTATTAGATTCCAAATTCAAGGAGTGGAGTTTCCAATCTGAAATGGGAACTTGAACTTGGGGACATGGGGATCTAGGAAGCAGTCTTAGTGTTGTAGCCAGCCCAACACCTTGAAAAACAAGCATCACGGGATACCAGACCAGAAGACGCAGGCAATGATGCTGGCTTTGGACATGAACTTGGAAGGACCAATGCTATATATGAACCCAACTAAGATGTCAATCTAATCTTCCCCATTCCCACCTCCCCTGAGACCAAAGTAATGTAGAGGGAATTATGTTCCTGAAAGTACTGGGGGAAAAATTTGCCCTTTATTCTGGTTACATCTTTCAAGTAAATATTAAGTTGTAAAAGCTCTCTGATGTTGTGCTTTTATGAGTATGGGGAAACTCCCTCTACCAATGTAGATCAGTATTTCTTTTTTCAATTTATAGTATTACAGTTGTCAAGAGCATTAGTTAAGTGACTTGGCCAGGGTCACATAGCCAGTATGTCTCAGAGGCAGGACTTGAACCTGGGTCTTCCTTTCTCCTTATCCACTATACCAGTCATTTTGCTGGCTCTGCTTTTTTCACTCTGCATCATCTCATATAAATCTCCCTATGTTCCTCTGAATTTTTCCCACTTCCAACATTTTTTAATACACAATGATCTTCCATTGCATTGATATGCCACAGTTTCCTCATCCATTTCCCAATTCATGGATAAATTACTATTTTTTTTTTTTGAGGCGGCCAGGGTCACAGAGCTAGTGTCTGAGGCTGGATTTGAACCCAGGTCCTACTGACTCCGGAGCCTATCTGTTACACCATCTAGTTGCCCCAGAGAGGCTACTATTATTATTTGGGGATGGCATGAAAATGAAGACTACAGGTAAACCTGGAAATGAGGACAGACAGTTCTGATGAGACTGAAAGAATTAAATGAGAAGATGGACAGTTCATATTGGATATGACTGGATAGGGGAGATCTTTTCAGTAGAGTAGAATATAAGGTAACCAAAGCATGATCTTTGATTAATGTATTAGATTAACAAATTGTCATCTTGAGGTAAAGAGATCCTAACCCTCAGAAGATGAGATATAGCAGCAGTTAATTTTAGTGAGAGGGAAGGGAAAGTAAGGTGACTAAAGCCCTTGGAAATGGAAAGGTAGGAAAGAAAAAGAGTAGCATAGGGTTGTAGTATGGCGTAAAGAACACTGGATTACGATAAATAAGACTTGGGTTCAAGGTCTGGTTGATACACATGTAACCTCTTTGAATCTCACTTTGTTTAGCTCTGAAAGGAAAGAATGACTATAGGTGACCTGCTGTCTCTGAAAGTTGAATCCTGTCTAAGATTCTGTAGGTGCTAGACAAGGGAAGAGAGGCCCTGGGGTGGGCCTCACACACCAAAAGGAGAAGGCTTTGAGGTAAAAGAATATGGAAATGGGTAGAAGGATCCTTTGTTCCACAAGGAAACTTTACAATTTTCTTCATGGCTGGCCTGAAATAAAAAATATGGGTTTTACCAGAATGGAACTAGCAAAGCCAGTGACAGAAGGGCAGGAGAATTTTGTGCACAGCCGTGACGCTGGATTTTCACTTCCAAGTCTGCGTTAAAACTACTGAGAAGCTCTTCTCAACTTTATCGTTTGGGTTTTGGTTACTTTCCCTTACTGAAGACAGACCCACTAGGGCTTAAGCTGGGTTTCCCTTTCTGAGATGGCCTGTTGCTTCTCTTTTGACTTCTGTCTGCAACTTCCTTTTTCAAATCCCTTTGATCTGTTTACTTTCCTAGCATAGACAAAGGACCTTGCAGAGACAGCATTATACTGGCAGAAGTCCAAGGAAACTGTCTTTGATTCAATCAATGAATCAATAAGTACTTATCATATGACTACTAGGTGCTAGGCACAATGGTGGAAATACAAAGACAAAAATGAGACAATCTCTGGAAAATAGTATATATACCCAGATTTAGATCTGAAAGGGATATTAGAAATCATCAATTTTTTAAAAAATGCCCCACTTTACAGATGATTAGTATCAGTTAATCAATAAATGTTTATTAAGCACCTACTATGTGTCAGGCACTATGTGCTGAGTGCTGGGAATACATATAAAAAAAAGACAGTCTCTGCCTTCCAGGAGCTTACAATTTAATAAGGAGCTTAAAATCCAATAGAGAAAAGCCACATACAAAAGGATGCTGAAAAGGAGTGTGCTGGGGTGGGGGGAAGGTAGTATAAGAGCATTATAGGTGGAGGGAAATGGGAAGAAGAGTTATGCTGAGCTACCACTTTAAATAGAGATTCTTGGAGCCTATGATGGCCCTGCCCTTCAGGGAGAGTCCAATTTGAAGGGCATCAGTACTGGTGAGATGAGAGTACCAGGCAGATTCAATTTTGCAGCATAATTTCCCACTGACGAGTTTCCTGGGAAGAAATGCAACTGATCTATTGACCAATCTTGTCTAATTTCTTTGTTCCACAAGGAAACCAGGGAAGTACAATCAGGTATGATATCCCTCCTCTTCCTCTGGGGATTATTTGAGGTTGTTGTTCAGTTGTTTCAGTCATCTCCATTTCTTCATGACCCCATTAGGGTTTTTCTTGGCAAAGACACTGGAGTGGTTTGCCATTTCCTTCTCCTGCTCATTTTATAGATAAGGAAACTGAGGTAAACAGGGTTAAGTGACTTGCCCAGGGTCACATGGCTAGTAAGTAAGCTAGTAAGTATCTGAGGACAGATTTGAACTCAGGAAAATTAGTCTTCCTGACTCCAGGTGTAGTACTCTATCTACTGCACCATCTAGCTGCCCTGAGGGCTCTTACTTTAAATACCCTCTTCCCCACCTAGGGAACTCCCTACCTAGTGATTTTAAGATTTGGAGGAAATGGGAAGAAATTCCTTCTGAAAGTGTCAAGAGGCCCTAACTCCCAAGTAAAAGGATTTCCATGTAAATCACAATGGAAAAGCCAGATGTCGCCTAAAGCAGGACAGATCTTGACCAAACTGCAGAAGTCAAGCAGGATGGGCTTTAGAAGTCTCGATCAGAGAGAACTAGTATTTCCGGTGTGAAGGCTACTGAGCCCTTTTCAAGGCTGCTTTTCTACCTTTGGGGTCCACCTGTCATCCAACTCTCACCTGTAGCTCCAAGAAGCTGTAGCCTACACAGTGGCTACATCCTGGTAAACGGTCTTGGGAGATGTGCTAAACAAAATTGAAAGTAATGGATGGACTGGCCTCAAATCTGTCAATGCTTTCTAACCCAAGCAGGTGAAGACGTCCTCCCTCAGAATGGGTGGATGAGAACAATTTGTTCCAACAGCCATGAAGGCGGCTGGCAGGCACTGTGGAGCACCTAGAGCTTGGTCAGACACAGAAGATGCATCCTGGGCCATAGCTAGCCATCCCGACTTTTGTCCTGCCACTGGACTTCAATGACTCTGGAAGACAGGGTGAGGCCAACGACTTTGTGCAATTCTGCCTCACTTAAATCTAATTCATCCACTGGTCAAGATAGCACTCCAGGATGTCATTGGTCCTCTTCGAAAATGAGGGACAAACAATATTGATAGTGTTGTTAAGGCAGCTAGGTGGCTCAGTGGATAGAGCACAGGGCCTGGAATCAGGAAGACCTGAGTTCAAACCCAGTCTCACACACTTACTAGCTGTGTGACCCTAGTCATGTCACTTAACCCTATTTGCCTCAGTTTCCTCATCTATAAAATGAGCTGAGAAGGAAATGGCAAACCACTCCAGTACCTTTACCAAGAAAACCCCAAGTGTCACGAAGAGTCAGACACAACTGATAAACAACAAGTGTTGTTAAAGGCAATTAGGTGGTATCGCCACCTGCAGTTTAAGAAGTGCTGAAGGGGTATGAGTGAAGAAAGTTTAAGAAGCCCTGGTATAGCGGGTAGACTGCTGGATTTGGGAGTTGGGAAGGCCTGTCTTTAAATTCTGCCATAGACATTTAGTAGCTGGGTGACTGTGGGCAAGTCACTTAACTTCTTTCTTCTTCAGTTTCTTCATCTGTAAAATATAGTACCTACCTCACAGGGTTGTGAGGATCAAATGAAATAACACAAGTAAAGTAGTTTTATAACCCTTAAAGTATTATACAAATGTATAAATACACTATTACATTGTTCATAAATGCTTTTTCATCATTTATTCAACCATCCATTCATTATCACTGGGTACCAACAAATAATACTGCCTTCGTGGACACAGTACAGCAGTGTTTGGTGCCAATGTTGTAAGGAGAGGGAGAGTAGAGAGGTGGGTTATTGTGGAATGTATAGTATTATTTTAGGAAGGGTGTAGTCAACCATGATTTCATATAGGAATACTCTTCAGAGAGATAAGGAGATGAAAGAAATTTGGGAATCAGCTTCATATATAAGATATAGCTCTCAGGATTCTCTTACCCTGAAAAACTGAGCTTATAATGTAGTGGGAGAAGAAAATAAATAAAAGAAAGCTGAAAAGGAGTTGGAGGAAGGGAGTCCAAAAGCAGTGTAACTGGTGGGAAATGGGGAGAAAAACTGTGCCCCTCACTTTAACTAGAGGTCAGAGCCCACGGCCCTGCCCTCCAAGCAGAGCCCAATGGGGCAGAGGATACCAATGAGATATGAGTACCAGGCAGATTCAATTTTGCAGCATGATGAAATTTCTCACTGGTGAGTGGGAAGAATGAGAGAGGGAAGACCCAAGTGAAATGGACAGTGTGAACTTTGACCTAAATTGAATCTGGGCATTTTATGACCACATAAATAATTGACTGAAAAATGTACTGATAGACATAAATAATATATATAAATTATAATAGCTCCATGTTTGTGTTATCTTTGTCTCTAAAAATAGCAAGTATAACTTTCATTAAAATAGACATAAGCGGGTACTGCCATTTCAGTTTACTAGTCAGTACATATATTTGAAATTTTTTTATCCCTTTAAGATTCTCTAAAATTAAATATTTTACATAAATTTAAGTGAAGTACAGAAGCAAAAATGTGCTATTTTGAAATGTTACCATGAGGAACAAAATAAGAACCACTGTAAAAGTTAACTTTTTTAAAAAGGTGCTCTAAAGTTACCTTCACAATGCATTAAATTCCTGGCTGTGAGGCACACAAACCCCTCTCTTTAAATGCTAAATATGCCCTTACATGGCAAGCAGAGATTCCAACTCCCTGGTGAGAGAGAATTGGAAGAGTGTGTGATTTCCCAACTTTCCTCACAGACCTACAGCTTTGAGTTTCCTTGTCAGTCAAGATAGCTGATAGAGTATTCCATGTAGGAAGTGGAACAAAAGGTGCCTGCTTCTGCCTTCGTAGCAATGCCATTTGTCAGGGAGAGAAAGCCCAAGGAATAGCACAGGAATGCAATCTTGCATTTTGGAGGAATTTGCTGCTAAATTTTCAAGGAAGTATGTCATCTTTGGGCCATACTTAACTCATTGTGACTCCTGAGACCAGAGGATTTAAAGAGAGGGGATTTTATGTTCTACTGGCCAAGTCCCCCTCCTCACTACACCACCACCCAATAAAAAGAGCAGAAAACGTTGATCTTCTCTTTTTCACATCTTCAAAGACCTCACACAATGAGTTGCCTGTTTCCCACTTCAAGATCTTATTAATGTAATGTAATTAATTCATTTGGGTTTTATATGGTCTGATTCTAAAATAATGTTCATAGATTTAGAGCTTAGAGATCATCTACTCCAACTACCTTATTATACAGATGAGGAAACTGAAGTCTAGAGAGATTAAGTGACTAGCCAAAATCAAACATGGAATAAGGGACAGAACTGAGACTTGAACTCAGGTTGTCTGAGTCTAAATCCAATGCTATTTTTCCTCTTTATTTTGTGGTTAAAAAAAAATAGGAACTTGAGTGATTATTCCTCCATCCTTTCATATAAGCCATATTTAGATTTGTAAGAGAGATGTGGAAGGGAGAGAGGAGTAGAAGGTGGAAAGCGATAGTAAAATGGTAATGCCTCTGATCAAGAATCTGGCAACAGATTAGAACCAGAGTTAAACAAAGATGGTCCTTGTTCCTCTATGTCTCAACTGCTCTACAATAAAAATTCTGTGATTTTGCTCTATGATAAAAATTACTCTATAGTAAAAATCCAGATCACTCAGGAAACTAAAAACTGATAGAATTGACATCAATTTCTACCAAAATTCTAGAATGGATCATTAGGTAGATTTGTGAGTAATAGGAACTGGAAGTGATGATTACATGGATTACATCATGAGTTCACTAAACAAATCACAACAAAATAAAGACATTTTTTCTTTTTTCTTTTGATAGGTTTTCTAAACAGGTAGATTATAAGAATGCCATAGACATAATTTATCTTGATTCCCTGTGTGATTTAACACAGTTTTTTCTGAAATCCTGTTGTGGTTCCATATTCTCTTGAGAATCTACCCGGTATTGATTTAGGTATTGATTCATCAGGTATTGATTTTTTTTTTTTGGTCTTGAAATATCTATTCATAGATGTCTGGACTCCTTTAGCTGATCTGGAGGCCATATTTTCTTCTTTATTTGCTTATACTCAAGGTCTGTAATTGGGTTTTTTCCTTTTGAGATCTTTGATAATTTCCATCTTTTTTCCTCATATTTCTTCTGACTACTTTAATAGCAGTTTCTCTGAGAGTTGGCCCTTAAGACTGCTTCAGCCACCTCCAATGCTGTGGAATTCATGTTCCACTGGTTTCTAATACTGGTAATATTTGTCATACAAAAAAGAAAATTAAAATTAAAAAATATAGCATAAATGATGGGAGTTTATAGTACTATAACAGGGCATTTTGCAGAAAAGATGAAAAATACTAATTGGTATAAAAGAAAGCACACAAGACTCACAGTCGAGAGCCGTGGGCACAAATCCTGGCCCTGACATTTAATAGCCTTGTGACCATAGGTAAGGCATTTAACCTCTATGACCCATTGTTTTTCCATTTGTAACATGAAAATAATTATGTTTCTACCATATTCTTTAGGTTGCTGTTATGAAGAAAGTACTCTGTAAACTTTTGAGAGTTTTATAAATGAGAGTTAATATCATTATTAGTATTATATATACTTTGGTTACACTTAAATCCTTCAATTTCACAAATATTTGTTGAGCATCTACTATGTATAAGACACTGTTGGGGAGGGGGGAAATCCATATATATATAATCCACAGTCCCGGCCCTCAAGGACTTTCCACCCTAGTAGATACCACTTCCCTCAGTTTCTGATTGAAGGATAGAAGGGTGGAGTCCCAAAATCCTCCCAATGCCTTTCTTTATAAAGGATTGTAACTTCACTCTCAGTTCACTCCACTTTACATTTGCTGCTTTGCCTGGTTTCAGATCCACTAGAACATGATTGCCCCTCCCAAGCTAAACTCATCAATTCTAATCTCATCACCATGCTGCTGGACACCACCTCCCTCAGCCTCCTCTCCCTTCTGATGGGAGGGCTGATCTACA
Organism: Vombatus ursinus; assembly: GCF_900497805.2. Classification (NCBI taxonomy): domain Eukaryota; kingdom Metazoa; phylum Chordata; class Mammalia; order Diprotodontia; family Vombatidae; genus Vombatus; species Vombatus ursinus. The sequence continues at coordinate 24,186,045 of NW_020954569.1, forward strand.
AGAACTGAAAGAGAGATCTGTCAGATGCTTTGCTAAAATCTAGATCATTTACTTATACTGCACATCCAGGATATACCTACTAAACCTTTCAAAAAAGGAAATAATGTTAGCATAGCACAATCTGTTCTTGATGAAGTTCTGCTGGCTCTTTATGAATTCTGCTGTCTTTCTTAGACATTACTTTAATAATTTCGATTTTTACCATGAACTGAAGTTAAGCTTACTGATCGAAAGTTTGAAGACTCTATTGTCTTCCCTTTCTTGAACACTGGGACATTTGCCCTTTCATTAAGTCACAGTCATTTAGTCATCAAAGTCAACCTTTTCACTTTATACATAACTGGTATCTGCAAAGATCATGTACAGAAAAGCTAGTGATGCAGGTACATGGTACAGGAAGCTGAGTGACTTGCTCAGGATTAAAAACCCAGGTCCCTTGAGAACACATCAGTGCCTTTTCTGTTGTGCCACACCCTTTTCCAGGCTTGTAGGACCTTTTCCATTCTTTATAGTCTTTCAAAGACCACTGACTGGCTCACTAATTACAATCTATAGTTTTTTCAGTTCCTTTAATGTGTTTTGTTTGGGACCAATAACAGTAACTCATTAAGGGAATTTAGGTTGGTCTTATCATTTCACTTCTAATCATGCGTTTCAGCCATTTTTGTTCTTTTCTTCCCCATCCAAAGATTATTCTTCTTAGCAGAGAAGGCAGAAGAAAAATAAGAATGTGTACATTCTCTCTGCCTACCATTATTGTCATTACTCCATCCTCTCCAAGGAATAGTTCTATCCTTTTTTTGATCCAGTTTTCCCCCAGTGGTTTGTGTGTTTATATCTTCATTAGTGGTATATTCACCCTTTTCATTTTTGATGCTAGTTATGTGGTTTTATTTCTTTTTTTTTAATCATATTAACCAATGGTTTGTCTATTTTATTGGGTTTTCCATAAAACCAACTTCTAGTTTTACTTATTAATCTCACCTTTAATTTTTAGGATTTCCAATTTGGTGCTTAATTGGGGATCTTTAATTTGTTGTTTTTCTAGTTTTTTTTAAATTGCACATCCAATTCATTGGTCTGATCTTCCTCTATTTTCTTGATGTAAGCGTTCAGAGATATAAATTTTCCTCTGATTACTGTTTTTGCTGCATCCCATAGGTCTTGATATGTTGTTCCATTATTATCATTCTCTTTAATAAAATTATTGTTTCCATGACTTATTCTTTAACCTACTCATTCTTTAAGATTAGGTTATTTAGTGGTCCATCCTTTTCCTTCTTCTTTGAAGCCAAGCCTGTTCATTATAATTTCATAGCATTCAGTTTCTATTGTTGTTGTTCTTTCAATTTACATTGCCACAGCCATCATACATATTGTTTTTTCTAGTTCTGTTTCCTTCATTTTGCATCAATTCACGTATGTCTTCCTTTGCCTCTCTGTATTCTTCATATTCCTCTTTTGTTACAGCACAATAAAATTTCATTTACCATAATGCTTTCAACCATTCCCCAATCAATGTGCATCTGCTTTGTTTCCACTTCTTTCTCTGAACTCTTTAAAATCTGAGGTGCATACCAGACTGTGTTTAACTTCTTTTTTAATAGTATTTTATTTTCTTCCAATTACAAGTAAAGAAAAATTTTAACATTCATTTTTATATTAAATTTTGAGTTCCAAATTTTCTCCTTCCCTTTCCCCCTTCCCTAAGACAGTAAGCAATTTGATATAGGTTCTAAATGTGCCTTCATATAAAATACATTTCCATATTAGTCATGTTGCATAAGACACAAGAAAAAAATAAAATGAAAATAGTATACTTCGATCTGCATTCAGCTTTGCCATAAATTCTAAGGAAGAATGGTTACTTGCCAACCCACCTCCTCCCCCTTCCCCAAAGACCCCATTATTTCTCTATCAACATGCAGCTCATTTTGGTTAGCATCATGCTTAGCTTAGCAGTATCCCCCATTGCTTCCTCCACCTTCTAAAGATTCAAAAATGACCTTAAGTTGCCTTAAAAGTTGTATAGTGTCCACTCAAAGAGAAATAATAGACTGATCTTCACTTCTGTGAGCCACATTTTAAGACAGATGTCAACAAACTAATGTATGTCCAGAGAAAAGGAGGAACCAAGATGGTGAGGGGATAGAGTCTATGTCATATAAACATCTGCTGAAGGAACTGGAGAAGGTTAGCCTGGAGAAGAAAAGAGTGAGGGAGGATATGATAACCATCTTCAAATTTTTGAACGGCTATGATGAACGATTAGATTTGTTGGCTGGCCCCAGAGGGCAGAACTGGGAGAATCAGCGTCAGTCATTAAATATTAAATGCCCACTATGTGCCAGGCACTGTTCTAAACTCTAAGGATACAAAAGAAGGCATAAGACAGTTCTTGTCCTCCACTAGCTCACAATCCAATAGGGTAAGGCAACAAGTAAAAAGAAGCAAAAAAGTGGGGCAGGGGGAGGTGCTAGCTAGGGACCTGATGAAGTCCTGCAGCCACCTGAGGTTGGGATACCTGAGGACACGTGAGTTTCAGAGTTGATTTCTGATTAAAGATTGATGGGTTTCTAAGAGATGAAGTTTAGGAAAGCAGCTGGGTGGTGAATGATAAGAATTCCCTGGGTGCCCTCCTTAAGTGGTGCAGGATCTGGGAGGACCTCCCAGATATCCACACATCTCCATCCACTCAGAGGAGGAGCATTGGGAGAAATTCCAGAGAAGCAAATTTCCTAATGATAGAATTGTCCAAAAGTGGAATGAGCTGCCTCAAACATATTCTTTAGGTTCTACTTCTTTCCACAATTTTCCTAATATTTTTCTCCCCTTCCTCTTCCATGTCTGACTACTCCTTCTTATTCTCCTTTGCTAAGTCACCACCCATGCTCCATCCTCTAACTGAAATTGTCCTTGAAGGCTCAGTACTGGCCCTTCCTCTTCTCTCTCTGTACCCTCTCTTTGGTGGTCTCATCTTTATGCCACCTTATATATTTCTTTCCAGTCCTATATATTCTCACTCAGTTCTATACAATCTCTCTCTTCAACTCCAGAGCTGCATCATCAATTAACTACTTGTTGGATATCTTCACCTGGATTTACTGAAGGGCAATTAAATGGAATGTGTTCAAAATAGACCTCAGTATCTTTCTGCCTAAACCTGCCTCACCTCCAAACTAGCTAGGTGGCGAGTGAAGTGAATAAAGTGCCAGTCCTGGAGTCAAGAAAATTCAGTTTCCTGAGTTCAAATTTGATCTCAGACACTTACTAGCTTTGTGACCCTGGGCAAGTCAATTAACCTTGTTTGCCTCAGTTTCCCATCTGTAAAATGAACTGGAGACGGAAATAGCAAACCACTCCAGTATCTTTGCCAAGAAAACCACAAATGGGTCACAATGAGTCAGACACGACTGAACAACAAATGCATGTTGACTAACTGAATGGAAAAATAAACTCTTCAGCTTGGCACAAAATCTGGCTCTGATTTACTTTTTCAGACTTATTTCACATTACTCCCTTTCATCTTTTCTCTGGTCCAGTCAAATAGGCTTTTTAATGTTCCTTGAACTTAGCATTCCATCTCCCAACTCAGTGCCTTTTCATAGGCCACCTCCATACCTGGAATGCATTCTCTTCTTCCTTTGCCTCTTAGAATATTTAGCTTTCTTCATTAAAGGCTCAGCTCATATGATAACCCGGATGGAAAGACATTTCTGATTTCTCTATTTGTTAGGACTCTATTTCTCCTCATAGTATCATGTATACACTAATCTATTAACATGTAATGTTCCAATGGAATGGAAACTCCTGGAGGACTGGGGCTGTTTTGTTTTTGTTTTTGCCCTGCATGTAATGGGCACTTAATGAATGCTTGTTAGATTGGATTGGACTGGATTAGAGGCTGGCTGGGAATGTAGTAAAGAGGATGCTCCATAAAGGGTAAGTCAGAGTAGATGGCATCTGAAGACTCAAAGAAGAGCCATTGCGGAACAAGGAAATGGCAATGGATTTGGAGTCAGAAGACCTTTGCTCAAATCCTTTCTTTGTTACTTGTGAACTGTGGGACCTTGAGTAAGCCTCTTGATATCTCTGGGCTTCAGATTCATTAATACAATGAAGGGGTTGCACTAGATGGCCTCTGAGGTCTACTCCCGACCTAAATTTATGACTCTTTGAGTCTGAGATTCTGTCATTTGCACATGGCTCTAAATATGGAATAGAGAATGAAATACATTAATGAGGAGAAATAACTGCACTCAGACCAGAAAATGAAGCCAGCATTTGTATAGGACATCTATTTAAAAAAAAAAAATCATACCCTAAATTGGTAGTGACAGAAACTCTGTCATTGAAATTTGCTACTCAGTAACCTTGTCTTGGGTGAGCTAAGGTGCATCCCAGCCTTCCTTGGATGGTGTTGTTACTGAGTCCCATTTCAGTTATTCCTGACTCTCTGGGACCCTGTTTGAGGTTTTCTTGGCAAAGATACTGGAGTGGTTTGTCATGTCCTTCTCCAGCTCATTTTACAGATGAAGAAACTGAGGCAAACAGGGTTAAGTGACTTGTCCAGGGTCACACAGCTAGCAAGTGTCAGGCCAGATTTGAACTCAAGAAGAGGAGCCTTCCTGATTCCAGGCTTGGTACTGTATTTCTGCACCACCTAGATGACTTGGAAAGAGAGAGAGAGAGAGAGAGAGAGAGAGAGAGAGAGAGAGAAAGGAAGAAAGGAAGGAAGGAAGAAAGAAAAAGGAAGGAAGGAAGAAAGAAAGGAAGGAAGAAAGGAAGGAAGGAAGAAAAAAACAAGTGGGACAATTGTGCCTTATCCCTGTTTTCATGATCTGCTTATGATTTTGCATTTTCCCCATCATCCACAAATTTTAATTTAAAGTCATTCATTCCTCCCCCCATTTTCTAAACCCACTTCTATATTATAGGTCATAGAATTGTAGATTTAGAACAGGAAGTGACATCATAAATTTATCTAATACGTAACTACCTCATTGTTCAGATGAGGAAACCAGGATCCAGAGAAATCAAGTCACTCTCAGGGGTGGGGAACCTGCAGCCTCTAGGACATATATGGTTCCCCACCCCTGCTCTAGACTGTAGAATGGTTAAACAAATAGTAATGCATGAATGCAATGAAATGTGACTGTTCTCTGAGATGTGATGAACACGATGAATACGGAGAAGCCTGGAAAGACTGACAGGAAGTGATGCATAGTGAAACAGAGCTAGGAAAACAATATGCACAATGACAACAACAATGCAAATATTATGTGCAATGGCAACAACAACAAAACAATCAAAACTGTAAAATTTAATGCAGCAGAATCACGACCATAATGATAACAATAATTAACATTACATACTATGTGCCAGGCACTATGTTAAGCACCTTACAAATATTATCTCGTTAGATCTCTATGACAACTCCGGGTGGTAGGTGCTGGGGAAACTGAGGTAGATAGAAGTTAAGTAACTTTCTCAGGGTTACATAGCTAGTAAATGTCTGAGGTCACATTTGAACTCACGCCTTGCTGATTCTAAGGTGCGGCACTTTGTCCACTGCACCACTTAGCTGCCCCAAAGAAGAAATATGACAAGACTTTTTTTTAAAATATGCTATTTGGATTTGTGGTATTTTTTTTCTTCTTCCTTCAAACTTTATTATAAGGAATGACTCACTCTCCGGGAAGGAGTGGAGGAATGAACACAATGGGACACATAGGTGACTAAAATGGAAGAATAAGAATTGGTTTTAAACATATACGATCTGCCTATTTTTATGGAGAAGTAACTGAGGACAGATTTTTTTTTTTGAAAAGTAAATAGATTATTAACTCATGGAACTAACATTCATTAAGCTCCACTTTGTACAATGCAGTGTTAAGAGTTAGAGAGATACAAAGGTAAGTAAGCCACTGCTCTTGCTTTCAAGGAGTTTCCAATCTAGTAAAATCCAGTGTGGCTACTAATACAATTTTTTAAAAAATAGAAAAAGAAAAAAAGACAGTAAATGGTTGTGAAAATTTAAAAAAGAATTTGATTTAAATTGCTTGAGAAGCTGAAGGAAATAAGTGTTATTTTTGTTGTTTGTTGGGAAGTGATAGACAGGTAAGCCCCACCTAATCTATGTGACCTGGGCTCACTGTTAGTGGGCCATATTAGTTCTGGCTTAGTACAAAAGAGCTTTGGAATGATGTGGCAAACTCTGAGTAGTGCTTTGGCTCCCCTCCCCCAATCACATGGAGAAACAGCTTTTACTTTCTCCCTCTTCCTTTTCTCTGAACTGTGGGACTTGAAGATCTGTCTTTCTGGAATTTCCTAAGAAGGGTGAACAGATGTAACTGAAGATCATTTGTGAGATTGACTCTTCCAGTTTGGGAGACAACTCTGTGAGTTCAAGAGGTCCAGATGTTCCAGGTCCACCAGTCAGTGCTGTCTCAGGTAAAGAAAAATAAAGCAAAAAAGTCAGTCAGAAGCTTGAGGTCCTGACTCTGACTCATCTGGCAGAACACCTGCTCCAGTGACCACATGCAAGCAGTAGGCATTTCTATTGGGATATGGGGATGGTGCAGTATCACAGAAAGGGAGTTCTAAGACACATATTGGGGGAAAGGGGCAGGGGTCAGGGGAGTGAGGAGATGGGGGGGGAAGAGAGAGAGAGAGACAGAGAGCAACAGAGATGGAGAGACAGAGACAGAAGGAGGAAGAGGGAGGGAGAGGTGGCAGAGAAAGAGAGAGAGAGAGAAAAGGAGGAGACTTGGAGAGAAAAGAGTGGAAGCTGACTTTCCTTTTAAGCTATGGGGGGAAACAAAAGACCACCAGGATTTGCTGCATCATTTCAAAACTCCAAGTCCCTCTGAACTGAGTTGGAACACACATGGCCCAGTGGAAAGTCCCAGGATCCTGAAGATGAGGGTGGGGGGAGGAGATTAGCTCCTGTTAGCCCTATTACAGCTACTTATGGGGATTAGTAATAATAATGACCCAGTGTTTTAAGATTTGCAAACCACTTGGAATACATTTTCTTATTTGATTAACAATGTAATATTAGGTAAAAAATAAGTAAGATCTGTGTTTCCTATGTAGGTTATGTGTATGTCTAAATAAGTCTGTCTAAATGTGGCTTATAAGGAGATATGGATAGATATCTCTGGGATTTCTTCTCTCCAAGTTTGATTCCTGCCTGGAGGGAAGCAGGAGATTGGGGTCATGAAGGTGGTCCACTCCACTCTCTTCAGAGGGAGTACTGGGCTAGAATTCTATCTATCTGCCTCCCTAACTATTTCTAGTCTAGGTCTTAAAATATAGGGTCATGACCCACAGTTTAGGAAGTGCTGAAGGGGTCTCAAGCGGATAAAGTTTCAGAAGCCCTGTTCTAGGGGAAATACTTTTTAGGTTTAAGTCACTTATCATTGTTATTATCACTTAATGAGGAAGGGATGCCACAAGCTACATCCAAATGCTTGACTCTCTTGCCACCAAATACTAGTTATACAAAGGCCATCACACATATTGGAATAGTAGATAAATCTACTTATCCAAGGAAATCTCAAACAGAAATAAGAGAAATTATATACATAAGAATATACCAGACAACACACAGAGTGAATGAACTTTCCTACTGAGAATAATGTATCTCACCTCAACTGAGAGAGACTGAGTCTCTGAGAGATTCCCTCCATGAAAATCCTTGAGGGCTCTAGTATGGCAAGCTAGAAATAAGAATGTGCTTAAGGAGGCTACTCTTCTACATTCTGACTTCTTCTATGAGTCATTCTTTGCCTCCAGCGACATTTCCCTGAAGGGAGACTTGAATAATGTGTCTTCCCTCAAAGCCAGAAGCCAGAAGCAGGAAGCTCTCTTCTTTTAAGCTCTCACCCATTTTTCAGACATGGAACGATGAGTAATCAAACCCCTAGGTTTAAGCCCAGGGTTATAAATGTGAAACTGAACTAAATTTAAAAAGCTACAATGCCCAACATATTAGATCACTGACCTCAAACTGATGACTGACTTGCTCCTGCTCATTTCTCAAAGGAAATGGTGCAAGGGGAGGGAACAAAAGAGAAGTTGCATAAGGATGGGAAGAAGGAGAATACTACTAAGACATGCATTCTTTTCAAACTGTTTTAGCTTCAAGGGGAAACCATCAAGCACTAGCTTATGGTTGACTTTTGAAAACTTTGCTACCCTTCATCTACAATTTGAGTTGATTTTAGGTATGACTCATAGGCAATCTGGAAGCAATTCCAGTTGCCTGGGTCTGTGACATTCCACAGTTTGACTTGGAGATGATTTAGCCTCAGAGAAGATTTTGGTTGACCAACTATCATACTTCCTAGATTCAATTCACTAGGCTTCTACAATAATTCTGAGAACAGAGTAAGGCAGAAGTGAAAGATGCCTTTTTGTCTCAGTTGGGATTCCTAACTTTGTGTTTGTGTGTGTGTCACGGGCCTCTTTGGCAGTATGGTAAAGCCTAGGACCTTTTTTCAGAATAATGTTTTTAAGTACATAAAACAAAATAGGATTACAAAGGAAATCATAGATTAGTGAAAATAAAGATATAACGTTTTTGCCATCCAAATTCACCACACTCCCCTGCCCCAAATGGTGACACAATGAATAGAGCAATGGGCCTGGACTCAGGAAGATTTGAGTTCAAATATAGCCTCAGATACTTACTAGCTATATGACCTTGGGCAAGTCACTTAACCTCTGTTTGCCTCAGTCTCCTTAATTGTAAAATGGAGATAATAATAGCACCTCAAAATAGACCTCAAAAGGTTGTTGTGAGAATTAAATGAGAAAATATTTCTAAAAACACTCAGAATATTGCCCAGCACATAGTAGGCTTCTATATAAATGCCTATTCTCCTCTCCCAGTCCCCTCACCCTGAAATCTATCCATAGAACCCTTGGAAAGCCTTGGATCCTCAATTAGCAATTTCTGTCCTACATTGAAGTATTTCTCATTTAGGGAATTCAGATGAATTGACCTGTATCACAGAATCACAAAATTACACAGTTGGAAAAGAACTTTGAAGCCATCTGAAAAGGCATCCTGACAAATATTCTCCTGTGATGGGCAATCCACTACCTTCCAAGGGAACTCATTACACCTGTGGAGAGCCCTAGTTGTTAGGAAGGTTCAATCAATATAAGATGGAAACAGGGGAAACAGACTTTAAGGAGATCCAAAGGCAGATCTCTATCATTCTATATTTGAAACATCTTTTTCCTTGACTAGTTTCATTGTAGAATATAAGTTAACCTTCAGTTTACTAGGAGTGGACCATAATGCCCTATTGTCCAACTATGACTTGAGTGCTGCCATATATTTAATGCAAAGCACACATATAACCTATTACTCCTTATGAATGGCTTTTTCTTGTTTGCAGAATCACAGTTAGAAGAAACATGAGGCCAATTAGTTCAATCTGAAAAAGAATCTTCTCTATAACATCTCTGAGATGTTATCTTTTGCTTGCAGACTTATAGTGAATGGGAACCCACTATGATTCAAGGTAGCCCATTCCACTTTGGGACAGTTTTTCTTTCCAACAATCCTGTGGCTCCAAGAAGCTGCAGCATGCGCAGCAGCCAAACCCCAGTAATCTGTCCTAGCAGACAGGCTAAACCAGGTTGAGGGTAACCCCACAGGCCTCAAACCTACCGGTGAGTCAGGTGGATGTCTCCCTCAAGCATGTGAAGCCTTCCCTGGTGGAATGGGTAGATGAGAACAATCTGTTCCAATGATCATGAAGGCAGCTAAAGCAGGCACCCTGGAGAACTGAGAGCTTGGTCAGTCATCCACTGCCTCTTGGACCATTTTGTCTTACCACTGGACTTTGCTGACTCTATGAGGCCAATAACTTTGTGCAATTCTGCCTCACTTAAATCCAATTCACACAAAAGTCAAGATATCACCTTGTGATGTCTTTGAAAATGAAGGATGAACAATGTCAATCCTCAATATAACTAACTCTTTGCAGCTTCTCCTCATCGATTCTGGTTTTGCCCTGTAGGATTAAGAAGAACCAGTTCAATCACTCTTCCAAATGGCAGTTTTTCAAATATTTGACGACAGCTACCATGGTCCTTCTGAGTATTTTCTTCTCTAGGCTAACCAAAGGCAGTTACTTCAACTAATCTTCATGCGATATGGTTACAGGAGTCTTTTCAATATTGATGGTTCTCCATCTTAGCAATGACACTGATAAAATGTGGTACCTACAACTGAACGCAATACTCCATATTTGATCCTTCATTCATTCATTCAACAGCCATTCTTATACATCTACTATGTATAAATGTATAAATCTACTATGTATAAATGACTGTGGTAGGTGTGCTTGGGGAAGGAGAAATTAAGGTACAAAAATAATTCAGGCAAGGTTACTGTAGTGCTTGAGCTTTCAAGATACTTTGAGGTCATCACCAAAGAAGAAGACTTGTTATCTAGATTTGAGTTGTTGGATTTGACTTAGATATTGGTGGAAGAGTCCTCTAACATGGGTTTTCCCAATAGAAATGAAAGCACAAAATAGAAGTGAGAGTGGGTTGTTAACAGGTGAATTAGGATTGTGGTTATAGCCAAATTAGGTCATTTATGACCTCCCTTCTCTGGCACATAAATAGTCTAATTTGGCTATCACTATAGCACATTGTTGCTAAGTAAATGCAATTTCTACTTTTCTATACATATTTGGTCTATTATTAGTAGCAGTAATAACAATCACAACCATAATAGCTTTCATGTATATTCAGTAGTGTCCTAAAGTCAGTTCATACTGGCTCCTGAGAGACAGTTGTTAAATTTTCATTAGGAGCATTTATAGTTTGAAAATTGGCAACTGCTACAAATTGGGGCTTGATGTATTGTTTTATTGATTGTCTAGACTTAAGAAAGTGATAGAGAAGATGTTAATAATTCAGATTAAATTAAAAAGCGTTCCGAGTACATTTTTTTCCTGGAGAGCCAGTTGTTAAACATTTACCAGTATACTCCTATGTATAAAGCAGTTTAAGGTTTACAAAATGCATTATGGACATTTGATTTATGAGTAAAAATGCTAGTATCTAGATAGAACTACATAGAAAGGTGCACTAATTCTCTTAGATCATACATGGAATCATATAATCTAGGGCTTAAAGAGATCTTAGAAATTATTTAGTCCAACTTCTTCATCGTTTAGATGAAAAAACTGAGAGCAGATGAGGGGAATCGATTTTCCTAAGCTCATCCTGAAAGCTAGTGGCAGAGCTGAGACTAGAATCCAGAAGGGCTCTTTTTACAAACACCTGATGTAGTTGCAGTGTAAGTGCTTTAATAAATATTTGTTGATTGATTGATTAGGTGATTAAGAGTGGAGTTTCATTCTACTACATGGCTGCCTGAAACAAGACTGACCACCCAATTCCCACATAACTTCTCCAGCAAAGCCATGAAATTCCCACCAGAACAAATAATGCTTAAGAAATCCAGTGAGAAACTAGTCACATTTCCCATCTCCAGAACTACACAAAAACCCAGCCAGAAACTCACAGGCAATAAGAAAAGGGGTTTCCTCCAGCAAAACCAGGACTAGGGTTAGGTAGCCTCCCATTGCAACTAGAGATGAAGATACATAGGGTACAAGACTCAGTGTCCAGAGGCAGCAAGTGCAGAGGAATCCCCTAGAAGTACCCAGAAGTAAGAAAACCCTAGGAAGCAGTAATAGGTAGTGACTAACAACCAATATAGTGCCATAGTACTCAGAACTAGACAACTGAAGCCAAGGCTCTCTCAAGTTCCTAAACTTTTGTTCTGAGATGCCAGAGAGGGCTCTGAAGATCCAGCGCTCTGAATCTCAGTAGAGTCTAACTTTGGGAGGTAGAGGTCAACCCAGGAACCCAGGAGACCCAGATCTGGTAAGACCAAGCAGGGCCAACCACTCCACTCAAAAGCACAAAAGCCTGGCTCTGTCACAAAGTCCCATTTCAGGAACTAAGGATGGAGAGATGAGTTGATCAAAGAAAATCAACCAGTATGAAAAGTTATTGTAAATTTATTGATCTCCTAAAGGAAGGAGAGAATAACTCTGTAATAACTGCAAGAAACTCAAAGTAGAAAACTGATTTTCTACAAGGACTACATGCATATCTAGAAGGAATGAAATAAGAGATAAAAAATGAAATAAAAGCTCTGGAGGGAAGAATTGTAAGGAGAATAAATAGCTTAGAAGTAAATCTTACCTAGGAAATAGACTCCCTGGAAACTAGAATGTACCAAATAGAAATCATGACTCCATGAGATAGCAAGAAATATCAGAACAAAATTAAAAGACCAAAAAAACAGAAGAAAATATGAAATAACTAATAAGAAAAAAAAACAACCACCTGTAAAATAGGTCAAGGAGAGACGATTTAACAAACACTGAATTTCATGATTCCTATAATAATAAAAAAAGAAACAGACACCATATTTCAAGAAATCACAAATGAAAACTGTCTGAATCTATTAGAATCAGAGGGCAAAGTCAAGAAAGAAAGAAAAAAATCTGATGATCTCCTGAAAAAATCCCAGGAGTGTCAGAGCCAAATCCAGAAATCCTCTGTCAAAAGAAAAAATACTGCAAGCATACAGAAAAGGAAATTCAAGTACCAAGGAATTATAGTCAGGAAAACATAAGACCTGGCAGCTTCTACAAAAGCAAAAACAGTACAGATCTTGCCATTCCAAAATACAAAATATATAGGTTCACAAGGAGGAATAATTTATTCTGAAGAGTATAATAATATAGAGAGGAAAATGGATCTTTAAGGAAAAGAGAACTTTCAAACATTGCTGATGAAAAGACCAAAACTAAGAAGGAAATCTGAGAAAATTAAATTTGAGTAATTGGAAATAGCTGTATGATGATGCAGTGCTAACTTTTTAATAGAAGGAGAAGAAACAAGAGTAGCTTCAGAACCTTAGTGTCTTTAGAGGTTATTGAGGGAGTTAAATAAGAAAAACAGAGGTTCTTAAGTCTTCCAGTTTTTTTTTTCTTTACAATGTTACCATCCTCATACAAATTGTTCTCCTCATTCTGCTCACTTCACTCTGAGTCAGTTCATACAGGACCAGTGATGAAGCATGTTGTTTTCCTCCTGAAAGAGAAAGGTGCAGAAAGAGGCATATGTTTCTAGATTTGGCCACTGTTGGATTTGTTTTTGCTTGACCCAAACTTATTTCTTATGAAGGATTTTATTTTTCTTTATTTCTCTTGGTTTTTAATTGGGGGAGGGTTTTGAAGAGTAAGAGTTGACAATAATGATGCAAAAAAAAGGGAGGCCATTGTAACATCTTAAAAAATGCACAGAAATTGACAAAAGGAAGTTTAGAAGGAAGCATTTTGAAAGTAATGTATAGAATTTATAACATACTTAAAATGAGTAGTATGAAATGTAGATTCATGGAGATTTCATAAAGAATCCTCTTTTTGTGTCTACTGTATATAGAGATTTTTTTTTTTGGTGTTTAATTTCAGAATAGTTATTTTAAAAGGAGAATGGAATTTTATAGATTTAAAAAGAACATTTAGAAAAAGTATTATGCAAAGTAACATCCTTTTATTCACCCTTTCCTGGGCTGAACCCTTCTGACTGCCTACCTTACTTACACCCAGTTTGACTCTGAGGGTGGAGAGACTGGGCAAGCAATTAGTTTTGAGTAAACTAAACTGTGTTAATAAGGGTTGATAGGAAATTAGAGCTGAAAGCAAAGCATGATTGTTTTTGTGTGTTTTGTATCCAAACAAAATTTACAATGAGCACATGGCTAGAATAGTTGTCAAGTTTAAAAAGGGGTGCAAAATGTTACTGTTTGCATGTTATCATTGTTGGGTCCCTGGTCACTGGGAAGATGGAATCTGTGTCATCGTTCAAAGCTGGCCTTTCACAAATACAATAGTCCAACGTTGTTTCATCCTACACTCTTCCTTCTATGCTCCAACCAAACTGGTCTACTCTATGTAACCTCAATGTGCCTTGCCTCCTTCTGGTGCCATATTGTTGCTGTTGTTCACATCATTTCCTTTATTTTGAAGGTTCCTCTTCTGCCCTGTAGAGGGGATATCCACACTTGATGTTTCTGTCCAAATGAAATCAGGTCTGGGGAAGAAAAGAAATCCCCATGGGATCATGGGTCCTAGCTTACCTAATGTTATCTTTTACTGCGCCTAGCATAGCTTTGTATACAGTAGGAGCTTATCAAATATTTGTTGACTGAAGAAAAGAAGTGGAGGCACAGGTATTATAATATGTATTATGATATTCCATGCTCTAGACAGTAAACTCAGATTTTGCCCAAGTTTGCACAGCTGTTCAGTGGCAGCCTGGATCCCAGAAACTAAGCCATATTCATAAAACTAGACTCCATTAATAATCCCTCTTATATCTAGGTATTGTTTATATTTATAAAATAATGACTCTCTCAGCACATTAGAGAAAGGTGCTAAGACTGTGAATTTAGATAGGACTCACCTGACCAAGCACTAGGTTTGAGGTGATGTGATTTGCAAGAGGAGCTGTCGTTTTTGAGTGGTTTCAGCCTTGTCCAACTTTTCCTGACCTCATTTAGGGTTTTCTTGGCAGAGATACTGGAGTGGTTTGCCATTTCCTTCTTCAGCTCATTTTATAGATGAGGAAACTGAGGCAAACAGGGTTAAGTGACTTTCCCAGGGTCACACTGCTAGTAAGTGTCTGAGGCTAGATTTGAACTCAGGAAGATGAGTCTTCCTGACTTCAAGCCTAGCAAAGGGAGGGTCACTTTACATCTAGACAGTTTTTACTTACCTTGTGATACCTTGTGTTTGATCTATGAAATGGTGCAATAACATTCATTTTGCCTAGCTGCTCTGGGAAATGGGTTGTAAAAACGATTGAAGTTTTGCTATAAACGTTTAGTGATCACTTCTATTGACTAGCCTCCGGGTCAGAAATCTTGACCATCTTTGACTTGGTTAAATCCTTTTCGGTCCCCCCTCCCGCCTTTTTTTAATCCAGAAATGGAGTTATTACATTTTGTACGGTGCCATTAACTCCGTCTCCTTCCACTTTCCTGTGGCTTGACAGAAAACATTTCCCTGTCCTTTGAGAATGTTATTTAAACTGACTGCAGGAGAGAAAGGATCTAGGGTACTGAGGCTTACAATTTGGTTATGCTGAACGTCTCGGCTTTGATCGCACTCAGGGGCACAGATAAGGATTGAATGAATGGATGGGGGGGCAATTTATTAATCGCTTATTAAGTGCAAAGCACTGTGCAGTAAGCCAGTCCATGCTCTCAATGAGTTCACACTCAAATGAGGAGCTGAAGAGGCTTCTGCAGACTCACGTCTCTTCATCCGCAGATGCCGCATCACCAAGATCCTCATTGAGTTGGTTCCAGGATATGCCAAAGACCAAACACCTGGAAAGAACTTAAAACCCTGCCCTTAAATTTACTACTCACACGGAGTGGAGAGACCCCCTGACTTCTCCAGGGGAGCTAGGGAGGAAGGTGGGTGGGTGGAGGAGAGAGCCGGCCAGCCTCGGGCCGGACGGCGGCTCCTGCGGCAGCCAAAGTCCCGCAGAGTGGGAGGAGCGGTGGAGGTAGGTGCGGGGCGGGGCGGGGCGGGAGGAGGGGAGGTGCGGCGGGCGCCCGGCAGGGGGAGGGGGGAGGGGGAGGGGGAGGATCGCTCGCGCCGGCTGGGTCGGAATTCCGAAGCAGCGCGGGGCCAGGATTGGCCGAGCGCTGGCTCCTGGCGAGGCGGGGGCGGGGTCTCTGGTCCCCTGGGGCTCCCGAGTGAGGCAGCGGAGCCGCGAGCGGGGTGGCCCGGACTCGCGCTGGGCTTTGGCTGTGTCGGGGAGAGGGTGCGGGGGGCGCGTCCCGGGAGCCGCGGAAGGACGTGCTGGGGCAGAAAGCCTCTTGCACGGCCCCGGGAGATCGCAGCCGTGCTTCTTTGTGGCAGGACCTTCGCCCCGCCGCGCCTCTGCCGGCGTGAGGGTGAGTGTGTGAGTGAGTGTGAGTGTGCTGGCGTGCGCGCCCGCCCGGGAGCCGGAGGCTCTCAGCTCCCCCCTCGTCCTTGGAGAAGAATGTGCCACCAGCTGCTCTCCCTCTGCGAGCACTTTACTCAGAACTGAGGAAATTCGAGAAAGAGACAAAGGCTCCCGTTGGACCGAGCGAGTTTAAGACACTTGGATAAAACAATCGGGGAAAAAAAAGCAGCCACCCACCCCCGAAAGGTGAGAAAGAAGGGAAGGGAAGGGAAGAAGGGCAGGAAGAGATGGCAGCGTGCAAGCCGCCCGAGCCCTGAAGAGCCCCGAAGAGCCCGTCCGCAGCGCCCGGGGAGCTTGACACACATGCTTGACCCAGACCTTTCCCTCTGCTGACTTCCGCGGTTGGGCTGTCCGGTTAAACAATGGATAACTTCTTGAGTGAGGTGAGTAGTTAGGGTTCTGGGGTTCGCTGGCGGGGTTGGGAGGGGAGACGGGGAGGGCTCGTTTTGGATTGCTCGGTCTCTTCGCTTCTCCTCCCCCGCACCCCGAGTCCGCGCTGGGCTGCTTTTGTTAAAAACCTGGAGCCAAAGGGTCGCGGGGGCTCCCGAGTTAAGTCTCGCTGCCACTCCGCGAAGTTGGGGCTCCCGGCCGGGCAGGATCGCTTTTCTGGGACCACTTGTTGAGCTGGGTGAATAATTCTTTCCATATCCCGCTTGAAATACACTGTTAGGGTTTCTCTTTAACCCATGAGGGAGAAACTTTAGAAGAAAAAAAAGGAAAAAAGAAAAAGTTAAAGTTGTATGAAATGAGTTCCCCAGGGAGGAGGCTCTCGATGAGCAAATGTTGGCAGCTTTTGCATTGTCTCCTCTTCCCACTTTTCTCCAGGATGTGCAGAAGGTGAGTTTCCTTTTGTGTAGACTGTTTGCTCATGATTGTGTCACAGGCTGTATGTAAACTCTTAGGTAAGTCAAAGGGCTGTGGGGCCACTGAATGTGATTGTGAGCTAAGGACCAGGAAAAAGCAGTTAGATATGCAAGATTGCCTTTCTGCAGAAAGTCCACTAAAATGTGAAACAAGGACATGGCCAAATGCTTGATTTCTCATAGAAGGGCTCTGGTATTTCCTTTGAAAAACTTCTTGGCTTCCTGTGAGAGGGGTTCACTGCTTACTGCAGGGGTTCAAATACTTACAAGGCAGGCCAGGGTAATAAAGTAAAAGAAATAGGGGAAAGGATTTAATTTACTCTTTTTCTTACTCCCTGCCAGAGTTTTTGGTATTTAAGATTTGTTATCCTCCAAGTGTTTCTCTTTTTAGGGTTTGGAGCAATTACAGATGATATCAAAAGATTTTTCTTTAAACTGAAAATTTTGTTGAAAGTTGTGAATGTTTGGCTCGAAAAAATTCATTTATGAGAGTTGTAAAGATGAGCAACAAATTTAGAAAAGGCCCTGTTAATAATGATTAAACAAGCTTCTTTCTTGATACCAGGACAACATACTTTTTTAAAAAAAATATACAAAATTTATTTTAAAACCATCTCTCTCATCAAACGGAATTAGCTTGGTTTCTAGAAATGGATTTATTCCTCTAGTCTGATTTAATTCTTCTGTATTTCCCAGATTTCAGGTTTGAAATGACCCAGAGTTAAGCATGACTTGAGTCAGTTTAATGTGGTTTTCCATTAAGTCCAAGGGAGAGTTGATGAAACTTGGGTAGTTCCCCACAGACTCATCAATGGAATGGTTTTGCAATGAAATGTATGCTGTACCCTTTTAATAAGTTACTTAATTTAACTGGATGTAACATTATGTCTTCAAACCATTCTGTTCTCAGGATGTATATTTATCCCATTTGTGGAAAATAGCATTTTTAATGGCCAAAGTAAGAAATGGAACCATATGTACAGGTGCCTTGAGAAGCACAATTAAATTAACTCTAAATACTGACTTTCCTTTTTCTCTTTTGAGTGACATTATTAGACAAATGCTTTCCCAGGTTCATATCATTTATTTCCGTGCCCACAGGAAGAAAGCAAAGAGGATCTTTTTTGTTGTTCTTTCAAGAATTCTGGGTTGTTTTAACAATACAGGTTTAGCATTCACTGGACGCAAGTGGCCTTGACAGCGTAGTTCATTTACTTTCATCTGTAAGAAAGTTAATGTCCTGCCCCTAGTGCATTTAGGGGAGAATGGCAGGATAACCTACTGGAACTGAATGGTTACTGACCTTCCTATTGGGTTTTCTAGGTAGAAAAATTACTTTAACTTGATCCTAAGCAAAACATAATGAAAAGGTAACAGCATTTTCTTTCACTTGATAGTCCTGTGACAATAGGGACCATTTTTTTTTTCCATATGCACTCAACCTCAAGTGCAGTGCCATGAAGTAGTATGGTCCTATTGGATAGGGGGGTTTGACTTGAAGTAGAAAAGACCAGAGTTCAAATTCCATCTCTGACACTTACTAGTTGTATGTAAATCACTTAACTTACCTGGGCCTTGGGTCCCTCATCTGTGAAACAAGAATAATACCACCTGTGGCACCCACCTGGTAGCCTTATTGTAAAGGCTCAAATGAGATAACCTATTTAAAGCGCTTCACAATCTTTAAAAGTCTTTTAGGTAGAGTTGATAACTCTATTATGTTATCATAGTGGCACATATCTGGAGTGAAGTTTCAAGGAATCATTGCATCTTAATAACTGACATCCTTTATAAAATGCTTTAAGATTTCCATATGGTTTTATCATGTCAGTTAATTTGACCCTCATAATGTAGCTGTGAGGGAGATACTATAGGTATTATCCTTACTTGACAGATGAGGAAACTAAGTAATGCTCAGAGAGAGGTGAGTTGTCCAGCTTCACAAGGCAAGATTTGCTTTTTCCACTACAAATGGCTGTCCTTTCATTTAGATCAGTTTGAAGGCCATTGAATGATACAGGGTCTAGTGCAAAGAACTTTGAACTGGCAATCAGGAGAAACCTGAGTTCAATAACTCTGTGTCCATGGGAGAGTCACAACTTTCCTGACCCTATTTCCTCATCTGGGAAATCTCAATGATAATAGGACCCTCTAAACAGGATCCATGTGAGGCTCCAATGCTATAATGTCTGTAATGTCCTTTGCAAACCTTCAAGTGCTAAGCAAGAGAGTCAGCTGTTATTGTTGAATCCTTGCATTTTTACAGGAAACTGGCCCAGAGAGTTTTATGTGATTTGGTAAAGGTCAGTTTACAAAGTGCTCTTCTCTCAGCAGTCCTGTAAAGATAGCAATAAGTGTGCACTGTTATACCTTTCATTGAACAATTGAATAATCAAAAAAAGTGCTTGGATATCACCTAGCCATGGACTCATAAACTCTAAAGGGTCTTAGACATAATCTAGTCCAAACCCCTCATTTTACAGAAGAAGAAACTGAGGCCCAGAGAGATTAAGTGACTTGTGCATAGTTGAAGAGCTAGTTGGCAGAATAAAACCCAGGTCACCTCAACTTCCAATTTCTATTTCTCATGAGTAACAGTGCCTTTCTTTTCATCCTTAAACTTGTAGTGTATTTGAATCTTTTGTATTATCCATGTGATTCGTATTACCACTTGGCCCTTATTTTATATCCAAAGTTCCACCAATAAGAATAACTGGTTTCCTTTTCTGCTTAGAGCGGCAAACACGTAAGTCTTATGTCGAGGAATTGAAGCGTGATAAATTAGAAGTGTATTAGGTTGTCAGAGGTCTCTTAGCAAAATCTTGCTAATGTCTTGTTTTGAGAATTTATTATAATAGAGTATCCATCATATGAAATATGATAAGAGTAGAAAAGATTTGTAATATTCTGTTACACCGAAAGCAGGGGAAAAGGATTTAAGTAAAGTATTTCTAGGTAGGGCTTGATTTTTTTTTTATTTTACTTTTTTTAAAGACATTCTGTGGTGTTCTTGTAGGGGGCCTTCTCTTAGGCAGCTTCTCTCAAGGTAAATTTTAAGATAATAACTTGATGAATGATTGTCAACTTGAAGCTAGCGTTGAAAGATACTAAAATTTCTTTTAGCATTTATTACTTTTATAAGTGCCTCGATAACGAGAAAATGGAAACTAATTGTGACTAGCATATGTTTTGTTATGTGCCAGAGTATACACATTAAGCAATAGCCTAATTGTATTAATTTCTGTGTGCATTACAGGCCCTATATTCTTGTCTATACTTGCCTGCTTTAAATAACACCTAGGATCTTATCATTGACTGGCAAGAACTTGTGCCAGTCATCTGACAGCTATTGACTTCAAAATGTATTTCAGCACTGGAAAAAAAAAAACAACAACAACAAACCAACCCTAATTGGGTAAAACTCCCCCATCAAGTTTTAGTTTCGTCACTACTTTCATTAGTTTTTTATAGCCTAACTATAATACATTGTGCCTGCATTTCACCAGAGCCTGTTTTTTCAGCGTTTCAGGTAAGTGGTTAAAAGTTTGCTTCAGGCAGAAACTTAAATTTAGAGCCCTAAAGTAATTTTAAAAAAAAGTTGAATGCTACCCACCCTCCCAAGTACCTAGGAATCTAAAATATCAGCAAAAATACTTTTTGTGGGTTTAAAATCAAATAAAAATTAATAAACTAAGGTCTAGACTTTGAGTTAACAGAAAATTTGCTAAAAAAATTAAGCCAAAAATATAGCTAACTTAAGCATCACAAACTTAATTCTTCAGTTTTCTTCTTTCTGTAAGGCTGGTTAATGAGATATTCTGAAGAATGTTTTTTGTTGTTCAGGTCATAGGTGTAAGGTACATCAGAGGTGTCAGGCTGGCTTGAACTAGATTAAAATATAATTGCGAAATGTTTAATGAAATAAAAATCATTGTTGTGATTGTTGTTTAGTCATGTTTGACTCTTTGTGACCCTGTCACAACATACCAGTATTGTCCATGAGGTTTTCTTGCAAAGATACTGGAGTGGTTTGTCTTTTCTTTCTCTACTGTATTTAAAGCAAACAAAGGGTAAGGGACTTAGCCAGGTTTACACAGCTAGTGAGTGTTTGAGGCTGGATTTGAACTGAGGTTTTCCTTACTCCAGGCCCAGTGCTCTAGCCACCAGCTGCCTCAAAAAATATCATACCACATAGCTAATGTTAATATGTGGTTTTCTAAGTCAATGTGCAACTAGTAGGGATCATTTCTGTGTGAGTGTGATACTGCTGATGTACATAAAGGCTATTAAGGTTTCAGGGTATAAAATTCTAATGGAAAAGAATTATCAATACATATTTATCAGATAGTATGGTTTACAAGCTGCTTTTCTGTGATTTAAAAGTTTTTAGGATTGAAAACTGAGATATTAGATGAAAACACTTAGAACTCAACTTGAAGAGGTGTGATTGATTCCGAGTTTTATTCCTCTTTTGTGTTGTTTATAATAACATCTTGCACTTGAAATTTGTTTCTCTAATATTTATTTTTTTCCACTGCAGACGCATTTTATAGCATCATTTGTGACATTCTATCATAGTTTTTCTTCTTTTTAGAGAATAAAAGGTTTGAAGCATTTGTTTTGTTGTTTTCCAAGACAGTAGTCTGCAGTTACACAAGAAAGGAAAAATGTAGGAAATGCATCTTTTATATATCCTGGGGCAATTCTTTTAATAGCTGTCAAATAGGAAACAACATCTGGGCCATCAGTGGAAGACTTCCAAGTGAGTAAAGAGAATATATGTCCATTTGTTCTTCGCTCACAGTATGGTACCTTACTATTATTTTTTTTCTGTATACCAGAAGAGGTCTAAGTCTTTTGTCAAATACTCTCTCTTGGCTCTGTCACATAGCTTGCCTACCTCTAGCAAAAATAAAATGCTGACTGATGTCAACAGGACCATTGTGTCCCAGCATCTTGGCTATTTCACTAAAGTGGTGGAATAGGTGTGGATAAAGTGTTTTTGCTTTTGTTTTAAAGTCTGCAGTATTTTAAACTAGCATGACCTTTAAGAACTGGGACATTTAACACATCCTCTGCTTATGTGATTATTAGAATATACAGTACCCCTATTCTTTAAACATTTGATAGAAGGGGTTATAAAATGGGACTTAGCTTTTTGTATAATCATTTCATATTATTGGAAGAAGTTAAAAAGATGAAATAAGTGGAACTCATGGCAAGCTTAATTTATTTTCTTTCAAGCTGTTTCTTAGAGCTCTGGAGGCCTAAACTGTTTTGTGCTATAGAGAGGAGGCAATTCTCATTTCTGCTGAAGATCTTGTTTGTTTTTAAACCAAGAGTAGAACTAAAGATGAATTAAAAGTTTTGGTATACACTTAAGTGCAGCATCATGTGCCTCTGCATTTACTTATATCTGACAGCATTTACCATCAGTGTCTAAAGAAACGTATCAGTACTTGAAATGTTAGTGTCCTATCCAGTCTCTTGCACATAGCTAGTAGATGAATCTTCCCAAAACTCTGCTCTCTGATGCCCCCAGACTCTCCATGATTTCCTCATCCACTTGTAAGAATTAAATCCACAGTCCTCAGCCTGGCATTCAAGCAACACTCAGATCAGATCGCCAACCAGCTTTTCAGCCTTATCTCTTACTGTGGATCATTTCTCTCTTGAACTCTGTATTCCATCTTCTTCGACTCATCCTCCCCAGTAACTTCAACATTAATGCTCACATTTGTCCCAGTCTCCTGCGTTCACAGTAGTCTTGTTATCTTTACATTTTTTCACCTCTTGTAGCCAGTCAGCATTCAGATCTTGTGGGGTTCTAATATCTCTTGCAAGACCCCCACTAACAACTATCTAGTCTAGAATCTTCCTAATGAGTCTTTTCCCCTCCATTGTTTTCCCTTACTTTCAATTCATCCTTTATACTGTTGCTATACTTATCTTACACATAGAACTAGTCAAATCATTCCTTTTAAAAAGCGGCTTTTCTCAATTGTGTACTGAGTTCAAACTCCTTTATCCAGTGTTCAAGGCCCTCCATGATCTGATGGCACCCTACTTTCCCCAATTTAGCCATGTTCTTTTTCATATACTCTGTGCTTAGCCACCCTGGATTAGTCTCCTTTCTCCTCTCTTCTGTTCCCATATTAGAAGGCAGGGCCTTTATCTCCTCAAGCCTAGCACAGTGCTGTACATATACTAGGCAGTAATAATTGCTTTTTGGGTCTGAATTCTAATTCTGTCTTTGTAGTTCAATTCCTTTGGTTAGAGAGGTTGAGGGAGAATATTTAAGGCCTAGTGACACAAGGTTTGGGCACAGGCACAGAAAAACATGGAAACTTCATGAGGGATACTGAGTGAGTCCCCTCTGGATGGAGAGGCTGGCGTGGTGCTTCCTTTACCCTGTTTCTTTGCGTTTACTGGCTCCTACTTATCTATATGCTCAAGTCTCTCCTATCCTCAAAAGCCTCTTGAACTTAAAGTCCAGCTGCCCCGCATAACAATAGCAAATTTCCTTGACTGTGTTACCACCTTATTTCTTATCATCAAAGTTCTCAAAAAAGTAGTGGGTACTTAATGCCTTTACTTCTCACCCCTTCCTTTTCAGTCTGTTTTTCAGTCCTCCTCATTAAAACTGCTCTTTTCAAAATTATCTTTGCCTGATTGCCAAATGCAGTGTTTATTCCCAGTCCTTATTCTCCTTGATCTCTTTACCCTTAGTGAAGGTCAGATCTGGTATCAGTCAGGACAAGGTATTTGTGCTTTCTAGGCAAATTGTACCCTCTGTGCAATGGAGCACCTCACCTGGAGTCAGGAAGGCCCGAGCTTTCTAGCTGTGTGACCCTGGGCAAAGTCACTTGACCCTGTTTGCCTCAATTTCCTAATCTATCAAATGAGCTAGAAATGGAAGTGGCAGGCCATTCCAGTGTCTCTGCCAAGAAAACTCCAAATGGGGTCGTGAAGAGTCGGACACACCTGAAATGACTGAACTGTTTTTAATAATGGCACTTAGTGTCTGCAGCAACCTTTGCGTCTTCTCTGTAACACATGCAGCTTGCCTCCTTTTGTTTCCATCATAGAACACTTCTCTGGGATTTCTACCCTTTTTTACAACCAAACAAAACAGTTTTCTTCCCTCTCTCATTCTTCTGATTCTTCCTCCCTGGCTCCAAATGTAACTTTCTTTAAGGTTTTGTGTAGTTTCTGAAAGTTACTGGGTTAGACTGTATTCTCTCTATTCATTCTCTCTCCTGGCAATTATTTAGCAGTAAACAATAATCCTGCTAAGCACCAGGAATTATGCTGGCCCTGGGATAGATGTACAAAAATAAGAGACAGCTCCTGTCCTCAAATGGGGGAATGCAATCTATAAACAGGTAAGTCTGTATGATAGTTTGAGAATGGAGGAACCACACAGCTTCAGTGACTCACCTCTTTCTCCTGACTCCCAAATTTGTCTCCCCCCACCCCAGCTTCCTGAATTGTAGACTTGCATTTCTTCCTGGCTATTGGACATCCCTACCTGGATATCTCAGTGGAACCTCAAATTCAGCATGTCTGAATCCACTCTTCCTCCTGGCTTCTATCTTTTTGATTGTTGGCCACCATCCTTCCTATCACCCAGGCAAGAAGCCTCATTAATTTTTGACATTTCCCTTTTCCTTCACATTCAATCAGTTACTATATCCTGTTAATTCTATCTTGGCAAGTTTTCCCCCACCCTTCCCTTCCTTGCTGTTTTCCTCAAATCAGTTCTAATTTTCAGGCTGTAATTATTCTATCCCACCTTAAAATGTTGCAGTAGCTTCCTGACTTGTTTTCTTTATAATGTCTCCTTTCCGATCTACCCTATATCCTGCTGCCAGATTTATTTCCTAAAGCAGAGTTCTGATGAATTGGCTCCCCATTACCCAAAGTAGAAAGTTCAGATTCCCTAAGTTGTTGGTCCTGGCCATCCCTTCATGCTCAATTTAGGGTTGTAGGCTCTCAGATCTAAGCTGGAAGGAACCTCAGAAGCTTTCTGGTCCAACCCCTTAATTTTACAGATGAGGAGAAGAAGGCCTAGGGATGTAGAGTGTGTTGTCCAAGTTAATGTAGGTGGTAAATGTCAGAGACAATTTAAACTGAGGTTCTCTTCTTTCGAGCCAGTATACTTTTTACTTCTTTGTAAGCAGGCCTCCCTTTGCTGTGGTTCCAACGCTCTTTCCAACTTTGTCATCATACTTTTCTCCTTCACATATCCTGTGCTCCAGCTAGACTGAACTATTTGGATTTCTGGAACTGGCCCTGAATTTTCCTGTTTCAATGACTCCAATCCCTCTTTTCATCTCTACCTATTAAAATTCTTCCTGTTTCAAGACTCAGTTTGGACACCACTCCTTTATTAAAGATATTCCTGGCCCTAGACAAAGTTCGAAAATTACACTCCCCTGTGGGAGCTCACTGGAAGTTTGAGCTTTTACTATGTAACCCATGCAACTTGACTTTGTACAACATAAATACCAATGTACATTTTAAATAAGTAATGTGAAAAATTATTTCTTTTATCCCTCCTGCACTCCCCTACCCCACAGTTGTATCCCCAGGTAGTAGCCTAACTTATCTATCTCTAGTCCCATCTCTGAGGAAGGTTTCTTTAATTTCCCCAATGGCAAGTGACTTTTCTTTTTCTTTTCTTTCATGTTGGTTATATGAATCAATGAATTCCTTTTTCCCCTTCACTCCGACTTCCTTTCGTTTCCCTGCTCAACTTTCCTCTTAGCCTCTCTCTACATCAAGACCCAGCTCAAGGCAAACTTCCATTTAAGAGTAGTAGGATCTTAGTGTTATAGTGAGGCAGCTGGTGTCGAAGTGGATAGAATGCTAGGCCTGGAATCAGGAACTCCTGAGTTTAAATCCAGCCTCTTGACAGTTACTAGCTAGGGCAAGTCATTTCATCTCCATTTGTCTCAGTTTCCTCAAATGTAAAATGAGGTTAATAATAACACCTACATCCCAGAGTTGTTGAGAGAATCAAAAGAGATAATTTAGCACAGTGCCTGGCATATAGTAGGTGCTGTATAAATGCCTATTTCTTCTTTCCTAGTTCAACTCCACACTGAGTAGAGACCCTTTCAACAGTGTAGTCATATAGTCTCCAGTTAAAGACCTCCATTGATGTGGCACTTGCAAGGCAAGAGCTGTTTATCACCCATGTCGTCATGAACACTGGGCTTCTCTGGGTGCAGTCGAGTTTAGTGTTAGCTTTTTTGGCTGCCATGTCTTACTGTTGAGCAATACTGAGCAGGTGTTTATAGGACCTTCCTTGCTGCCCCACAGTTATCTAATCACGACTCCTCCATCCTGTATTTATGAAAGTCATTTTTTGAACCTTAGTGTAGACCTTGAAATTTAATTTGAGGTTAAATGTTATTAGATACAACCTTTTGTTGCAGCTCATATAGATGGCTTCCATCTGGCATCATGCTGCTTGTTAACAAGAGTCTATCACGAGTTAGCTTAAGTTGCTGTATAGTCTGAGAAATGATAAGGTATCTATAAACTTTTTTACCATCCCTACATATTATATCATTAAAAATTCACTCCTCTTCATAAGCAGTTTGATGAAGGGAGACAAAACAAGCTCATGTTGTGAGTTTTTTGTTTTTTGTTATATATTATTTTTTATTATATATGTTAAAATATATTTCTATTTATTTCATTAAATATTTCCCAGTTACACGTAAAAAAATTTTAACATTAATTTTTAAAAATGTTGTGTTCCAAGTTCTCTCCTTTCCTCCCCTTGTCCACCATTTGAGAAGGCAAGCAATATGATATTGAGTACACTGGTTTCTGTAAGTGATTTTAGGCCCAACTCAAAATGAACCTTTTTGGTCTCTACTTAGAGAGAGTTTCACTTACTTGTGTACCTTTCATTTCCCTCCAGGTACGATGTAAGCTCCTTAAGGACAGAGACTGTTTCAGTTTTTTGTCTTTTTAACTTCAATCTCCAAACACAGTGTCTTGCATTCAATATTTTTAACAAATGTTTATTGAATTAAATTTCCATTCTGGGATACTGAAGAATTGATGATTTCATCAAAGTAAATAACCCTTTTTAGCAATTCTTCTATAATTTAGTAGATTAAATCCTAGGAAATCATGCAAGGTACACAAAGAGGTTAAGAGACTCATCCAAGGTGGCACAAATAAGTGTCAGAGTCATGTTTTGAACCTCTGTCTCAGTCTGGACTCAAAGGCCAGGGCTCTTTCCATTAACAGATCTTTCAATAGAGAAGACTGAACAGTCATTCTTTTTATATTGTCATGTTTGTGGTCAATGAAATAAAGGGATTCTGGTGTACTGAAAATATAATCCATCACCTCTGCTTACTGGCAGAGTGTTTGGGTACATATTATCTGTTTGAAGGAAAACAAGCTTGGGAGGTTACTTCGTGCAGCAGTGATCTATTTAAAAGTTTTCTCTAGAGTGATCTGAGTCTACCATTAATATATCTCTTAAGTGGAGAAGGAATTAGATTTCTCATTCTGGCGTAGGTGTAGGAAGTTTTATAGCTTCATGGGTGCTTGAAGTAGGTCAGTTATCAAGTACTTATTTTGTATATGGGTAGTATTCTAGTTAAATCTGAAGCTTTTATAAAATACATGTTACATTTCTTGTGGCACTCTTAAATTAGTTTACACCAAAACATTTATGATTCTTTCCTTCAGTACAGTTCCATTGCAACAGAGACAATACTGATTTTGAGCAGATATATCTATGCTACTTAAATAATTTTACTTTTGATTTTGGGTTAGAATTTTTGGGAAACATTTTGCCTAGCTAAATAGGCTTAAAACGTAAAGCTTACCATTTTGCTGTGAGCAGAGATGCAAGACAATTCCACTGTTAAGCGTAAGCCGCTGATGCGCACACATACTCCTCAATTCTATAGAGCATGTCATTCCCATGACTAGTGCCCTTTGGAGACTGAAATCACACAAGGGGATCCCTCTTTGCCCTTGCCAAGGGAAGCATATGTCGTGGGAATTGTTTCAATGGATTTATTTTCTAATCCTTCATTCCATTGCATTTTGTTGCCTTCATGGTACCATGTGTGAACTGGAAAGGCAGCCAGGTCCCAGAATGGGTGGTTTTGTTGAACATGATGATGATGATGATAAGTTTTTTTAACTTGGAGAATTTCTTTTTTCTCTCCTAGGAATTATCTGAGTTCAGAATTCAAGGTGAAGTAGATTAATTTATCACCTTTCAACCTATCCCTTAAGGTTAATGATGATCTAACTCATCCCAACCTGGGGTCCATGAACTTGTAAAAAAAAATTTTTTCTTCATAACTATATTTCAATATAATTAGTTTCCTTTGTAATCTTATGTTTTTTATTTTATACATTTAAAAACATTATTCTGAAAAGGGGCTCATAGGCTTTACTGGATTCCCCAAAAGAATCCATGGCACAAGAACTTCAGAACCATAGATCCAGTTTATAGAAACTTTTTTGTAATGGGGGTGGTTTATTAACCTGTAAGTGCCAATTTTCTAACATTGAGCCCTTAACTTCTTTAGTCACTTAGATTTTTACTTTTCTGTCATTTGCCCTAATAGCCCTATTAAGCAAACCATTATCTCTCACATATTTGGTAAACTATGCCTAAATTGCTGTTATTTCCCTCCTCAGTCAGTTCTTTAGACCCAATAGGCTGAGCTCCAAGCTTTTCCTCATACGCCCTATTTTCTTGATCTATGATTATTTCTGGGATTCTTTTTTTGTGCCTTCAAAAAAATATGCAACATCTTTAAAATATGTTACTCCAAGCTGGACATACTTACTCATCTGATTTAACTCCAGTATAAGGAGATAAGCCTATGAATATACATTTCTTGTAGAACTCTTCACATTTAGGCAATCTGTTTTGCAATGCTGTTCCATGATTGACTCATGTTGGCCACAGGCTAAGTGTTTCCAGTTGTTTTCTTTCTTACTGTTTTCTACATGAATTTTGTTGTTTTTGTTCTGACATCATTCTTCCTAATGATAACCATTTAGTTTTCCTAACCTACTGTGTACCTGGCACTTAGTTAGGTATCTTACAGATGGTTGTTGAATTAAATCACGTTTTTTTTCCAAGTAGATACAATTTGATTTAAAACATTGCATTTAGAATTTGGTTCCTTTTCTGTTCATTTGGAGTCTATTAGCACATGCTTCATTTCATCATCAGAGGAATTTGTCAAGGAATGAGGCTTATTTGGAAACAGTAGCATGGGGACACTTTTGAAGGATTTCTTGGGACATTGGACACAATTAGCTTTTTTGATGGCTGCTGTCACCCCCATTGGCTCATTGAGTCATTGAGTTTGCTGTCCACTGATTCAGACGTTGCTATGATGGTGTATGATGCTTCTTTTTTAAGGAATTAATTTCCGTTTTGAAAAGTTTCACTGTGTTCTAATATACTCCATCCACCTCTTTTTACAAATGTAAGAAAAGAAGCAGAAAGTTAACTTTCTGACCCTGGCCTATTACCTCTTAGAAACAAGAAGGATAAAAAAAAAAGCAACTGACCAGCTTTTATGTTAACTTGCACAGTTTCATCTAACAGGGAAGAATACTAATGGGAGGGAAATAAAGAAGGTTAGGGGAAAAAAAAAGTTTTTCAAACATTTATTACAAGTACTCAGTCAATCAGCAAGCATTTATTAAATTCCTTGTGTGTTCCGTGGTGCTGGGGACCTGCTCCTAAGGGACTTGTATGCTACTGAGGGAGACAATTCTCTCCCCTGCTCCCCTCCCCCTCCACTTTCTTCCTGTTGCTTTCCCTCTTCTCTTCTGGGTTTTCCTGTCTCACCCAGGCTGTAAGTGAAGCAACCACTCCTGGCCTAATCCCACTGCTGAATGGTACTTTTGCCTTGGGCTGGTTTGCGTCTCCATGGGCACCTTGCTCTTCCCTACCCCGCTTGTTTCTGGAGGCTTATTGTATTGATGCTGGACTTACTGCTGACACCTGACCAGTTTTAGCTCCGCTGAAAGTGATTTGCCAGGCTCAGCCTCCCCAGTCTCAGGGATCATAGATATGTGCCATAATGCTTGGCTCATTTGAACCTTTGCGCATCCCTGTGGATAGATGCCGCCTGTATGATTATCACCATTTCACAGATAAGAAAACTAAAGCTAAGAGAGTCAGGCACAACTAGTAAGTGTCAGAGAGGGCATTTGAACTCTCATTCCTAATTCCAAATCAAACCACGTCCCAGTGCCAAAGATGGGGTGTTTGTAACTCCAGTGCAGGCTCATCAGTCATGATACTGCCAGGTCTCAGGTGTTTTCTCTCAGTCTCACAGTCGTAATTGCCACCTGCTCCTCAGCTAAACTTGCTGGGCCCTGGTTGGGGGGAGGCACTGAGAGTTCTCACAACAACAACAATGTCCTGACTGCTTAGTCTTGCCAGTAGAGATTGAACTACTCCTATTATTGAGCTGCTGCCCCAGAAGCACTCATTCCCCTTCTCTTAACTCCTCAACTCTTTCTTTGCTTGGTGCGTTAGCCCTGCCTTTTTTTGTAGCAAAATCCTTGCTAAGGGTCCTTCCAAATCATGTGAAACCACAGGCCCTGTCCTTTTCCTTTGATCAAAACTGTCTTGGTTTTGTTTTTATACATAGGTTAAATATTTCTTCTTATGAATATTTTCAGACCATACAGCTTACTTTATAGGATTTTCTTTTCAGTCCTTCCCTTCTGTAAATTCTATAAGGTAGCTATATGAACCTACTTTCTGCAGAAACAGAGACTTGTCACTTGTTCCATATAAAATAGATGAAAAGTCTGTCTAAACTAGGCTCTGAAAAAAATCAGCTTTGCAGGAAGAGTTCAGACTTGGCTTAGGAAGTGATAGTCACAGCTTTTGGTATTCCTTTGTATGGCTCTTGTGGTCAGTGCTGTTTTACCAAATAGTCATTGAGTGTATTTTAAGCACCTACTATGTGCCTGGCACTGTCCTAAGTACTAGGGATACAAAAGAAAGGCAAAAGACAAGTAAGCACCTTCTCTAGCAAGGGCTAGTCTATCTATGGATTCTAGTTCCATGTTAGTGCGTTAATTTCTTTAAACAAGCTTAATCTTCTGTTAGCCATGCGTATAGACAAAAACAGAATGTAAACTGAGGCATTTAATGTAAATATAGGCTTGCTTTTCCTTCTCATTAAGTTTGTGATTGAATTAGTAAACTGGGGGTAAATACACCACTGCCTTATTTATATTTAGTGTAATTCAGACAGATTTTCATTATTAGGTGATGTGTTGGACGCTGAGTTTCCTGAGCTGATAGAGGCAGGAACCTGAAAGTTCTTTCTAAGGATAAGTCCAGAAGTAGTGGGTTGGTTGTTCATAGCCGTGGTTGTGGGAGAAAATTCAAAGTTCTCAGCCAAAGGGCAGGAGTCATCATGTGAAATCCAGATTGGAGGTATGAGTGGTGTGTGTAAAGATGTGGTCTTAGAATTATAAATTTAGATCCAAAAGTGACTTCAGAGGCCATCTTAGGTCATCCCTCTTATTTTACGGAGGAGGAAACTGAGGCCCAGGGAGATTAAATTACTTGGGTTTTAGATTATAGATCTAGAGCTAGAAGAGATCTCAAGAGACCATCTCTTTTTCCTCTCATTTTATAGGAGACTGAGGCCTGGGTAAGTTAGGTGACATGTCCATAGATCACAAAGATAGGTTTTGAACAGAGGTCTTCTAACTTCAGAACTAGTGCTTTGGCAACTGTGTCATGCTGTCTCCCTGACTCAGGTGGAAGGGCCTGGTACTTGGAGAGTGAAGTTGTGCTTGGGATTGTTATTATTTGTTGTTGTTCAGTTGTTTTCAGTCATGTCCGACTCTTCATAACTCCATTTAGGGTTTTCTTGACAGACACTGGAGTGATTTACCACTTCCTTCTCCAGTTGATTTTACAGATGAGGAAACTGAGGGAAACAGGGATAAGTGACTTGCCCAGGGTCGCACAGCTGGTAAGTATCTGAGGCCAGATTTTAACTTAGAAAGATGGGTCTTCCTGGCTCCAGGCCTTGTACTCTATCCGCTGTACCACCTAGAGTTTGATAGATGCTTGTTTTTTTCTGGGCACATCTGTCTTTATGGTTGGAATCCTAAGATTATCCAGCCTTCTGGCTTGCTGTGAGTGACCTTCTGGGTCATTCTTTTGATCCTTGGTGCTATGATGGTAGGGAAAGGACTGCTCACTTGGGTCCTAGAAGCTCTTCAAAGTAGACAGGCCCAAAATTTTTAAGAATGAAGTTCTGGTCAGCATAAGATAAAGTAAATTCTGATTCTTATTTTTTAGCTTCTTAAAACTATCGAAGTTTTTTTTTGAGGTTTCTTAAAATGTTATGTGTATTTTTAAGTACCAAAGTTTAAATTGATATAGGTTGCTCTGGAACCTTTAGCAAAGAAACTTCTTTCTTCTTATGAACATCATGGAGTTCAGTTTACTGTCTTTTAAGTACTGAAGCCATGTTCATTCTGACTTCTCCCAGAAAAGGCCCAGTGTGGTTTTTCCATAAAAGATTTAAAAGTTGGCATTTCCTGTTGCTTTTCAAAGTGTATACCAGAAGAAAATCTGATGAAGTGAGCTCTTTGTTATAAAACTATGAGAGCCAGATTCTGCCATACAATATTAAATAGTCCATTTTGAAGAATAAACAAGTCAAGCGCTCTTTGCATATGTTGCGAAGGGCAATTTGTGCAACTGTCTTTTCATGATAGGTATTATTTTCCAGCATTTTACCATGAAAAGTTAAAACAGATGAGTGAACAGTTCTGCTGAGGGCAGGAGAGAGGAATGGAAATGTTTTCTCTGCTGCATAAGAGCCAGGTTCTGATCTCAGATGTGTGGTATGTGGCATCGTGAAAATATACTTCTCAATTTGACACCTTTCTTCAAAAGAATACTATTGGGCCCAAAGCACAATCACAAAGTTAGCTTCTTCATCCTGTTATTCTCTTTGTGATACAGCTAAGTTGTGATGTTGCTGAAGTCACATGTTATATCAGTGATGGAGCCAGGAATAAAACTGAGGTTGTTCTGGTATTAGGTCCACAAAAAATTAAAGTGCCTTCAAGTTCTCCTTAAATAATTTTGGCTGTTTTCTATTTACAAATTCCAGAGTGAAGGTGAGATCTCAGTGTTATAGATTAGGATGTATCTGTATGAAAATACTTTAAGCATCATGATTTTGTTGGTAGTGGGTACTCCTTCCGCTGTTGCAGATTGTAAACATCTTGGTAGGTGGTTTTCATGAGTAATTGTGACCAAAAAATATCATCTGTACATAAATTGATAATAAGCTCTCAAAATTTAGCTTCTCTAGTCCTGAGACGAGACATATTTAGTTTCTTACCAGTCCCACATACCATGTCTTTCCAGCTTGATAGAACTGGACAGAGCTTATCAGGAACTTAGGTTTACCCCAGATCACGGTGAGACATCAGAGTAGGACTTTGGTGCTTAGATATGAAAAAGTGAAAAGGCTGATTAGTGACGTCTTTCTAGAATAATTATTGATTTTTGTAGGGATATGCTCTGTTTAATCCCCAATGTCTATTACGAAGAACTTGTTGAAGGAAGAAAGATGGATAGAATATTCTTATCATCCTAATATCACATCATAGTTTAGAACCTGTATCATCTTATCACTATAAAGTATCTTATAAGAAACTTATTGTAGTTTGAGTATACCTTTATCCAGAGGGATTATTTGTTAAAGGAAAGAAATAAGGCCAGAATTCAGAATTTAAGATAAAGTGGTTTTTATTGAAAAGACATTGATGAACACTGGATTCTAACACTTAGCATAGTGCCTGGCACATAGTAGGCATTTAATAAGTGTTTATTGATTGATTAATTCTTGGCTCATTCAAAATGTGTCTTGGCATAGCCATTTCATTTTTTGGCATGCCCAAGCCTAAACCCATTTTAGGGTGAGTTTTTTTTTCCATATTTCTTTTTTTTATTATTATTAATTTATTTTGAGTTATCAACAATCACTTCCATAAGCTTTTGAGTTTTAAATTTTTCTCCCCTGCCTTCCCTACCTCCCTTCTCAAGAGGTCACACACTAGGCTATACACATACATTCCTATTAAACACATTTTCACATTAGTCATGTTGTAAGGAAGAATTAGAACCACAGGAGGAACCACAAGAAAGAGGAAACAAAACAAAACAGAAGAAAAAAAAAGAGCAAACAGAATGCTTCGATCTGCATTCAAACTCCATAGTTCTTTCTTTGCATGTGGGTAGCATTTTCCATCATGAGACTTTGGAGATGTCTTAGATCCTTGGTGGAGTGTGTTTTTTAAAAAAAACCAAACTATTTTAAAGATATGGTCAGATCCACGCTGGGGAGGGTAAAAATTAGAGCCCAAAATCATAAGATGTAGAGGTTGAAGGGACCTTGGAGGTCATCATGTCCAGCCCCTCTTTTTGCATATGAAGAAACTGAGTCTGGCAAGTTTCTGAGGCAAAATTTTAGCTCAAGACTTCTGGCTACAAAGCCAGCATCCACCTGTCTGCATTCCTGGACTTCAGTGGACACTTAGTTGAACCTATACCTGAAAAGAATATTCTGATCTACAGTGCATTTAACAGGTAATTATCTAGCCTGTGATTGAAGGCCTATGATGAGGAGGAATCCACCATCTCTAAGATAGCTTATTTCATCGTTGGATAGTTCTGACTGTTAGCAATGTTTCCACTGTTCCTTAACTAGTTCATCATCTAACCAGGCTTCACACATCTTCTTTTTGTGAAGTTGATTTTAAAAAAATTAAAGTGATTTAAAAAAGTTTTCTAATGCTTTTCATTTTTACATCGTAGTTGTTTCTAAATTATATCTCCCTGGCATTGAATCCTCACTTGTAGGGTATAACATGCTATTAAACAACTTACAGTGATGATGTCAGGCACTGTATGCATAGTTCCCCACTTTTTCTCTGAGGGGATGCAGATATGTTTCAGTTTATGTTTTCTGGGACTAAGTTTGGTCATTACAGCTATTAGAGTCTAGTTTCCTTTTTCTTATGTAGTGTATTAATAACAGTATATTGCTTTCTTAATTCTGTTTAGCTGTTCTGCTCTAACCTCAGTGCTAACCTCTAATCTCACATGTCCAACCACCTTTTCATACAGCTCAAACTGGATGCCCAGTAGACATCTTAAAGTCAACATATCCAAAACGGAATTCATTATCTTTCTCCCTAAACCTTCTTCTCCCCCCCAACTTTTCTTTTCCTGTAAAGGACAACACTATTCCCCCAACCCCTCAGGTTTGCAGCTCACGTTCCTCCTGACTCCAAGTATAGCACACTTTATCTTACAATGTGTTGTAGCTCTATACTTATAGAGAAAAACAAAACAAAAACAGATGGAAGCCAAAGAAATGGCGATAGTTTCACTGGGGCAAAGATTAGAAGCTTTCCTTTAATCAGAAAAACAAGTCTATACCCACTGTGTGGAATTTCTGGCACTTAGTTACTAATAAACAAAACTTCCCTTACAGTTTTACTTTTATTTTCCTAAACTGCAAAGGTGGTAGAATTCCTACTTGAGGAGAGAGTTCAAACAATATTAAATTAAATTTTAGCGCTAGGAGTATTATTGTAGAGTGCAAGGGTCACATTTGAGTGCCCCAATTAAGTTTTATTGACTTTTAAAAGCCATTGTCAATCCTGTTACTCAACTCCAGACTTCCACCAGCTGATCTTACTTGAATTTTGGTAAATAAAAAAATTGTTTGTTTTGAAAATTTTGCTTGCTTTCTGAGAAGTGTTTGTCACCTGTCAAGGCAAGCGTGCTTATCTGCCTAGTAATAAATTCTAGTGGACACACAGATGAGTTTATTCAGCTTTCCTTTCTGTTATCACATGCTTTCTTACATATGAGAATGGCAAGAAATCTCACATATGGCGTAGTGATAAAATGTATGAGAAGTCATTTTAGAAATTCCCCTAACATGCTTGTGAAATTTCTAAGGAGATACTTTTCAAAGTGAATTTTTATACAACAAATTTTGTTTAGGTGATGTTATTCAGTAGCTCATGCTGATTAAACCTTCTCTTTGCCATAACTAGGTCCTAAGTGATATAGATTCTGTAGGATTTAGAGAAGTTTCTAATGTAGTCCTCTCCAATAAAGAAATCTTTCCTGACGTGTGGGACATCATGGCTGTCACTATGGATAAGGATAAGGATCCTTGATCAAAGATCAAGGAGTTAGCATTCACTTTTTTTTTTTTTTTCAATTAGAGAAAGACTTGTTGCTAACAAGTAAAGGGTTCTTGCTGTCACCATGTTTTTTCTGGAGTGAATTGCTGTCTTTGTTGCTGATGTGTGTTTGAAGTGGTCCTGCCATGTGTGTCTGGCATTGTGCTGTATTCAGGTGAATACAGAGACACAGGTGAAGTTTCCCCTGGCCACAAAGAAGCTACACAATATGTACAAAATAAATATGAAGTAATTTGGGGAGGAGGGAATTAACATGTATGATGTACCATGTAGGTGGTGCATGAGCCAAGCCTTTAAGGAAATTCAAGGTTCTCTGAGCAGAGGTGAAGAGGGGAGTGTATTCTAGACACTGGGACAGCCTGTGCAAAGGCGTGGAACCTAGAGGAATAATGTAGGCCAGTTTGATCAGAATGAGGAGTGTGGAAAGGGGAAGCAGTGTGAAATTAGCTTGGGAAAGTAGGCAGGAACCACACTGCCAAGGTCTTTAAATGCCAGACAGAGAACTTGTGTTTTATTCTGGACTCAACAGGGAGCTTCTTGATCGTAGTCATACCTGTGCTTTGGCAATGTCAGTTTTGTAACAGTGTGGAGGATAAACTGGAGATGATTTGGTACAAGGAGGCCAGTTAGGAAGTGATTGCAGGGGTCCAGGAAAGAAGTGGTGATGGACTGAACTAGGTTGGTAGTTGTGCCGGTGGAGAGGAGATGGATAGGAGAGACTGTGAAAATAGAATCAAGACTTGGCAACTGATTGTGCAGATGGATGAGGGACTTTTTTCATTCTCTAACTATGGACATTACTTATCAAAGGTAGCAAAGACATAGAGAACAGGCCAAACTTGGTCAAGTTATAATAGAAAACATCATTTCTTTTTATGAGAAGGAATGAGAAGAAATGAAGTCTACATCAAGTTCTCTGTGTAGTTATACTGTTTGTTAGTATTGTTTTGGCTGTCCTAGTCAGTATACAAAATTCAGATCTTATTGACTGAAAATATGGGGTACGTCCTCCTTAAAACATGAAAATGAAATATTGGTATGTGCATCTACACATCTAAAGCCTTGGCATTTCTCTCCTTCCCCCTCAGTTTTGATGAATAAGCCCAGGTTTCTTTCTCTTATAATTTGCCCCTAGGGGGCAGGTTGCTTTGTGGTCAGGGCAGAAATTCAGAGGTATGAACAATTTGATTTGGTGACGCTAAAGGAACACCTGAGTACGGTTCACCTCTTTAGTGTCTCACCAAAGTTTCAGAATAGAAAGGCAGTAAGTGCTGTTGTTTGAGGGTGTTAGAGTGAGGGTTCTTT
This sequence comes from Vombatus ursinus, assembly GCF_900497805.2. NCBI lineage: Eukaryota > Metazoa > Chordata > Mammalia > Diprotodontia > Vombatidae > Vombatus > Vombatus ursinus. Next base: position 24,223,583 of record NW_020954569.1, read on the forward strand.
TGGTAGAAGAGTTGGATTAGTTGGATTAATTGACTGATGAGGCCCCTTCTCACATTTTGTGCTTCTGGGATATATTAAACAGTAAGGTGGATTGAGCACTGGACTTAGATTGAGTAAGATCCGAGTTCAGGTTCTGCCTCAGACACTGTATTAGCTGTCTAGCCCTGGGCAAGTCAACGTAAACTCTTTCAGCCTTAGTCTCTTTATCTGTAAAATGAAGAGAATGATTGCATCTACCTCCCAGGATTGTTGTGAGGATTAAATGAACTAAAAAGTGCTTTGTAAACTTCAAAGCACTATATCAATGTTAGCAACGATTATTGTTTTTGAGGGCAGAGACTATGTTTCCGGATTTAATATAGTATTTCAGAAATGCTTGTTGAATTGAAAGGGTCCATATGAAAACATTTACTTGGTCGAAGACAAGGGTCAAACAAGACAGTATCATTGCTGCAGCATTTTTGTAGGTGTTTTTTTCAGTCACATATTTGGCCCCCAAGAAGATTCCTGTGTAAAGTGAGGTGAATCTGCTAAATGGAGAAGCTTGTGAAACTCAGCTGACATAGAGCCAGAACAAGGTCACTCGACTGTCTGCATTATCTACCTGTGGACCGTCAGCAACTAAAGTATGTTTTGGCCTGGGCATCAGTGTTCAGATAATTATCATTGGCTTTATTGAGGGATCTTAGCAGCCGATACTTTAAACCAAATAGAACAATATCTCTGATCAATAAACAGCTTTCACTGAGCATTTTTTAGTTTTTATTGATGATGAGAGAACAGTGAGTAATTTGAATGTTTCTCACATCTCAGAAGCCAGCTCATAAAAAAAGATAATATTTGGCAGTGACTCAATAGTGCCAACACAGCCTTTGGTTATCAGGGAAAACTGGAATTGAGAGAGTGTGATCTCTCAATTAAAGTTCAAAAGTAAACGTATGGTTATTAACGTACACCAGGCAATCCGATATTTCCCTTCTCCTTCACAGTGCAATGTTATTGACCGACGGAGAGAACTCAGAATACCGTGGATGTACAATGACTGTACTTAGAGGAAAGGTGTTCTTAATCTGGGATGAACTTGGTAGCTATATTTTAATATAATTGGTTTCTTTGTAATTCTATGTATTTTATTTTATGCATTTAAAAACATTATTCTGAGAAGGAGTCCTTAGGCTTCCTCAGACTTCCAAGGGGGTCTATAACACAAAAAACTGAGAATCCCTGCTGTAGGAGATCCTTCAGACCCATTTCTGAAGCAGCTTCTAATTCTTTTATCCATATGCAGGTTCACGTCTTAAATATCATAGCAGTATAGACTCTCAGCTATTCAGTGGTTGACTTTATTTTCCGAGCTTAATCACCATATATGCCCAAAAGTGGTGTCAAAGCATCCCAAAGGTATTCTCTTGGTTAATATTCCAAACTGTGGGAGTGATGTCCAGGACTACTTTAATTACCAGAGAATTTTGCTTTCAGGAACTCAACATTTATGGATGGAAATTTTATGAAAACAAAAGAGAAAATAGGCATACACACACACACATATGTATACACACATACATATATTGAATTAACAGTGCTATGCAAAACAACTGGTATTTTATACAGTACTTTAGAGGTTTCAAAGTGCTGACCTTGCATTCCCTGGACGCCAGTGTCAGAAATGGTTCCTCTCTGTTAGGGTATTCCTCATGTAGACCATATGGAAAAGAGAGTTTCAGATTAGCCTTGTCTCTGACACTACCAGCTTGCGCTTGTTGGATTTGCTGGCATGTGTGAGTGGCAGGGCAAGCCACAGAGAACATAGGACAGATGGGAAGATGTCGTGATGGGTAGGCCCTGGTGACTCGGTAGATGGATGAAAGGGATTTGAAGCATGTCTTGGGCTGGCTAGAAGATAGGGAAGAGACAGTCTTGTCTGATGACTTAGACTGAGGCCCCTGGATGAGCATGCGCGCGCGCACACGCACACACACACACACACACACACACACACACACACACACACACACGGGGAAGATAGAGGCAGATCAAAAGCACCAGTAGTAGTTGGGTCAGTCCAGCCTAGTGGTCTTGTCACAGCACTATGGTGTAGAAGCAGTTCAGACTCCGTGACTTGGTTGGTTGTAATTGGGGATGTTAATCAATCAGCTCCAGATCCATCCCGTTGTCTCTTCTGCTGTGTGGGTGAGTAACACCATTCTTCTAAGTCGCCCTGCCATCCCCATGTCACTTCGTGCTGGCACCAGCAGCTTAGGTCAGAATTCTTCTTTCAGTACTGCTCTTGAAACAGCCGACATGTGGTTTCCCCAAAGGTTGCTGTGGCTTCAAGGACGCAAGCTTAGATTCACTGGCACTGTCTACATTCTGGCAGTGTGCCTGAAGTTCAGATAAGCCATTGATACCATAGATGACACTATCATGAGCATTACACTTGTGCCTTATGATGCACTGCTGGCTAATTTATGAAAATGAAGACTGAATTGCTCTTCCTGTGCACATGTTTTGGGCATTTATGGTCAAATCGAAATAAGAAACTAACCTTGGTTTATGAATAGAAAGATCATTAGATAACGAAGGGATGAGAGAGGGAAAAGAGGAAGGTCTGGAAATCTCCCATCCTTTAAAAGTCAGACAGGAACTACTGCTTTCTGCCACTCATACATTGCAGGTTTTGCAAAGCACTTTATAAATGTTATCTCACTTGATCCTTACAATAATCCTGTAAGGTATCCCCATTGGACAGATGAAGAAACTGAGGTGCAGAATGGTTAAATGATTTGCCCAGGGTCATACTCGTGACCTCGTAAGTGTCTGAGGCAAGATTTGAACTCAGGTCTTTCTTACTCCAAATTCAACTCTCTTCCCTGTGCCTCCTAGCTTCATCTTTTAGCAAGTTGCTAACACCTCAGATCCAGTCCTGGCTCTGATGTTTTACCTCCTGTGTCACCTGTCAGTCTCATCCTTGATAAATAAGGAGGTTGAGAGTAGCTATAGTCCTTTCCTACTCTAAATTCTCTGATTCAGTGATTTGGTCTCTTGCTTTGCTCCCTGTGCCTTCATCCTGCAGCTTTCCTGGTACCTGATTTTTGCCCTGGACCTTTTTTTCCACCCAAATTTTCTCTGTTCTAGCCCTCATTACCTTTTTGTATGGCCCAATTCTGACTTGACTTTCTGTTCTTAACTTGCTCAAGAGCCTGTTCTTACCTCTTTCTTACCTCTTGTCCCTGAATTTGTCCCTAATTTTGTTTTAACAAACTGTTCATTATAACAACCTGTTTTAACAACCATCGGAACCTTGCTTTAGGTCTAAGCCCACTTTTTCTGTGTTGCCACCTTTGCTTTAGATCTCTTAGTCCTGGCTTCTGGCTCTGTAATCCATGACTGTCTGTTGTCAGTAGTCTTTGTGCTGACATGTTGTAGCATCATCCTTCTTCATTATAAGAGCATTCTTACTATGTAAATCAATCAAGCAATTATTTTTCATTAGTATGTTTCTTAATAGCCACTGTAAACTGAACATTGCACAATTATCTACTGAATTTGGATCTATACAAGCTATTTAGTTGTTGACTGCTGAATTGATCCACCCTTTCTCTGTTATGGCCATGGAGTGGAGTGGAGTTTGCCCGATGGCTTTTGATCAAATGAGTGATTTTAATGTTACTGGACCAGCAGATGAAATGGCTGCATACTGAGAGTTTACTATGCAGAGTGCTTTGTTCTACATTGTGGGTTTTTTGTCCTTTTTAATTTTAAGTTTAAGCAAACCAGGTTGTTATCATAAGACTCCTAAACTAGAAATGAAAGACAGTTTCTGTCACTTACGACAGGATACTTAGGTATATGAGGTTTAAAAAAGACTACCATGGAATAAAACTAAAACCTTTGTGTGGGGGGCAGGGGTGGTGGTGAGATACACTCAGTGAAGTAAAATAGAGGGAGAAAAAGAGAGAGAATCCCTCTCTTGGAAATGAAGAAAAATTCTGTGCTCCCTGGTGTTCTTTTGAAAAGAAGCCAGGAAGTGAGCCCATAGTTCAAAAAATCCTCTAAAACTAAACTAACGGAAAAAGCCTAAACTGCTAGAGGCTGAAACTCAATATTGAGGAGGTGGTATGTTGTAGGGAAAACTCTGTCTGGAAACCATAACTTGGGGTGACTAAAAATAGAAGGCTTACTCATTTGGAACTTTGGGTGGTGAAAGGAAGAACTTTTTTTTTTTTAAGATTTCATTGTGACATGTGGTCAGACCTGAGGTATGACTTGGATATGGTGTACCCAAACAAGGCTGCCCTAAAAATAATCACCTTTTTAATCTGAGTTAAGATTTATTTCAGAGCATTACTTGAGCAATCAGACTTTCTTTTGAAAAGCTTACCTTGGATGAGAGCATTATGTACAGGATGATAAATTAAAAAAAAGAAAGAAAGAAAGAAAGAAAACCAAACCTTTATTGAATGCCTGCATTACGTGAAATGCTGTATTTTGTTTTTCAGTCGTTTTCAGTAGTGTTTGACTCTTCATGACCCCATTTGGGGTTTTCTTGGCAAAGACACTAGAGTGGTTTGCCATTTCCTTCTCTAGCTCATTTTACAGATGAGGAAACTGAGGTAAACAGGGTTAGATGACTTGCCCAGGATCACAGCTAGTAAGTGTCTGAGGCCAGTTTTGAACTCAGGGAGATGAGTCTTCCTGACTCGAGGCCCGGTGCTCTATCCATTGCTCCACCTAGGTGCTGTATATAGCATGTCACAAAGAAATAGTTGCTTCTTTAATGCAGTGGAAGCAAGTTGACTAAAGGATTTTCTTGTCTTTAGGTTGCTTTTCAAAACAATTATTACATAATTGAATCAGTATCATAAGTGTAAGATTTAGGATGGATTTCTATTTATTGAGAGTGGATCCTGAGGTTAGTGATTTTCTTATTCCCTCACTTTATTTTAAAATTATTACTGGCTATTAAACATGAATTGGCTCATCTTTCGGAGAGAAATATAATTTATCTTCTACTGTAAAAAATGTCTTCTTAGTTTTCAAGAAGCTATGGAAAAGATGAGGCTGTATTTTTAAAGCATTAGAAAAAATATTTTTGTGATTTTTCTCAGAGTTCATACAGTTCATAAATCATTTCTTACTCAGTGTTCTTTGTACCTCTGTTTTAGTTTGTCTTATCAGGATAGATGATTGTAAAAATAGTTGATTTCAAATTAAAAGGGAGTTTAAAGTGGAAAAGTTTTCAAGTAGAATTTTCTCTGTGCTACACAAATATCATTACAAGTTTAAGAGTAGAATTTTATTCCCATATCTAACTAGTTGGTCATATTCTTGTTTTGATTTCACACCTATGATTTAGCATACGAGTTATTAAATGGTTAAACATGCTATTTTCAGGGTTAAGTCTGTATAAGTGGAAGTGGATATATACATTCTGGTCCCAAAATAGCTTAAAGTGATATTCAAGCTTTTAAGAATAGACATTTGCCATCTTCCAACTTCAAGTGAATTGATTAATCAGTGTCTTCAGGAAGAAAATTCTTTTATCAATAGGAGTAGGAAATGTAAGTTTCTTTTTTTTTTTTAATACTAAGTTCAAAAGGTAAGGAAGAAAAGTTTTACATATGTGTTACATAAGTATGTGTTTTTTTTACATTTATCTATTTTCTTTGCTGCAGTTAGGTTCTAGAAGAGTCAAAGTGAGAAACCCTCATTCTTTTCCATAGTAATTATATTAAAAGATTTTAGTTTTTCAATACATCCTAAACTAGTCATATTGTTGGTTTTTAGTGTAGCAAGATTAGGTCTCATAACTATCATAATCCAAAAGATCCTTTAATAAGGTTGTCTTTGTATCTTCATGGTCTCACATCGCTTGAAAGCAACAAACTCGCTTAGCTGAGTTTGAAATATATTGATGTACTCCCAAATGCTGATCCCAGGTCCTGAAGTGAGGAAATCCCAAAGGGACAAAAGTATGTGTGTTGGGGGGGGGTAATTTTGGAGTAGAATAGAGGAAATTTGGTTCATTTTTTTTTACCCCCAAAGAGCTACATGTAATGTGTACCTTTGATAGACATAGTTTCATTTGAGAAAATTTTCCATGGAGCTCTCTATTCATAGCATGCAGGTTCCACAAAACACAGATCAACTTAAGTTAATCATGAACCAAACTCTCCCTGTGCATAAAGCCTTTCTTTCAGAGTAAGCCTTTACAGGAAGGCTGTAATCTCTAAGGTCACCAATGACCTTTTAATTGCCATGTTCGATGGCTTTTTCTCAGTTTTCATTCTCCTCAACCTCCCTTTCTCTCTCTCTCTCTCTCTCTCTCTCTCTCTCTCTCTCTCTCTGTGTACATATATATATCTCTATATGTATAGTATATATAGTATTTGATGTAATTAACCATCCTTTTCTTTTTTTAATGTCTTGATTCCCTTGACTTCTTTGTCCCTGTACTATCCTTACAATAAGTATAAAACATATGTAATAAGAAATTGGATCCACAGTCAGTTTGTTTTTCTTCCTCTTCAGATTTGTACAAATAAATATGTGTTTGTATTTGCTGTGCTTAATAAACTACTTTAACTCATTCCCATCTTTTAGTTTTTATCACTTCATTGTCAGGGATCTGATCCTTATGATGAGTTTGTAGGTTATAGACTTATGCCTTGCTATATAAATGACTGTCTTTGTAAATCAAGGGTTAAATTTCTTCTTAGCTACACATTCTGATAACCCAGGCTATTTTTTTATAAGGCAAACAGAGGAAAATCACATGGTGCTTTTTTGTTACCTAGAGCCATAAAATATATTTGAAAGAGTGTCATTTATAAGATAAATTCTGGGTTCTCTGGTTTGCAGATCTTAGAAAGTGAACTTTCTAGTTCTGTAATGCATGTCGAAGAGAAGGTTATAATTGGCCCATAACAGTCATGAGCAATACAGTGGTGCTATGAATTGGAAGTATTGTATTAGAAAACTTGTTATTTTGGCACAGTGGTAGCTGTTGATGCTGCCACAGGGGAGATTTTGGTTTCAGGGAGACTTCTCTGATTGCAGTGAGACCTTACTGGTCACAAGGATGGGAGGTGTCCACCCCCTTTTCTCTTTAACTGAGAACAATGAAGCTGTTCCAAGGGCAGACTTAGAAAACTGTAACAGTCTGGGAGAGGAGGTTTCAAGGTCAAGTGAAGAAAAAGATTGTTATCCTCAAAATAAAATAGTATTTCAGGATGAACTAAATAAAAAGGGAGGAGGGGCAGTACATTTGTCAGTCGTGGTATAGTATGTAGTATAGTAAATAATCTATTCAAAGCCTTTCTTGAATAGGGTTCAGCAACAAATTTCTTTTGGTTAGCCAATGGATCAGCTTAGGTATATTAAGGAAAAAAGTGATTTAAAACGTTAACTCCACCATGTGAAGTTGTTGCAACACTGTGTGTTGCATCTGTTACGCATGCTAAAGGAGAGTTGAACTATTCTGTAGTGGAAGTACTCTTTGTAGAATTGGGCTCTATTTCTGAGTCTACATTTCAACAACACTCTTTTTCAGGTGTTTCCATTTCAAGGAAGATAAGTCCTCATGGAGTTTTTCCCATTAAAAAGACAGTTTGAAGAAACCATATGTGCTCTTGGCAAATCAGATCTGTTAATAAACAGCAGCACATTATGTACTAGCTTTGAATGTAAGAAATTGGCAGGCCTCCTACTGTGGAGTGCTGAAATACTGTCTTTGCATGCTTTAACCAGTATTGCAAATCTAAGGGACGTCTCAAATTAATCATTTTCAAAGAATTCACATGTAGGCAGAAAATGTTTCATAGAAATTGGGCATAGAAATCTGTAGTCAAGAGGGATATACAGCAAGTGTATAGTCAGGGGATCCCTTAATAAGATTGTTTTTGTAGTTTTTCAAGGTTTCAGAGCACTTTAGAGCAGCATGTTCACTTAGACACAAAACATATGAGTTTGAAATATGTTAATGAACCCTCTAAATGCTGGATCCAGTGCTGGAAGGGTATACCTACCTAGAGATACCCAGAAGATGTCCCATTCAGCCCTCTCATTTTACAGATAAGGGAAATTGAGGTTTAGAGAGGCTGTGATTTACCCAAGGTTACATAGATACTAAGTGTTAGACATGGAATTTGAACCCAGATCCCCTGGTTCCATAGCCTGTGTTCTTTATACCATACTATACTCTTCTCCCCATCCCCCCACAGAACTTTCCTCTAATTTTAGGCAAGTTCTAGAAGTTAGTTAGTAGAATGTTAGCAGGTTAGTAGGGATTTTTTATGGTTATAAAGTGTGCAACTATTTTTCAGTTGTCACAGGTTAAAGTACTTAAAAAGAGAACAGTATTAAAATATAAAACATTTTTAACTTGGCAAGTTATATGGAATGGAGGGGAAAATCTTGTCCGAAGAAGAAAGTTGGCCTAGTTAAAGGTCACATTTTTGGGAACTCTTTTTATATATTCAGATTAAGTGGCTTATAGATGAGACTTGGATCATCCCAAGGTAGATTCGGGCTCAGAATGTCACTAAAATATTGTACATGTATATAAGCTATGAGTGATTTATAGAGACAAGTAAATTTTATGTGAATTGCAAACCCAAGTTCTTGAGTTGGCAGATGGTAACCATTGAAGCACTTTGCTTGGTATGTATCATGCTTATATTTTGGAAAGTTAATTTGGCTTGCTCAGCATATTTATAACATGTTAGGAGAATTTTCAAGTTATGCTCTAGTGAATGAATGGCTTATAATACACAAAGTAATTCTCTGTTTCACTGCCATCTTGTAAAGTATAGTTCATGGAAACTCCCAGCCAGGAGTCCTTTTAGGAGACAGTAATTGGATCTTTGAAAAACCTTGTCTTCTTTGTAATCATCTCATATATTTGGCATTTAAAAGGGTAGGCACTTAGGGGAAGAATATTCATGTTCTTCCACTTGGTTTATTTTAGTTTTTTTACTTTGCCAATAGCTATGCAGGTATTGAATAGGCATCTATGTCATCATTAGTAGTAGTTATTATTGTTTTGTCATTTTTTAGTCATGTTCAACTCTTCGTGACTCCATTTGGGGTTTACTTAGCAAAGATATAGGAGTGGTTTGCCATTTCCTTCTTCAGCTCATTTTACAGATGAGAAAAAGGGGTAAGTGACTTGTCCAGGGTCACACAGGTAATAAGTGTCTGGGGCCAGATTTGAACTCAGGAAGATCAGTCTTTCTGACTTCAGGCCTACCGCACTGTCCACTGTGTCACATAGCTACCCCTATCATTAGAGCACAAGTTTAAATATTTTTATTATTGAACACAGCAATGATTTATAGATTCATTTTCTTCCCTAGTAAAAAGGAAAGAAGAATATTTATGTGCTAGGAATTCCTTTATTCTAATCATAAAGCTTCCATGTGATTATCCTGGATGCAAGAAATGGAAGATTTTAAATTCTTAATTGTAATTTAAATTCTTCCTTATGATCAGTCTTTTTTTTTTTCCTTTTCCCCTTGGAGGCAATTGGGGTTAGGTAACTTGCTTAGGGTCACACAGCTAGTAAGTATCTGAGGCCAGATTTGAATTCATGTCCTCCTGACTCCAGGGCTAGTGTTCTGTCCTCTGTACCAGCTAGCTGCCCCTGTGACAAGTCTTTTAGCATTCTGTGGTGTGAAAAAGGATTTTCCTACTCACTGTGATGGCAGTGTGAGTAACTGATGGAGTGGCTTAGGATTGAATAAGGTAAAACATGGTGAATGAATCCTTCAGGATCTGAGAGGTTACTGAGTGGATGCCTTTGAACTCACACAAGCGCTCAGGATTCCACAGGGCACCACAAAAGAAGCAATATATCTATATGTGAATTACTAATTCAGAGAGAATCATTTTACTTCTTGTCTTTTAACATTGCATCAGTGAAGTGATTTGCTTTTCTTTGCCTGAAGGCATGTGCAGCATATAAGTTCACAAATTGATGTCAAGTAGATGCTGCATTTATTCAGGAGTGAGATAGGTTTCTGTGGAACTGATAACAGATGAGGAGGGAGCTAATGAAAGGTTTTTATCTGTGTTGAACTGTAAGCAGCTTTTTGATATTTCCTGCTGTTGTAACCTCCAGGAGAACTCCGGGGGCACCATCTTTCATTACATTGTCCTAACTGCTGGAAGTTCAGTGCTGCCTGCATGCTGAAGAATTCTGCTTATCTTGGGAGTCTTTGATTAATGACAGCAAGAGGGCAAACTAGCTTGTAGGTCAGCTCTTCCTAGAGTAAGAGAGGGTTCAAGGAGTTCTTGAGATTAGTAGGATCTGTGAAACATCAATAACACTTCTGAAATACTTGGTAGTAGTGTTTTGTTAGCTTAAGACTGCATTGAAATTGGAATTGTATTTTATAACTGATTATGTAATAATTGTCCTTATTCATTTTTCTGCTCTCTGTGAGCATTTAAAATGAGAGTCTTAGGAAGCTTTCTTGTATCTTGACTTCTCTCACTACTGTATATCACTAGAGAGAATTTTCACTGTAGCATGGAATTTAATGCATCAGAAGAGGGTTTGTTTTCCCAAGATTTACATTGTCAGTTGACAAATCTCCTTGGCAGTTGTCCCAGGTTATGTTTTTCAAGCAACAAAAAATTGTGAGTTTTTAAATGAAATATATATAATGTAGTGCTTTTTTGATTTGAGTAATAGTAGTTGAAGGAGGTCATGGATGTCTCACAGAAATCTATGTGGAAAATATAAATTGATTATGAGAAGGCTTATATTAACATTTGAAAAGTTTGCTTGTAGGTCTCAAGATGGATTCACTACACGGGTTCTCTAAATCCCAGTTGTCACATAAGACGTTCACAAGCCTAGTGTACTAGTATACATCTTTTATATGTTCCAAGCTGAGAAGTGATAAATATTTGAGCTGGATTTGGGATTTCATCAGTGTAAGGAGCTCCTGGTTAGGACACTCTCTTATCAGTGCAAATCAGCAGCCATTCTGCAGTTTACAGTTTTCAAGAGTTTCCTGAGGCACTGAAAGGTTAAATCTTTCACATGCATCTCCTCTCCACCCTGTTTGGTGCAGGACTTCTTTATCTCATGTTTGGATTGTTGCAATAGCCTTATGGTTGGTCCCCCCTTCTTCAGTTCTCTCCCTGTTGTACTCCATCTTCCACTCAGCTATCAGAATGTATTTCCTAAAGTGCTGGTCTGATCATGTCTCCTCCCCCCCCACCCCCCAATAAGCTCCAGTGGATCTCTTGAGGATCAAATATGAAATCTGCTGGCTTTTAAAGTCCTTTGCAGACTGACCCTTTTCTAACTTTTCAGCCGTCTTAAACTGTACTCTCTTCTAAGTACTCCAAAATCTAACAACATTGGCCTATTTGTTATTCCTTGCCCATTCCATCTCCCAACTGTGCCTTTATACTGGCTGCTGCATATACCTGGAATGCTGTCTGTCCTCATCTCTGCATCCAAATGTCCTTGGCTTCCTTTAAGGTTCAACTCAAATCCCAGTTTCTGCTGTAAGCCTTTCCTGTTAATTTCTTCCTTCTCACTATCTCATTTTCATCTACATTGGTCTGTATATTGTATCTACAATTTTTTGCATGTTTTTGTCCCCTTAGAATATGTATCTGGGACGTAGTAAGCCCTTAATAAATTATTGTTGTAATGTCACACAGTCAGTATGTCAGGTAGTACTTGATAAATCAGTACCCAGATTAACCTGATTCCAGAGGCAGCCCCTATTCATGATACATACTTTGAAACCTCATAAAGGTTGTTGTTATACTGTGTGTGTGTGTTTTTCCCCAAACACGTGTTAGAGGTAAGACCACATCTTTTTTCAATCTAATCAATACATTGTAGTACCTCTCATTGTTAAAATAGAGCCTCCATTTTGTCTTTTATGTTTTGTCTTATAAAAATAGGCATGGGACAAAGTACTTCAGTTATGACTAATCAGTGCAACCCCTTTTAGAAAGTACATCACCTTTCAGACCTCAGGGTGTAATACCAGGAGTTCTGGGAAGAAAAGATTGGAAATAAGAAATGAGCCAGAGTTAATATGACAGAAAAAGAAAACGATAAATGTTGGAGAGGATGTGGGAATAGTGGGATACTAATGCACTATTGGTGGAGTTGTGAACTGATCTGGAGAGCAATTTGAAACTTTGCCCAAAGGGCAACCAAACTGTGCATACCCTTAAATCCACCAATACCACTACTAAGACTATTCTAAAGAGAACATAAAACAAGGAAAAGGACCTGCATGTGCAAAAGTATTTATAGCAGTAGCAAAATATTGGAAATTGAGGGGGGATGCCCATCAATTCGGGAACAGGCTGAATAAGTTGTAGTATGTAAATGTAATGGAATACTATTGTGTAGTAAGAAATGATGAACAGGCAGACTTCAGAAAAACCTGAAAAGGCTTGTATGTACTGATGCTGAGTAAAATGAGCAGAACCAGAAAAACATTGTACTCAGGATCAGCAATATTGATTATCAACTATGAATAACTTAACTTCTCAGAAGTACAATGATCTAAGGCAATTACAAAGGATACATGATGGAAAATGCTATCCACATAGACTGACTCTAATTGCAGATTGATGCATACTTTTTTTCACTTTCCTTTTTTCATGTTTTTTTTCCTTTTGGTCTGTTTCTTCTTTCACAACTGTGACTAATATGGAAATATGTTTTACATGATTACACATATATAACCTATATCAAATTGCTTAGCATTTTATGAAGAGGGGAGAGGAAGGAAGGAAAAAAAATTGGGAACTCAAGATCTTGTAAAAATGAATGCTCAAAATTGTCTTTTCATATAATTGGAAAAAATAAAATACTATTAAGAATAAGAAATAAATGGGGGGAAAAAGAAATGAGCTAGAGTACAGGATAAGCTGAGCAAGGGAGGAATCAAAATTCTCTCCTCTATTCCTCCCCTCCCCCAACAAACATACTGTGGAATATGAAAATAGGTTCTTAAACTATTATTATTATTATTTAGCAAAAATTTTCCTTCTCTCCTTCCTACTCCTCCCACCCTGGAATGGGAAAGAGGATAGCTTATTAAAATGTGGTTGTGTCACTCACTGTCCAAAGGAAGGACTTCCTGAGAGTTCTGGAAAGCTGTAAGTTGCTTTTTGTGCCGTGTGGCAATGTGCTGCATCAGTACATCATTAAGAGAAAATCAGACACAAATACACCACCAATGTAAGAAAATAGCTTTGTAGCTAAATGAATACAGTGTCAAACCAGATTTAGTAAACTATATTGCTTTTAAAGAGAATTCCTTGAAGACATGTTAAGTAGTTACTTACTAAAACATTGTGGGCTTTCTTCTTCTTTCTCTTCCCTCTCCCCAGATAACCCCTGCCTTGTTTTTGAATTTGGCACTCACAATTTCCTGTCTTTCTCAGGTCTTCTCTCCCAGTGTCTGTTTATCTGTCTCTGTCTCTCTTATTGGAATTAGAGGACCTGAGTTTGAATTATGACCTTGCCTCTTACTACTTGCATGTCCTTAGACAAGTCATTTATCACTTTCAGCCCTGGTTTTCTCATCTATAAAATGGGGAAGTTGGAATATATGAACTCTAGTTATAAGGTCATTCCCAGCTTTAAATGGATCATTCTAAGTAGATACTTTTAGCAAATCCTGTGAGTATAAAGAAAAGCAACCTGAAAAGGTAGAGGTTGCAATGATGTATAGTTTTGGGTTCCTCTTGCCTGTTTAGTTATAATGACGTTTTATTCCCCTTGTTGGACCACAGACTAGATGAGGGAAAGCGCTATAGCCCAGATCCCATATTAAAAAAGTTCTGCCCTCAACCTTTTACCAATTTGGCATTTATTTGAAGAATCTGTAGTCTGGTAGTTAAAATCATTTGGGGTGCCAGTGCCCTCCCTTGTTCCACTATTAAGTGTATTATTAGTCATTCATAGTGTAGTGCCAGTTACTATAATTAGATTAATACTTAAGTGAGACACCTTAGTGCCGGGGGTTTCGAGGATGGGATTTGAATATTGGAAAGGTGTAGTCCATTGGTTACGCTGGAACGTAGAGTGTGAGTAAGGAAATGGAGATGGGAAGAGAGAGGAAGGGAAAATGGGATGGGCCAAGAAAAGACTTTGCCAGTGAAAGCTTGGAGTCCTGCTGGTGGATGGAGTGCAAGAAAAATAATCTCTACTCTGGCTGGCACTTGCGCTGGATCCAGTTGGCTGGTGCCCCAGTGTGAGTGTCAGTCTGTGTCTGAAAGTCTCACGAACTTGTGGTAGAGGATCTGTTCTCTTTTTTTACCTTACTTATCTGCAAAAAAGGTTAAAGGAATTTATTATGTAGTACAAGCAGGATCATTCAGCTTCAAAAGGTTCACTTGTTGATATTTAGTCAGATGTTTTAGGCCCTCATCTGGTTTGCACAATACAAAATTGTATGCTTTTTAACAGGATCCCTTTCTCTTGCTTCTGTCCAATTTGTACCCTCCATATCCAAGTTCTAATATCCCAACTTTAGTCTATACAATACTTCAGTTCTTTACATATGACCTACCTTTCCTTCCATTGAGATTCTATCCCCAGTCTTTGTTATATTCCTTTCCTTTCTGTAGTTCACATAATTTGTTGGCATTGTATTACCCTAATGAGGAAATCACAGAGACGACCTGTTCCTCATATTGATTTCCTGTTTGAAATTCTCACTCTCCCAGCACTGGGGGAGCTGAATCTCACATATGAGCCAATATTTGGATTGTAGTGAGCATTATTTTTGAGTGAAATCATCCCAAATAGCAAAGAACTATACCACCTGATGGTTAAAGGGGGTTCTACAGCAATAACATTATTTTTGCATATTTCAGTCACTTCCAAAATTTCCTTGAAACCCAAGATGAGAATATGAGTATGGGGAGAAATGAAGAAAGGATTTTGAAATAGGAGGTAAATAATTTTAGTGAACTAAGTTTACCATAGATATCATCAGTTTTAAAGTTGCCCTCCTTTGTCACTTGCTGTCTGACATTACAGTCTGATAAAGTGCTAGCCTCCATCATTAAGGCAGATCAACAGCAGACATTTATTAAGTACTTACCTTGTACCAGCTTTGTGCTAATCACTGGGGAATACAGATACAAGAATCTAACTCCTCATCAGGTTCCAAGTTGAGGATGCTAAGGATGTCTAGTGCCTTCTTGTATTGGGGCACCTGTTGAGTGATCCCTGTGAGGTTGATCTTGTCCTGGATAATCTTCATCCACTGTGTAGTAGTGGATTTCCACAAAACCCACAGAACCATGAGATCCAAGATACTTCCTTAGCTACTCATCTCATCAGCCTGGGACTGGGGAGGGAGAAATTGTTCCCAGGAGCTGCACAGTGAAGGTTAAGGACCATCTGACCACTGCAAGAAGCAATGGTGGGTAGGAGAGAAGGGAAGGGAGAGGCACTAACACCCTTTAAGGAATATGATAGTGAAGGAGAAACAAATAAAATCTGGAGAGTCCAAAGTAGAGCTTGGGAGAGGAATGAAGACATATCAGCTCCATACTGTCAGAAGAGATCAGTAGCCTGTTTTCTCTGGCTATTAAACTCTCTCTCTCCTGTTTCTTATGATATGGTTACCTTCTGCTAAGCTGAAAGCTCTTTTTCTTGTGCCTACTTTCTATTCTCATTCTCATCTAGCTCAACCATAGCCTTCTCTAGTTCCTGTTTTCCTTTGTACTCGTCTTCCATTTTGTCCTCTGCAGTGTTATGCTATCATCAACAAACTTTCTTTTATCCTAAATCTCTTCCTCTCACACTATTTGCATCTTCTTGTACTTAAAGAAACCTAGTTGATACATATCCTTGGCTACTCTCCAGTACAAGTTGCCCTTTGTTTCATTCCACTTCCCCTAGGAAGAGGAGGCTGCCATATTGATCGCAGTGACACTTCTAGGTTTTCTCTCTTATCATTATCATTCAGTATTCCCTCTTCCTTTCAAGGGAATTCCATCCATCAATATCCCTTTATCCATATCCTTTTTACTCTCATCTGTTAGCCTTCAGGCTACCCTAATTGTTTTTTTTCCTCAAGGAATTTAGAATCTTTCTTTATATCCCAACCTCAGTCCTCATATATTCAAGGATGTACTTCATACTTGAATACTTGAGTACTTGAGTATTTATAATGATGTTCCCTCAAAAACCCTGGCTTCCAAATTTATCCTTCTCCTTATCTTCCATGATATATAGGGAAGTAGCTATCTTCTTCACCGTACCTTAGTTACCTACAGAAGCAGTGGTGGCTTGACTTGAATCTCACCATCTGGATGTACAATTTCCTATGATCTTGAACTCAAATACCTTCTCTAATGATAATCTGTTATTCACTCCTTCTGTCCCACTCTTTTCCTTCACTATATTGTGCTTGTCCATCACCCATACACTTTCTTTGGTCTTACTTTGCTGCCTTGAATCTATAATTAATCTTTTTAACTATACATTTGTCCTGCACTTTTGGCTTCCTTTTCTCCTTGCCCTTCTGTTGATTGGGCACTGGTAGTGTTTAAACCTAGATCCATCCTTATTGCTCACCTTGTACCTACTTCAGCCCTACTGACTGAGTCCATGAAACATTTTATCTCACTCAGTCAAAGGGCATTTAGTAAGTGCTTACTATGAGTCAGGCACTGTATTAAGCACTGGAAATACAAAGAAAAGTTAAAACATGGTCCCTGCCCTCAGTGAACTCATGGTCTAACGAGAGAGACTATTATGTACACATAAAATATGTTTAGTGAAAATAGAAGGTATTCTCAGAAGGAAAGAACCAACAAAGAGGTGAGAGTGGACCAATGGACCACCGAATGTGGGATTAGCACTGAGTCTTTGAAGAAAAGCAAAAGGTATAGGTGAGGATGGGGGACAGTTAGTGAAAAGGCATGGAATTGGAGGTAGAATGCCCCTTGCTTAAGCAGCAAGAACAGTAGTAATGGAGCACAGAGCACTTGGAGATGTAAAGTTTAGGAAGATTAGAAAGGTGGAAAAGGACCTTGTTGTGAAGGGCTTTAAAAGCCAAATATAAAATTTTCTTCTGGACCCTTATTGCCACATGTTAATACTCTTAGACTTCCTTGATGGGCTTGAGCGCACTGCCCACAGGGAATGTTTAAAAAGTCTCATGGCGAAGCCCTTGGTGTTCTCACAACCCCTGATCTCTCTGCAGTGTAGATTTAGAGCTTGAAGGTATGGAAGTCACCTAATTTAGCACCCTCATTTTACAGATGTGTAACATGAGGCCCAGAGAGTTGTAGATCAAGGTTACTTGGGTTGTATGTTTCAGAGTCAGGATTTGAATCTTCAGTACTCTGTCTCCAAATTCAAACTTTCTCCACTTCTGCCACAGCCTCCAGAGGAGGTGAACTTAACTCGATCAACATTTATTTATTTATTTTTTAAACATATTTCCACATTAGTCATGTTGTGAAAAAAGAAACAGAACAAAAGAAAAATAACCACAAAAAAAAAATAAAGTGAAAATAGTATGCTTCGATCTACATCCAGGCTCCATCAGTTCTTTCTCTGGGTTTGGATATCATTTTTCCATCATGAGTCATTTAGAATTGTCTTGGAAATCAACATTTATTAAGTGCCTACTCTGTGCCATTCATTGGGGATATGTCCAAAGAATGAAATGATCATTACTCCTAATAAGGTTGCATTCTAATAGGTGAGAAAAGAAAATATAAAAATATAAGCAGCATAAATGTAAAGTTAATAAATACAAATATATACAAAGTGGTTAAATACAAGGTAGTTTGGGGAGGGAGAGCACTAGCAGCTGGGGGATCACGAGTAGCTTCATGCAGAAGATGGTCTTTGAGTGCCATCTTAAAGGGAGGGGCTTTATGAGACAGGTCTAAGAGAGGAATACATTCCAGGCGTGGGCAACTGCCATTGGAAAGGCATGGAAATGGGAGATGACTATCAGATGTGAAGAAGAAGAGAAGGCCTGTTTGGCTCATCATGGAGTTTGGAAGGAGAAAAAATACGCAGTGAAGGGTGTAGGGCTTTAAAAGCTAGATCTAAACTTATATTTTATTGGAATTTATATTTGATCCTACAGACAAAAAGAAACTACTAGACATAGTTGAATAGGGGAGTCACTTGGTTGGATCTATTCTTAAGAAAAATTCTTTGGCCTCAGTGTGTACAAGGGACTGAAGTGGGGAAAGATAAGTTAGTGAGGATATGGAGGTCTTCATGAAGGCAAAGAAGAGATATAGGAGGGGTGAAACATAAAGAGATTAAGAATGATAGGAAGTTGTGGTCAGATAGGGAAATGTCAGAGTTTCTAATTAGGATTAGAAGTAATTGTGGTTAATGATAAGATCTTGTATGTGACCAACTCTACATGTGGTTGGGATGGAATGAGAGAATTGGTCCTCAGATTGAAGGAGGTTGAAGAATGGGAAGCTGGGAAGTTTGAAGGAGCAGCTTCATCAATATGAAAAGTTCTCTAAAGGCAGGAGTCAGGGAGGAGAGGAAGATGGTGAACCAGGAGCAGAACTCCTTGAGAAGGAGAGAGAATAACACACAGGGAATTATGCTACATACGTTACCATAATTTTGATTGGATGGAATTTTGAATGAGTGGACTTCAAAGGAGAAAAGGTTACTGAGCAAAGATGTTAAATGGAGAATTTGGAAGTGACCATGGGAAGCAAGAAATATCTGACTTCCAGTCTAATATTATATTGAGTTCTGAGAGGAGATACTTCTTAAATGATGACATTGAAACTATCCATCATCAGCTCCCTCATTTCCCCTACTTCACACATAAAAACCTGTCTAGATGACACTCATCCTCTCCCCTTTTGTTCCAGTATCTGATGAAGACACTTATATTTGTGCACGTTGTTCTGTCCCCTCTGGGAACTTGGCCCATTGAGAATACCTTCCCCACCTTCTTGTTTTCATCCTTTCTGTAACTTTTAACTTTAACTTGCTGCCTGCAGCATCCTTAAGAAAACAAAACAAAATTCATGTATCTTACTCTCTCATGCTGTTAATTTATATAGTGTCTTCACTTTCACTGTCAAACATCTCTCAAGGACCTTCTGCACTCAATTCTTTCACTTTTTGACCATCCACTGATACTTCATCCTTTTGCAATTTGGTTTCCAAGCCCCCTAGGTTGAATGCCGCTCTTAAAGGTTACTAATGATCTCTTGGTTGGGCCTTTTCTGTAGACCCATCCTCCTTGACTTCTCTGTGGCAGAATGTGGTGGACCTACCTTTCATGTAAAACTTTTCCCATCCCCCCCTTAAATCTAGTGCATACTTTGTGTTGATTTATTCAATTTATCCTGTATAGAGCTTGTACATAGTTGTTTGCATGTTGTTTCCCCCATTCAACTGTGAGATCTTTGAGAGCAGAAACTGTCTTGTGCCTTTCTTTGTATCATCAGCACTTAGTATATATTGCTTGGCATATTGTGGACTTACTTAATAAATGCTTATCGACTGACTGGGCCACGTCATTTCTCCTGGGACTCAGTTTCAGTGATACTTCATTTTGGTTCTCCTTCCCCCCCCCCTTTCTTACTCAACATATTCAAGAAAGAAATTATTATCATCCTCCCCTAAACCTGGCCATTTTCCAGAAATTCCCTATTTCTTTTAAGCAGTCTTTCTCATCAGACAGGTCATACCCTAGGAGTCATCCTAGGCTTTTGCCTCTGTCTCACTCTGCTCCTCTCCATATTTAATCAATCATTCTCCTTTCTACTTTTATGCAGCTGCCACAATCTTCCCAGACTTAGAGATTCGTAGTCTAATGTTCTGTCTTATGTCAGATAGGAACTACCATTGGTCCTTTTATCACAATTTAAGAGCCCTTTCTTGACTATGTCAATGATAATGATATGTGTGGCTAAAGTGAACAAAATAAATGAAATTTCTTTTTGGTATAATTGAATATAAGCTGTTTAAGAAGTTTGTTGTAAATTACTTAGGTCACCTATTTAGTACAAGTGGCAAAATTCTAAAAATCATGTTTTATTTGTGGACATTAAAAGCACAAATTCTTTATTTTTAAAGAATCTAAACCACAGAAGTCAAGAAATCATCAGAGAATTAGCTGAATATGATGACTATTTTCAGAATATCTGAATTAGGGTTTGAGATTTTTGGTGATAAGAACATGTTAAAATTTTTTTTTCCTTTTGAGGCAATTGTGTCACACAACTCAGGTCCTCCTGACTCCAGGGCCAGTGCTCTATCCCCTGTGCCACCTAGTTGCTCTGAGAACATTTTTTTGTAAAGCTGTCAGGATAGGGGGAAAAATAGATTAAAGGAGTTTAAAAAAAAAAAAAGCCCCATCAGCTGGGATCAGACTATATACATTGAGGGAACTGAGCAAATTCCCACAATGCTAAACCAATGTTAGAGCTTCCTAGAGGGTTTGGGCATCTAAGAATAGTGACATTCATAGGTCTTAGTTTACTAATCTGTAAAATGGGGGATTTAGATTAGATTATTTCAGATCTCTTCCTCTAAAATTCTTTGGGCCCACAAAAGAGGAGTTGAATATTTAGATATTAAAGTGAGCTTAACATTAAGATTATTTTGAAATATTACAAAATTCAGCTAAAGACCAATTAATGCTTTTTCTATGGGGCAGGAATGAGAAATACTCATCTTGAGTTTTATTTATTTACTGCTATGTTCATAAGTCCGTTAACATAATACCCAATCAACAAATATTTAATGAATATGAAAACAGGTAAAAAGAGGCTCCTATTTGAATCAAATTTGTGTGTGTGTGTGTGTGTGTGTGTGTGTTTCCCTAAAAAAAAACAGAGGGTGACCAAAATGCTGTTAGAATTTCAGTAAGTTATTCCTGTCAACTCTAGTTTGCTTTTATTTTCTGAATATGAAAAACAAAATTGCTCTTGTCAAAGGTAAGAAAGGAAATCAAGGGTAAAAAATGTCTTATTTTATAGTCCCTAAAGAAAACAAATATCTTTGTGAATCTTTTTTTTTTAACCTAGTTGTCCTATATGTTATTGCTTCTATTAAAGGGCATCAGTGAAGAAATATAATTCATAATACTTGTTTCTTTATCCCTTAGAATTGATTTGTTCTGGCTTTATGGTTAGTTTTTCGGAAGTCATTGTGCTTGCTGCATTTCTGTTTAGTTTACCAAAGTTACATTCCCCTCCCCCTTTACATTTATTATTTCCTGCTTCTAAATCCCAGTACTACTTTCCTTAAATACTTTTTAATTCCCATGAATAGAAAGGTGAGAGAGACTGTGTTGAGCCTGTCCATTTGTTTCCCTTACTAGATTGTATGCTAACACTTCAGTGCAGTATCGCCTTTATCTTTGGATACCCTGTTAATCATTTTTAATACACGTTTATTGTTTCTTGTTTCTTTATATTTATTTTAGGCTGGCTAGCCGATTCCTTGGAGGCCCTATTGTTTAATTTCTTTCTAATGGTTTAGGCCACTAGTTGGCCTGGAGGCCATATGCAACGGATTTGTTCCGAAGTTTACTTTCAGTCAGAGAGCCTGCACTTGAGGACCTAGAGGAATACATGTGGCCTCGAGGACACATATTCCCCACCCTTGGCATGGGCATATGCATTTGTCATGGCTAGTTTACTTGACAGATGAGGAAATTTACTTTATGTATTTTCCAATTTGTCAGATCATTCATTTTTGTAATCATATGTTTCAGAGCAACATAAAGCTGTTGTCACGTTCACACAGATGTCACTGTTTTCTTTACTTCTGGAGTAGCATTCTCATCTTTCATTAACCTCTTTTACTTGTTCCTCTGGTTATTTCCCATAGCAAAAGCTCAGAACCATTACAGTACAGAACTTCTTTGGACAAGTTAGGAAGCAGGGTTGGACACAGGAACTGGTCTTGCTTCCATCTCATCGCAATAGAAGGAGCGAATACTCCCTTGGCTTTGCTGGCAGCTCTGGCAGGTGGTATAGGTATGGAGAGAGCAGGGGCAACTGTTTGGGTATTGAGCCCAATGGCAAATTATAATTGTTTCTGCAATTTTAATAATATAAATCAAGTTGGGGAAAAAGAAATTGTTATTTATATTACGACTAGTAGTTAGGTTGTGCAAGTGCATACTCCCTAAACTGATGTTTCTAGCAGTTCTAATTAACAGGCTGTACAATCCAAGGTCTAATGGTAAATTGTCATGTTGATTGTCAACTTACCGCTTCTTTTCTCCATCCCTATATTTGGCATGTGACTGGGCCCACCATACCTCTTTGGTATCTTCAGACCCAGTTCTCTGTCATTTGAAATTGCAGTTTAGCACAAACCATGTTTCATTTAAAATTAGAATAATTTTAATGAGAAGTTGTAGACTGTGGTTAAAATTTTCCTTTAGAGAACTTATGCAGTTGTCCTAAAAAGGTGATAGATAAAAATAGACCGGAAACACAGGAGTGTCAGGACAAGACAATCAGTTGTGGGGAATCAATTACTCCTTTTTCCTGTCCATTGAAATCTGTTTCTGTATTGTATCAGGCATAGAATGTAAAGACTACCTACTGTAATGGGAAACCCTGGAACTCCCAGGCACAGTGGGTATGATCAGAATAGAGCACTGTGCACTCTAATGATTTCTTTACCCTTATTGTTATCAAAATTCTGTGATTTTTCTCTCTGCCATGCCACTTTTCCCTCTCCCTACTCTTTCCTGGAGTCTTCTGGGTCCAGTGGCAAGATACAGATCAGGAAGCTGGATATGGCCGAGGGGGAGACCCTGGCCTTTTTCAGTTAAGGTCTTTCCCAGGTCTCAGTTTGACTGACACAATGCCCAATCAGTGATTAAGGCTAGGTAAGAAATGTGTCAAAGAGTGGCCTCATTTACCTAGTCAAAAAAAAAAAAAAATCAATCTGAGAGAAGAAGACCCTCAGGGTTTCTGGCCCAAACTGAAACAGTAGCTTATTTACATTCACTCTGAGCCATCTGGGCCAGAGCAATGACCAAATGAGGCTTGGGCTGGGACCTATTGTTGCCCGATCCATGAGAGCCAGAGGTCCTTAAGAAAGAAATCTAACCTGTAAACCCCAAGATATTTTGCAAGGTTTTAGTGATCAAAATTTATATTCCTTTAAGGCGGAGTCACCAGCCTTACTCTCTCCTCTGGAGCCATCTGGGTCCATTGGCAAGATATAGAGCAGGATGACTGGAGATGACTCCCCTATCCTGTAGTAAAATAAACTACAACATCACTAGTTGGAAACCATCAAATCTAATAAAGTTAAAAAGCCTACTTCCATTTGATAAAAATGATAGAAAAAAACATAAGAAGAAATATTATTTAAGGACACTATAAATGGAATGACTTCAACTTGAACACTTAATTTCCTAAAATTGAAAATTTGTCAGTTTATTTGTCACCTTCTAGATGAATGCCAAGGAACAAGAACCAGGAGCAACTAGGTGGCAGAGTAGACAGAGCACTGGCCCTGGAGTCAGGAGAACCTGAGTTTAGATTAGGCCTCAGATACTAGCTGTGTGACCCTGGGCAAGTCATGTAACCTCGACTGCCTCTGCCCCCACTCCTCCAAAAAAAACCCCCCCAAAAAACAACGAAGAACTAGAGCTCAGTTTGACTTTGGCCCTATATTTAGTTTCCCTTAGTTAGCCTTGAAAATAGTCTGTGAGTACCTTGAAATCAGTCAACAGATATTTATTAAGTGCCTGCTATGTGCCAGGCACTAGAAATACAAATACAAAAAAAAGAAAAGAAAAGAAGAGAAATTTCCTGTTCTTAAGGAGCTTACATTTTTTTGTATTAGGGGAAGGATCATCCTGTACTGTGCCTGCCGCACCGTGCACTCTCCTCCTATAAGGAACAGGCTGCCAGAGTCATACTTACCAGTCTTCAGTGCCCACCCGGATAAACACACAGAGACGAGCCGATCAGGAGGTGCCAACACTCGAGCTTTATTCAGAGGCATCACAGCAAGGCCAAGCAGGAAGGCCAGGGCAAGAGAGCAGGAGCAAAAGAGAGCGAGCTTCGATCTCTCCTGTTCCTTAAGTACCTACTTAGCCCCTCCTCCTCAGCCCACCTACTAGTCATTGATTGTAGGATCAGATACTGGAAGGGGATGTCTGGGTTTAGCTCTTAGACCAAGGGAGAGGACGTGACGCAGGAGGCTAGGACCGGATACAGGAAGGAGGCGTCTGGGTTAGAGCTGTACCTAGGGAGAGGACGTGACCCAGGAAGTCAGACCCAGATACCGGGAGGAGGTGTCTGGGGTCAGTGCTACACAAAGGGAAAGTACCTGACCCAGGAAGTCAGGAAGGAGACGTCTGGGGTTGACGTTGTACCTAGGGAGGGGACTAGACAAAGGAACTTGTTCTCTGCCGTCCCACTCCCACATAGCACTGCCCACTGCCTCGAGAGCGTGAGCTCCGGTTACTTCTTAATATCTTGTTCCTACCCCATCTTGCCACAACCTCCACTTGGCAGTAGCCAATATCAGACAGTCCCTCACACTGTACCCCTTCAGAGTGTTCTTCATAAAAATGGTATAATCTTTTCTATGCACTTTAAATTAAAAATTCTCTACCCAAAGCCTTAACAAGTCTCCTTCCTTTATCCCATATACTGAAAAAATCTTATTAGCCCTACTAATAGGTGACAGATAGGCAGTTACCTGTTCAGACTGAGCTGTTTATTTGACTTCACAGTATTCTCTTTTCCATGTTGTTATATGTAAAACATGCTGTAAAATATGGTGTTTCAAATTAACACATTTTTGGGGGCAGCTAGGTGGCACAGTGAATAGAGCACCAGCCCTGGACTGAGGAGGACCTGAGTTCAAATGTGGCCTCAGACCAGACACTTGACACTTAACTAGCTGTGTGACCCTGGGCAAGTCACTTAACCCCAATTGCCTAAAAACAAAACAAAACAAAAAAAAAGCAAATTAATACATTTTTCCTAATTAAAAAAATTTTTTTTGACCTTCTGCTAATGAGTAGAAAAGACCAAAAAAAAAAAAAGTGAAAAAAAATAAACTCATTTTCCAAAGAGCAAGAATAAGGTGAAATTCACAATGAAGTTGATATCTCTTCCTTTCTTCCCATTAAAGATTTGCTTAGCTTTCATATCTGACTGGGACTGCCATGTGACATTTTGCTTTGAAGTTCATTTCAAAGTCTGCTGTGGTATAACAGGTCTGAATAGATTTAATTGTTTTAGCTCACACCTATACAGTGTTACATAATACTGTGTTGTGTAAGAGAGTAGTCTAGAATTGTCCAGGAGATTTTGGAGTTACATCAACACCAACAGTGCTTATAACGATATATTAAGTGATAAAAATATGATAAAAGGGAGAGTGTAGAGAGAATAAAAAGTGAACTTGTTTGGGAATTATCCAAAATTGTAGTTGAAAAGTTGGATCAACTATCAAAAGCTGCTAATCCAAATAAGAGACACCCAGTGTCTGGACTGATCAGAGGAATATTTTGTATTCTTTCCCCCACCCCTACTCCCAATATAATTTCACACTCCCTAACGGTTTTTCCATTCAGTTAGTATTTAGACGAATTACTCCATATGTCAGCCTCTGTCTGTGCCATAAGGAGCCAAGATAGATCACAAATGTGCAAACACAACATGAATTACATACGGTGGTAGTTTTATACATTACAGTAGTTTTAAAAGCCTTGTGATTTTGTCTTTTGGAGTCATTGACTGCTTACTTTATCTTTTGAATGCCCTAGTTTCCTATAAATTCATACTAGTAGTGAGAGATTTTCAACAGAGGTTTAAAAAACTGCTTAATGGCTGAGATAGTGTATTTCAGTGCTTGATTTTTTTCAAACAGGAATAATGGAACCCACATAAAAGTTATTAGACAGCTGTCGCTTGATCTTGAGCAGTAAGACAGGATTGGGATCATCTTGGGAGAAGACTGCAACCCAAGGAGCCACAGTTAATTCAAGCCCGAGGCATTTATTATCTGATGAGTCATATTTTAAGTTTCAGAGCTGGTTCCAAGGGTAGCACCACAGAACATAGAAGTATTATATTTAGAAAGAAGTCACGCTTGTTTTTTCAGGATGTTTCACAGTGAAAGCCTTTGCAGTTATTTGTTAAACAAGACTGTTAGAAGTCTCAAGGAGGATGGGCACCTTTGGCCCATGTATCTACTTCTACTTTTTTCCCGTTGTCAGTACCTTATTGTTCCTCTTCTCCAACTCTTTTGCCCTCCCCCTTCCCCCTTTTGGCTTGGAAAGTAATTTTTCATATTGTAGGCAGTCATCTTTTGTTTCAAATCCCTTCCAAATTGTGGTACTCCAGTAATGGTTTTCAGTTATACAATGTAGCCTGAAGAGCTGATTCCTTGGGAAAATCTGCTTTTTTATGCAGAGTTGGCCTTTTAATAAAGTTTTTTTTATTATAAATCATCTGAATCAGAACTATCTGCTTGCCTATAGCTATAGGACAAAAATATCTCCACGTATATCTCATTCATTCTAATTCAGTTGAAGGTAAATGGGGGTCACCATAGGAAAAGCTGGGGTGAAAAGTGATTTCTCTTTTATCACTAAACTCCTTTCTCTTCACCCCTTTATCTCTTGCTTGGCAGTGACTCCTTCTTTTGTTATAGATTCGAGTGCTTACTTGGGCTTGTATAAACTCTATTACTTTGAGCAAATCATATCCTTACTGGGCCTTAAATTTCCTGTTTTGTAAACAGCAGAGAAAGTGATATCTTTCTTAACTCCCAGGGTTGTTTTGAGGATCCTATCCTATAATTTATAAAAAAAAGCTCTTGAAGCAACTGTCTAAGCATAAGGTATTTTTATTTATGTTGTGAATTCACCTCTCTTTGAACACAACCAAGAAGGATCTGGTAACCAGTCATTTAAATGGGTTTATTGGTTGACATTGCATGTGAACTGATCACATCAAGTTTAAGTGAAAGTCTTTTCTCTCTGATTCTGAAATGAATCAGTGGCTAAAGAAATTATTAGGCTGATGTTGGCAGCCTTCTAGGTAAATCTGATTTGATCCTTGGGTAATTTGAGAGTGGAAGGAAACATTATCAGCCTCTTTTACTGTTTCTTTGGGGAGGTATAGTTCAGTTGATTGGCACTTAGTAAGCATTTAATAAATGCATCTTTATTCATTCATTTGTGGTAGTGTCTAGAAGTCTCTTTATCTCTCACCAGCTTTTCCAGGCCTTCCCCAATACTGACAGTTCTGTCTCATGTCACAACTCTTCTTGATGCCTTTCTCTACCTGAGCACAGGTCAAGCTTACCCCTTCCCCACCTGTCACCTTAGCTTAATTGCTGCCCTTTTCTTGCCCTCATTAGATGACCTAGGATGGAGCCCATTGGCTCCTATGGCACTTCCAGTATTAGTTTTAAAATTTCTGATAGAGAAGTGCCATTGGAATTAACTTTTTAAGTATTACTATAGCAATAAAAGCTACAGTTGTCTCTCACAAGCTATAGAAATAATATGAGATTATCTGACTTATATAATATCTTCTGAGAAGTAATGCTTAAGCCTGAGATGGGTAAATTATTTGAGAAATAGTTGTTGTTGTTGTTGTTTTTATGGTCATGATGATGACCCTTAGATTCAAATTGTGTTCCAGTGTTAGTATGGTAGGCAGAGCAGAAGTGTGTTGGATCTTCAAGAAATAAAGTTGTAATGGTACCCAGGTACATTTGTTTTAGGGTCATAGGGGAGTTCTATTTTCTTCTGCTAGAGATTTCCCATTCTGACTTGGAACTGAAATAGAGAAAAAAGTGGAAAATATGGATGCAGGACACAGGCAGTTGCCCAGTGAACTTGACTTTGTGTTCTAACAAAATTCTAGGAAGTATTAATAAAGGGACGATTTGTGAATGTATAGAAAAATGAAACAGTGATCTTGAAGAACCAGTATGGCTTCATTAAAAAAAAGGCCCTGATGGATTAACCTCATTTGCCTTCTTTTTTTTTTTAATTTGGTTGCTTGTAGGTCAAGAGAATGTTTAGATTTGAAATGTCTCATGCTTTCCTTGTGTACAGTATGAAGAGATGTGTCCACATGATAGATGGCTTGAGTACTGCTTGAATGACTGTGTTCTTGGAGTAGTCAATAAATAGTTTGATGTCAGTTTGAAAAGAGATACCCCAGGGATCTGTGCTTTGGCCCTTGCTGTTTACAGATTTTATCAATAGTTTGGATAGAGGCAAATTTGCAGATAATGCAAAGCTAGGAGAAAGACCTAATTAATACACTGGATGACAGGGTTGAAACATCTTGACAAATTCAAACAATGAACTGAATCTAATAAAATGAAACATAATAGGGATAAATGCAAAGTCTTAATTGTAAGTTCAAAAAAAAAAAAAATCAACTCACCTTTAAGGCATGACTGGACAGTAGTTTTCCTCAAAAGCAATCATGGGATTTTAGTGGACTTCAAGTCGAAAAGTATGATAAAGCAGCTAAAAAAAAACGCAATCTTAGGCTCCATTTAAGAGAGGCACAGTGTTCAGACAATAGAGGAAATAAACTGTCAGAAGCACATCTGGAGTAGTATACTTGGTTTTGGTTATATTTTAGGAAGAACTTTGATATGTTAGAGAATGTTTAAAGAAGGTAAACAGATTCAACACTGTGCCATATGAGGATTGGCTGAAAGAAGTGGGAGATGTTGAATCTGGAGAAGAGGAGACTTGCAAGTGACATGATAACTGCCTTGAAGTATTTGAAGGACTTGTGGACTTGTGTTGTTTGGTCCCAAAGTGGAGAGCTCTTAACGAGAGGCAAATTGAGATTCAGTATAAGGAAAAACAACAATTAAGGCTACCCTAGAGTAAGATATGTTATTTCAAGAGGTATTGGGTTTCTTCTTACTGGAAGTCTTCAAGCAGAGACTGAATGACTGTGGGACCACTTGTGGGACATGTTTAAGAGGGGATTCATGTTCCTTTGTGGCCTCTCATGTCCCTTCTCATACTGAGATTCTCTGCTTATGTGTGTCTTGCATAAGCTCAAGATTTTTTAAATTCATGCTTTATGGCTGGAGCAAGATTTTAATATATCTAAGTCTATATATTCACCTGAAAAGCAAGTAGAACTTGAGATCTTTAGGAGGTGAGGTGGTTTAATTTCTATCATTCTTTTTTAAGAATAAGAAGAAATAGATTAATTGGGGCCATAAATGCAAGGACAGGTCTGTCAGAGGAATTCCCATACAGATTATGTGATGGTTCAGTCTAATCCAGGATTCTGACTATCACAATGACATACCATTCATCCAGACCCAGAAATATCTAATCCAAAAAGGATTCTGGCACTTTGATAAGTAAAAGTGAGAAAGTTTCATGGATTATCAGTAGCAAGACTATCTTTTTAGAGCATAGAAACTATTGCTCGAGTATACACAAACTCACATACACACTCTCATAACTATAAGGAGACATTTTGACACCCCCCCCCCCAAAAAAAAAGCTTTTTCCAAAGTTATCAGTGATCTGGTAAATCCAGTGCCTTCTTGACTGTGTATCATTTGACACAGTCCATTACTTTCTTCTCTATGATTTCTCTTCTAACTTTTGTGAAAATCTTTCCTGCTTCTTCTCTTGCCTATCTTAGGCTTCTTTGCTAGGTCATCATTCCTGTGCTGCCTTGTTTGTATCCCCCAGATCTCTGTCCTGGGTTGCAGGCTGCCTTCTATTCCTACAGTCTCTGCATATGATTCCCAAATTTATATGTCCAGCTCTAATAATTCTCTAGAGCTATAGTCCTGTACCAGCTGCCTATACTGTACGTCTCGCCGCCAGGACATCACATAGGCATCTCAAATTCAGTATCTCTAAAACAGAACTCATAATCTTCTTTCTCAACTCCAAACTTGCATGTTAATGTTGTAGGCACCACCATCCTTTTAGTCACCTAGATTTACAATATTAGAGTCATCCTCCAAAGCAGATTGTGCTTATTACAGGTCCTGGCTAAATACTTTTATTTTTCAGTCATTTCAATTGTATCTAACTCTTTGTGACCCCATTTGGGGTTTTCCTGACAAAGACACTGGAGTGGTTTGCCATTTCCTTCTCCAGCTCATTTTACAGATGAGGAAACTGAGGCAAACAGGGTTAATTGCCTTGCCCAGGGCCACACAACTAGTAAGTGTCTGAGGCAGGATTTGAATTCAGGTCTTTCTGACTCCAGGTCCAGTGCTCTATCCACCGTGTCAGCTAGCTGCCCCAATACTGTTGACTGATCCTTTGTAATTCCTTCTCTTTCACTCCTGTGTTTAATCAGTTGCCAAGTCCTTTCACTTCAACATTTCTCAAATCAGTTTAGTCCTACTTTAGACCCTCATTACTTCTTTCCTGGAGTATTGTAATAGCTTCCTAATTGTACTCCCTGTTTAATTGAAGTCTTTTTTTTCTCAACCATCTGGCACACAGCTACCAGAAGTGTAGGTCTTGACCATGTTAACTCTCCTCTTGAAGACTCTTCAGTGCCTGTTGCTAAATTGATGAGTTTGAATTTTATCCTAGAGTCATTTGAAGTCTTTCACAGTTTGACCCTAGCCTGCCTTTTCAGATTTATTTCATGTTACTCCCCTCCCATATTCTATGTTATGTCCTTTCTATTACTTTAACTTGGAGTTCCCATCATCTACCTCCATGGAGCCTTTGTAGAGCTTGATCCTTAGGGGTAGAATGCTAATTTTCTTTAGCTCTGCTTCTTAGAAGCTTAGAAGCTTCCTTCTAGGCCCAACTTAGGTGCCACCTTTTCCAAGAAGTCTTATGATCACATTATGACGTAGTCTTCTTTCCTTCTTCCTCAAAATAGAATTACACATTTTAATGTCATTTCTCCTTAGAAGAATGGGGAAAATTCTTAAGTTTCTCTGTAGCCTGATTTCAATACAATGTCTGTGACATTGCAGCCTTATTTTGAGTGTCAGCATAAAAGGTAGGGTATGGTAGGCAACTCTTATTCCCCACCCAAACTTTAATATTTTGGCAAATTTGTCCCCGTTGTATGATTTTACAGTTGTTATAGGAACCTGCTTTCTGAAATTAGTAACAGAAGAACTGAAGTATAAAAGCTTTGAGCTTAAAGAAGTACAAGAACCGGCTATGTTTAAAAAAAAAATAGGTGTAGGACCACTGAAGTATTTAAACTTTAAGCTAGCTATTAAAAAAAAAAACAGAACACACAAAAGAACTAATCTTTTGTGTTATGCTTTCAACTTTTCCTTGCCCAGAAGACATTTAAGAGACTGGCAAACAGAAAGTAGCACTGATAGTATTATTGCTTGACTTCTGGAGATTTTTGCTTATCAGCAGCTATTCACACCCGGCCAAGAGACCTTTGAAATATAGGAGTGTGTATTTCTATTGGATCCTGTAATGCTATGTCAACACTACTTAAACTTGAGTGGCCAGCAGTCAGGGGAGGGGTGAGCATGGAGGAGGAATCAATCATGTAGGAGACCAAAACTTTGAACCAAAATACCTAACAGAATATGACCTAATGGGTATCAGAAAATACTAACTGTAATTAGCTTTTTCCTTTCTGAGGATCATAGGTTTATAGATTTAGGGTGAGAAGAACCTTTTAGAAGTCATTAGGACCATTCCCCTCATTTTGTAGAGGAGGAACTAAAGACTTGAGAGGTGAGGTTAAGGCCCTATGCTTAGCAATGAAACTAGTCAATGAAACAAGTCAAAATTAATTAACCAACACCAGTTAACAGATTTAGTTGTCTTGGTAATGTTGTTAATGAGTGAGTTGTTTTGGTAAATGGCCCAAAAGCACCAAGAAACATTTGGATGAGGCTACAGGTGAGCTGTAATAATTGAGAATGTGATTTTATAAATGAAATCATTGGTAGGGAAAATTTGAAATGATTTAGGTCTCCAGCAAGTTGCTTACTTTGGGACCCTTACATTTATGATCTATTATTAGGTAATATCTTCTGTCATAGTCCTCTGATGGCTCATTGTGGTATACAGGTAACCCGGAGTTATCGAAGGATGTGCTGCAAGAACATAAGGTATGCGCACTATGGCCTACCTATCAGGTTAGAAAGATTTTTGAGTGTGGTCTTGGCATTGAATGATATGTCTATAGGAACCTATCACCAGAAAGTTGGTCACTGGATGATGAATTTTTGTTGATGTTTATAGAACTTAATAAAGACTTGTTAATAAGCTCTAAGGGATTTCAATCAGCTGTTGGTGATGGGAGTACTCACAATGATTAAATCACACACAAACATAGTAATTGTCTGTTCTGAGCTTCATTTTCATCATCTGTTAGAAGAGAGGATTGTACTACATGACTTCCGAGGTCTCTTCCAGTCCTGACTCTGTTATCCTAAGATTTTGAGGGGTGCTTATATGAAAGACTTGTTCTGTTTGGGCTAGGAAAACAGAACATTTAAATGTTTTTTGATGCCTTTAGGCCATCTAATAAAATCTTTTCTACCACCTCCTTCTTCTCTAGTTTCTTTAACATTGTTCTTCCTGGTTCTGGCCCTCCCACCTGTCTGATCTGTCTGATCTTCCTTAATTATTGTTCTACCCTTGTGTTTTAAATGTGGGTATCTCCCAAAGCACTCTAATTTGTCCTCTAGTTTCTCTACACTCTATTTCTTGTTGACTTTATCTGCTGCTTTAGTTATCACTGCTCTGCATGCAACTCTTAAATCTCCCCTTCCAGCCCTATTTTCTTCTCTTATTTCAGTTCTACATCTCCATCCACCTGTTAGACATGGCCACTTGAATATCCCATCAACATTCAGACCCAAAATGTTTAGGACTGAACTCTTTGTATATTTAGCCCCCTCTTTGTCCTTTTCTCAAACTGACTTTTCCCAACTTTACTTTCTCAGTTGAGGTCACTATCATTCTCTGAGCCACCCAAGCTCAAAACCTCACAGTCATCTTTTCGTCTTTCTTCTTCTTCCTTCCATCCACCCACTCAATTGCCAAGTCATAGGGTCATAGATTTAGAGCTGTTAAGGACCTTAGAGGTCATCTAGTCCAGCTTTTTTTTTTTTTTTTTTTTTTTTTTTTACAAATGATACTGAGATCCAGAGAGGCCCAAGGTCGCAGAAGTAATGAGTGACAGAGACAGAATTTGAAATGGAATCACCTGACTCTAGATATAATTCTCTTTCTACTGAGCCACTGCCACCTGCTCTGGATTGGGGTGGGTTGGAGGGATGGCCCTGTTCCTTGCACAGAGTAAACTCCTAGAGAGAAGACTGGACCCAGTTGGGTTTTTATCCTCCTTTCTCTCTGGCTTGGAAGTTCTTTCCTCTTTAGCTTTTCTTGCCGTAACTGCCCATTTGGCTTCCTATTATGTCTGGGATATGATAAAAATTCAGCCTGTCATAGTCTGGGTATAACCCTGCTTTTCAGCCTTCTAAACCCCGAGATAATGTAAGCACAAAGACTACTAGTAGTGGACTGTTACTTTTTTTCTCCTTGAATTTACTCTCTACGTACTGTGTGCCTTAATAAATTGTTGCTGAATTGAATTCACACACTCCTCCCTTCCAGCCAGACTGATAAAGAACCTGTTGTTTTCTGAGCTCCACAAACTTTCACTTCTAGGATTATGGGGGTTTTAGTGGACTGCAAGCCCAATAGGAGTCAGCGTGTGATACTGCAGCCAAAAAAAAGAAAAACTGGTGCAGTTTTGGGCTACCTTAGCTTATGATTTTCTGCCCTTTTCAGGCCTCATCTGAAGCATTGTGATTATTTTGGGGACCCACATTTTAAGGAGGACATTGCTTAGCTGCAGTGTCCAGAGGAGGGCAACCAGGATGTGCAAAGGCCTTGAGTACATGCAATGTGAATCAGTGGAAGGAATTGGGTGTATTTAACCTCATGTGAATTGACCTGGCAATAGGCGAGGAGCTGGGAGACCACATAGGTGTCTTAAAATATTTGAAAGGCTATCATGTGGACAGAACCAGGAGTAATAAGTGGAAGTCCATAAACAGGCCAATTTAAGCTTGATGTCAGGAAAGAAATCCCTAACAATTTGAGCTGTGGGCTCTCTTCCTTGAAGGTCTTCAGGCAGAGGCTAGATGGTCACTTGTTTCATATATCTCAGTGGAGATTCCTTTGGTGTATGGGTTGGACTAGAGTTGGCTGCTTAGATCCTTTCCAACTCTCAAATTCTGTAATCCTCTCCGAAAATGTAAGGCCTTTGGGTTTTACCCTTTTGTGAGGGCTTGATCTAGTTCTCCTGTGTCTTTATATCTTGGGTATCTAACACAGTACCTTGAATACAGGATGTGTTTAGTAAATATTTTTTGGATTGGATTATACTCCCTCCCTATTTCCATCTTTCGGAATCTTTTTTCTCCCTTTCTAAGCTCGGCTTGGGGACTACCTCCTCAGTAAAATCCTATTATGTATTATGAGGTATGACAGGAATTTTGTGTTCTTTGTGGCAGGTGCCAATGGAAACCAAATGTAATGTTACATATCTTTTTAAAATAATTCTTTCAAATTTTGTGGTTGAAGTACCTGAAATTTCAGTTAAATTCATCTATCTGCTCTCTAATTGAACCCTCTTTCTTTTTTTGTACATATAATTTGAAAATAAAAAGCTCCATTTCATAAAAAAAGTCATGATATTTATAAAGTGGGATAACATTCTACTAATAATGCATGCATAGAGGCTAGAGGAGAATAAGGATGCTTTTTGACAGCAGCTGTTTACTAGTAACTGACCAAAGTTGATAGGCAGCTGCACATGTCATTTTTATCAATGTAGTATTGTTTTCAGATAAATTTAGGGATGGTCAGCTTAACTTTGAATTCAGAAAGCATGTGACTATGAACTATGAGTATGAGTAGTGTGAACCTGAACTTGTTAAAACTACTTGGGTTTCACAGTAGCTCTTCTTTTACATGGTACCGTCCTATCACAGGAAGCATACTTTATATCTTAAAACATTGTAGGTTCATAATTGTTGTTGTATTGTATGGAAAATTAACACTAAGCAACATCAAATCATAAACTGGAAGAACACATGAAAATTGATTTTTGTTCATCTAGATCACAGTGAGCAAAAATAGTTCATTCCAGGTCAACAATATAAACCTATACTATTAATGGCATTTCAATAGGGAAAGGAATTACACAGTGTTAAATATCGTGATTCTTTTTTTTTAATGGTAATTTTTATTTATTTATTTATTTATTTTTTGTTTTCGACATTTACTTCCACAAGATTTTGAGTTGCAAATTTTCACCCCATCTTGCCCCTCCCCCCACCCCAAGATGGCATGCATTCTGAATACCCCATCCCCATGTCTGCCTTCCCTTCTATCTCTCCCCCCCTTCTCTTATCCCCTTCCCCTTCAGTTTTCCTGTAGGGCAGGATGGATTTCTATACCCCATTTCCTGTATTTCTTATTTCCCAGTTGCATGTGAAAACATTTTTTTTTAAACATGTGTTTTTAAAACTTTGGGTTCCAAATTTTCTCCCTTCCTCCCTCCCCACCCACCTTCATTGATAAGGCAAGCAACTAAATATAGGTTATATATGTGCAGTGATGCAAAACACTTCCATAGTGGACATGCAGTGAAAAACTAACTCTATTTCCCTTAATCCTATCCCACCCCCCATTTATTCTATTCTTTCTTTTGACCCTGACCCTCCTCAGAAGTACTTGCTTCTGATTACCCCCTTTCCCAATCTGCCCTCCTCTCTATCATCCCCCTACTCCCTTGTCCCCTCCCCCCCATTTTCCTGTAGGGTAAGACAGATTTCCATACCCAATTGAGCATGTATGTTATTCCCTCCTTAAGTCAAATTCTATGAGAATAAGATTCACTCATTCCCTCTCCCCTTCCCCCATTTCCACTCCACTGTAAGAGCCTTTTCTTTTCTGTTTTTTTTTTTGAGGTAATTTACCCCGTTCTACCTCTCCCTTTCTCCTTCTCCTAGTATAATCCTCTCTGACCCCTTATTTTTCCAGATATGACCCCTTCATTTTCAACTCACCCTGTGCCCTCTATCGATCTATCTATATCTATATATACACCTACATATAAGTTTTTCTCCTCCAACTACCCTAATACTGACAAAGGTCTCATGAGTTGCAAATATCATCTTTCCATGCAGGAATGTAGACAATTCAACCATAATAAGTGTCTTATGATTTTCTCTTTCCTGTTTACCTCTTCATGTTCTACTTGAGTCTTGTATTTGAAAATCAAATTTTCTATTCAGCTCTGGTCTTTTCATCAAGGCTTTTGAAAGCCCTCTATTTCACTGAATGACCATTTTTTTCCCTTGCAGGATAATACTCACTTTTGCTGGGTAGGTGATTCTTGGTTGTAATCCTATCTCCTTTGCCCTCCAGAATATTATATTCCGTGCCCTGCAGTCCCTTAATGTAGAAGCAGTTGAATCTTGTGTTATCCTGACTGTGTTTCCACAATACTTGAATTGTTTCTTTCTGGCTGCTTGTAATATTTTCTCCTTGACCTGGAAACTCTGTAATTTGGCTACAATATTCCTAGGAGTTTTCCTTTGGGGATCTCTTTCAAGAGGAGATCGGTGGATTCTTTCAATCTCTATTTTGTGCTCTAGTTCTAAAATATCAGGGCAGTTTTCCTTGATAATTTCTTGAAAGATGATGTCTAGGCTCTTTTTTTGATCATGGCTTTCAGATAGTCCAATAATTTTTAAATTCTCTCTCCTGGATCTATTTTCCAGGTCAGTTGTTTATTCAATGAGATATTCACATTGTTTTCTGATTTTTCATTCTTTTGGATTTATTTTACAGTGTCTTGATTTCTCATAAAGTCACTAGCTTCCAATTGCTCTATTCTAATTTTTAAGGAAGTATTTTCTTCAGTAAGCTTTTGGACTTCCTTTTCCATCTGACCAATTTTGCTTTTTAGGGCATTCTTGTCCTCATTGGCTTTTTGGACCTCTTTTGCCATTTGGGTTAGGCTATTTTTTAAGGTGTTATTTTCTTCAGTATTTTTTTGGGTCTCCTTTAGCAAGCTGTTGACTTGTTTTTCCATGATTTTCTTGCATCACTCTCAGTTTTTCCTCTACTTCTCTTACTTGCTTCTCAAAATCCCTTTTGAGCTCTTCCAAGGCCTGGGACTGATTCATATTCTTCTTGGAGGCTTTGGATGTAGGAGCTTTGACTTTGTTTTCTTCTTCTGGTTGTATGATTTGATCTTCTTTGTCACCAAAGTAAGATAATATAGTCTGACTCTTTTTGCGCTGCTTGCTCATGATCCCGGCCAATTACTTGAGTTTTAAACTCTTTGTTAAGGTAAAAGTCTGTTTCCAGTGTGGAGAGTGTACGGTCCCACGCTTCAGGGGTTTGTTCGGGGGTTTTTAGAGCTACTTTTAGGGACCTGTAAATTTTCAGTTCTTCCAAGGTGGTATGATAAGGGGCAAGGTGTTTTCTGTCCACCACCACAACAAGCTGCATCACGCCAGCGTTCCTCCTCGCCCTAGGACCGCCCCTCAGAACTGTGACCCAGATCCAAGCACCAGTAAAGCAAGAGATTCCTGCCTCAGCACTGGCAAAGAGATCCCTGCAGTCCTCCTCTGATCAGCCACTCGATTCCCTCTCAGTCTATGAACCTGAAGCTTAGGAGGCAGCCACAGCCTGCGCTCAGGACTGGTGGCTGAAACCCAGCTCCTTCTCTCACTGCAGTCACAGACTTTTCCCACTGACCTTCTAAGTTGGCTTTGGCGTTCATGGGTTGAGAAGTCTGGAAACCACCACAGCTGCCTGTGGAGTCAGCCTTCTGAGGCCTATTCCAGGGTTGCCGCGGCCTGTGTGCCCACGCCAAACTGTGCTCTTCTCCCTGCCTAGCATGATATACCTTTCCGATCAACCGTCCAGGCTGTCTTTGGCTGTCTTTTTGTGGGTTCTGCTGCTAAATATCGTGATTCTTATGCCCAGCTTTGGAGCACGTAGACTCCATGTTGTAAAATAATAGGTGGAAGAAACTCAGAAATATAAAGCAGCAGAGTACAAATTAAAAAAGAAATCAGTGCTCTGAGTCGCCTTTTTAAGCAGTCAGTATGCATTTATTAAGTGCTTGCTATGGACCTGGCTCCAAAAACTTGGCTTAGGAATGTTAGGCAAATGTTTCCAAATTTTTATTTAAGAGGAGTAAGCTGCAGTGGTGCATATTTCCATTTTCCCCTCTATGGAGACATTTTGATCCTTTTTGTGAAATTGCTTACCCTTTTTTGTTGTTGTTGTTGGTGGTGGTGGTGGTGAGGCAGTTGGGGTTAATTGACTTGCCCAGGGTCACACAGCTAGTGAGTGTTATGTGTCTGAGGCCGCATTTGAACTCAGGTCCTCCAGACTCCAGGGCCAGTGCTCTATCCACTGCGCCACCTAGCTGCCCCTACCCCTCCTTTTTTTAAAAACAAGATACAGATTGCAGGGTAAATTGTTGAGGAGAAATATCTAGAAATGAAGGTAATATAAAAAGAAGAGATACCAACATTTTTTTTTGTTGTTGTTAAAGATTAAGTCTTCCCACCTTATCCAGGCTAAAAGTACATTTACTGTTCATGGGCTTGATCCCACCTACTACACTTAGGATTTGGGCTGGTTCCTGTTTTCATTGGGCAGCCTGGTAGGCCTCTTTCCCACTCCTACCCCTCCACACCCCCCTACCCCTACTTTGGTGGGCACACAATGTTAATACCAAACTTACTGCGGGCACCCAAGCTCAAGAGATTACTTCCAGCCACAGTCTTCCCAAGTAGCCGGGATTATAGATGTTTGCCTCCACACCTGTACTTGACGCCAAGCGAGATCTGTTCTTCCTTCCCCCTCTCCCAAAGCCATAGTTGTATGCTGAGACTAAATGTAGCATAGAGATTTGCTTGCTTGAAAGATTCTTTTTTTTTTTTTTGAAAGAGAGATTCTATGGGTAATATTTTAATTTTTAAATGATCTTTTTTATTAGGGAAAGGTGTGTAGTAATTGTGGCATTTGGGGCAGTTGTGGTTTGTTTTAAAATTCTTTCCAGGCTTAAAGCTTACTTATGTTCATTTTGTTTGCAGGGAACCCGAGTCTGGTTGCGAGAAAATGGCCGGCACT
Source organism: Vombatus ursinus (assembly GCF_900497805.2). Classification (NCBI taxonomy): domain Eukaryota; kingdom Metazoa; phylum Chordata; class Mammalia; order Diprotodontia; family Vombatidae; genus Vombatus; species Vombatus ursinus. Next base: position 24,262,732 of record NW_020954569.1, read on the forward strand.
TTCCAAGCACTGTAAATTCCTGTGCAGAGGGAGTTGTTGTCTTCAGGACAGATTATGGGCAGGTAAGGAGTAGACATATCACTTGTAAACTAGTGTCTGGTTTACTTGGCTATTTTTTCACAAGTTTTTTTTGTGGTTTTGAAAATATGTACATTTCTTTGTTTTCCAGCTGATCTAGCAATATTCAAAGAAGAATACAAAGTTTCATGAATGTCTTAGACCCACTAAAATTCTTTCAAAATGAATGACACAAACAAAATATGACAAGAGGGCTTTTAACTGTATTCTGTAATATTCATAGAGCATCAATAAATAACCTAGAGTATCTCCCAGGCACCAGAGGGGTGCCCTAGTTGGTATTAGCTATTTTAATTAAAAATAATATGATTGGTTAATAAGCTCATCTTAGATTATTAGATACCTGATTGGTTATGAGCAACTTTATTCATTTTTCAGGTTTGGGTTTTTTCATGTAATTTTTTTCTTGATCTTGTGCATCTCAAACAATTTAAGAATAAAATTTTGAATCTAGAAACAAATTTTAGGGTTTATCAGTGCTGTAACAGCAGTTTTTGTGCTAGAGGCATGGAGCTCCAAATACACCAGCAAATCAACTTCTTAATGCAAGTTTGGGGCAGGATACCCTGGCACCCAAGGCCCTGTGTGTGGAGAGATTCAGGACACAGTGAGATTTGTGGGGTGGGGAAGAGGTGAGGGGAAGAAGGACTGGGAAAGGGTCATAGTTGGGAAGGAGTTCTTTTGGGGTTGCTATCACCTCCTACCTTCCTTTTTTAACTATTATTACTAACTTAGAGGCAACCCCTTTGTAGTGGATAGATAGCCAGCCTTGGAGACAGAAGCTGGGGGTTCATTTCCTACCTTGAACATCATATACTTGCTGTATCCCTGCATTAAGTCAGCCAACAAGCATTTCTTATTCATGTGCCCTGTACAAAATGCTAGTAAGTCACTTAACCTCTTAGTATCCCAGGCAGCTCTTTTAAAGTATAATTTACAGAACAGGTACTTGTTTATATTAATCAGTAGAAACCATTTCTTCATCAGGAGGAGTTACCTATACCAGTGAAGTCTGCTCCAAAAAACCAGTTTCTATTAACTGGGCCCTAAGCCCTAACTCAGGTGCTTAGAGTGCAAGTAATGTCATTGTCTTTTATACTCTGGCATCCTGGAGCAAAATGCCAGTGAACCATCCCTAGTTATGGCCCTGGGTTATATTTATTATTTTATAGAAGTTAAAGAGAAGGTTTCAAGATCTAATTTTTCTCCATATTTTTCTTGTAGGCAGCATTACAATCTTAGAAAAAGCAGTGAATCTTCTTTTCATGTTGAGATGGAATATAGAATAGAAGGGACATTAACATAAAGTAATTTACAAGCCTTGAAGCCCTATATATGTTAGCTAGTATTACTTACCAGTGCTTGATACTTCATTAGATCTGTGATCTCATCAATGGACACATTATCTCCATAAGTAAAAATCACAGTCCATCTGTGCCTTCTCATCCTGTGCAGTCCTTTTCTGTGGCATAGAGCAAGAATATAGAGTTGGGGGGGAGGTGTCCATGAAATTGTTTTTTAAAATCTTTTGATAACTAAATTTTAGTATAATTGATTTTATGCATTTAAGTAAATAAATAAAATAAATGCATATAATTTATTTTATGCATTCAAAAGCATCATTCTGAATAGACTGTAATCTTCACCAGAATTCCAAAGGCATCCATATGCCACAACAAAAAAAGTCGAGAACCCCTGATTTAGAGGTAGTCAAGACTTGGGTTCAGATCCTGCCTCAGATGTTTACTAGTTATGAGATGCTGACAAGTCATGTAGCCTCTTTGGGCCTCAGTATCCTGATCTGTAGAAGGGGTGAACTTCTCAAATCCCTTTTAGTTCTTTAACTCTTTGTTCCTATAATCTTTAGTAGAGAATTCACAGGGAATCCACCCATTGTGCTAGTCTAGGTTTCCTGTCATTTGTAGCCCTTTTCTAATCAGGCTGTTTTGTATACATAACGAAGTTATGAATGTAGTCTCCAGGTTGGTATGTCAGGATAAATACTTCAAGATCAGATTGCCACAGTTCGTATGGAGAAATACCTCAAGAATCAGAATTTTTAAAGAAGGAATGGAGATTTTAGTCATGTTGTTCTCAGCTGCACGTTGTATTAATCGACGAGAAATTGGTTCTTTTTTTAAAAAGGCCATACTTCTCAAAATGATATAAACTAATATTTCTGTCAATAGTAATTTATATTAATTCATGATTTTTCATATTTTCTCTCTTTAGATGAAATTCTTGAATGATTTTTCCAATATTATTTGGTGGTAATACTTTTTTTTACTTTTAGATATTGGAGAAGTTGGAAAACAAAAATTATATGCCTGGGGTCCTACAGATAGCCACTGGTAGAGCAAGGCCCTAGGGTATAGCTGTCTTATCAATATAAAACAATATAAAAAGAGAAAAAACAATACACTCTAGTACATCAGAAAGTGATTAAAATGTCTATACTCTTTGGCTCCGAGATTTAACTACTGGTCATATTTACTAAGGAGGGCAATGATAAAAAGAGGGACCCCTTTCTTAATATGAAATAAAAAAACAGAACAATTTAAATATTAAATATTTGGAAACAAAGTTGATAACCTGTTGTTTGGGGAATGCCTAAATCTTTCTTGGATTTCAAAAATCCTAAATGTATCCTTTCCCCTGTCCCAATATGGAAAGAGGTTAGTTGAGGATGTAATGACCCCTGTGGTTTTCTTCAGCCACCAAGTTGAAGACTCCATATGGGTGGGATTTAAAAAAAAAATTTTATTTATTTATTTTTAGTTTTCAACATTCACTTCCATAAACTTTTGAGTTTTAAATTTCCTCCCCTTCCTTCTTTGCCCTTCCCCCCTCAGACGGCACGCAGTCGATACAGGCTCTACATATACATTCATATCAAACATTTTCACATTAGTCATATTGTAAAGAAGAATTAGAACCAATGGGAGGAACCATGAGAAAGAAGAAACAAAAAAAAAAACAACCACAAAAGAGAGCAAATAGCATGCTTCCATCTGCATTCAGACTCCATAGTTCTTTCTCTGGATGTGGATAGCATTTTCCATCATGAGTCTTTTGGAGTTGTCTTAGATCCTTGCGTTGCTGAGAAAAGCAAGTTTATGAAAGTTAGTCATCGCACAGTGTGGCTCTTACTGTGTACAATGTTCTGCTGGTTCTGCTCACTTCTGGGTGGGATTTTTTAGGCCTCTGCATGACCTAGTAGTCATCCCAACACTGCCAGAGTCCATCAGGAAGCTGAGCCTTCCCTCCATTCCCATGAGGGAATCCTGGCCCTCTTCCCTCAGACTCTTGGTGCCTTTTTTCTAACTTTTCTCTTTTTTGGAAGAGGGCAAAGGATCCAATGTGATTATTTTTATTTTGATTAAAATTCAATGATACAAACTTGTCAACACTCCTAATTATGATTGGATTTATGATGCTAAGGAAGCAGGTAGAGCAGAATAGGGGTGGAGAGGGCAATTGATGTGGTAGAGGATACTTATCCTTGCCTTTGAAATTATATTAGCCTTCCAGATAGCTTATATGCAGGCAATTTGGAAGGCCAAGCTGCTTTAGTTGTTTCTGGATTCTTGGGTGGAGGTAGGGCCTGAGGATGTATCCATGGTCTCTTTTTTGTCAATTAGAAATTTAACTCTCAGTTGCAAGTGGCTTAGGCCTAACCTGAAGGAGGGAGTGTTTCTCAGCATCACTGGCTTTTTTTCATAGTTCCCCACAACTTACCTCTTCCTTTCTTTCATCCTGACTCATTTCAGCCTAATCCTCTTTCCTTCCTTCTTTCTGACTTAATATTACCATATGCTTAGGATTCAGAGCCGTTTTCACTATGCCTACTCTTGTCAATTCCACTGGCAACTCAGGCTGGGTTCTCCCTTGTCCCAACAGGGTGATCTTACAGAACACTTCTAAGCAGTCAATCCAGAGCTTCTTGACCTAGGTTTAGTGCTGCCTTTAGTGTCTAAGGTGAAGGGAACAGAAGAACTGCTATTCTGGTACCTTTTCACATGAGGGATAATGGGAGGATGCAGCACAGGAGAACAGGGCATTAGCAGATGGAAAAAAATACAGACAAAGGTCAGTCTTGGAACACGGATGCTTAGTCATTATAATTGTTTTCCCTTCATTGTAAATTTTTGCTCATGTAATTAATCATTAATAATAATTTAAGTGAAATTACAAAGTTGTAAGGCATCTTAGAATGATAAGGTATTTAGTATTGTAATGTACTTTCAACTTAAAGAGAGGAAACGTGCTGAGTATCATCACCATAATAACTACTATGGAGGGAGGCATTGTAATATAGAGGACAGAGAGCTGGCAGAAAAGACAAAAGTCCCCCTGCCACATAGTGACTGTGTGACCCAAGGTAATTCATTTAAGCTCTGAGTGCTTCAGGTAACACATGATGACTAAGTTGCAGAGGAGTAGATCTGCATTAGTCATTTGGGAGTTCCCTGGCCCATACCAATGAAATCGGCAAGTCAGGTCCTATCCAGCCCCTATGGAGAGAAGTAATGATTGAGCTACTTAGTGGAGAATGGTCTTCCGTTGATTGAAAGCTGGATTAATCATGTACAGTACAGTGGTAGACTCCAAACACAGACATATATAACCAGAAATTTGAAAACACACACAAAAAACCCCCACAAGAATACTAGGTGTAAGGTATTATTTAGATTTGGTCCTTTGGATGTATGTCTGAATATAATACTTTACAAAAAATTATTTTGTAACATTGTACTCAGAGAATTTAGCTCAGTGTTTCATTTTTTCTCCTTCATTAAACAGAACTTTTAAAAAATTTGTCCAAAGGTTCACTTACCATAATGGAGTTTAAATTTTTGATTGGCCTGGAATAGCCAACCTAAGACAGATTTTACTATAAAATTGTTCATGAAATAAATGCGTTAATCATGCATTGAAATAGAATTTTATACCGAATAGCATAGTTGTGAATGAAAGGTAAGCCAGTCAGTATGGATCAATAGAGGTAGGTAAGTGGGACAAAAGTTTTGGTTAGCATATGCTAACGGTGTTTTCTGAACTGCAGATCTGACAAAGGACCTTTTTTCTCCTGAGGTGCAGTCTAACTCACAATTTTGTGGTATGGCATGCAATTTGTCTCAGTACAGAGGGAAAGAGGTAGAAGAAATCCTAGTTGTCCTAACTCAGTGTAAACCTTGGCCTTGCGGCTCTGGACTCTTCCTAGACTTCCTGACTCTTTGACCTTTTTGTTTGCTCTTTCAGACCCCATTCTCTTCCCTTAAGGCCTCTTCTTGGGTCTTGTTTACCCCTCATTACAGGCACATATTGCTTGTTTTCCTACCACTCTCTGTTCCCCAGGCCATGATCATTGATTCCTATGCCACAAGCTTCATTTTGACAGAATTATACTTAAAAAGACATTTTTTCATTGAAGGACTAAAGGTTAATGGTATTTCTTTGATTGAATGGTAAAATGTCTGATTTGTCCCTTGAGCCATGCAGTCTCACTCTGGCACAAAATATGTGGGCTTTTTGTGACCTCATTTAAAAGTCATACCATTAGCCATTTGTGCTCATTTTATCCCTGAAATAAAAAAATTTTTTTGACTCTTTAAACATCTGGTCTCACCTCATTTCCCTGCTCAGAAATTTTTAGGATCTCCCTACTGGCTGTTAAGTAAAATTTAGATATTTTTACCTGGCATTCAGGACCCTTCACAGTCTGGCATCACTGCTTTTCCAGCTTTATCCCTTTTCTGTCCTCTGAGAATTTGACATTCCAGCTCAGTTGGACAACTGGACAACTCTCTACCTCTCAAATAGGCAAAAAAGTTGTCCTTTACAACCTTCATGTGCTTGCTCAGCACGTTCCTTAATCCTGTCGTGCTCTCCTTTCTCCCAACTCACGAACCCTTCCTTGGTTCTCCCTGCCCTTTTCTCTCAGACTTCATGTAGCACTTTGTTTCACATATCTGCAAAGCTATTAAAACTTGGAACTGTTTGTATTAGACACCCTTATAGTAAATATTGTGTATTCCATATTTGTATCTTATCTGTTTTGGTATCTTATCACCTTACTAGGCTCTAAACTCTGAAGAGGGCATTGTCTTATTGTTGCCTTGTCTAAATTTAGTACAGACCCCATTCTATCCCAGTGATTTCTACATAGGAGGCAATTAAGTGTTTGTTAGACTTGAATCCCCTAAAATGTATTTTCTAACATTTTTCCTTCTCTGCTTTCTTTCTCTTGACAATTTGATTCATCATCATGGTTTCAATTACCACGTCTATGTACACGAGTACAAAAATCAGTATTTACAGCTCTGACTGCTCTTTTAAGCACTTAACCTGAATGTCCAACTGCGTCTCTACCTAGGTATTTTACCAGAACTTCAGACTCCACATGACTCCAAAACAGTTTTATGTCATTGTTGTCCTAAAGCTTCTCCTTCTGACTTCTTTAATTCTTTCAGTGATACTACTGTTTACCCACTCTCCTATGTTCAAAACCTTGGAATTATGTTTTGCTTTTTCTTCTCCTTCACATCTTAAATCCAGTCAGTTACCAAATCCTCTTGATTCTTCTTCTAGAATATCTTTTCTGCCACTAATTAATAGTAATCATGATTAGTAGTATTATTTTGGAGGATGAAAGTGACATCAACAACATGAAAGAAAAACTTGAAAAGCATGAAAAGAAATGATTCCTTGCTCGATCCAAAGAACATGCAGTAGTGGGCTATTTTATAGAATTAAGTGCTAAAGTAGATATTTTGTTTTTGAAAAATTAGTACTCTACTTTCTAGAAAATGCCAAATTTTCAGGTGCAATAATTAACTTGAGGAATCATTTGTTTTTTCCTAATAAACTTAATAAAGCCTCTTAGTGTGTGAAATGGCTGTTGATTTTTCTAGTTGTCTTGTTTCTACATGCTGTCCTGCAGAATTTTTGTTTTTTGTTCGCTAACGATTTAATTACTGACTTCTACAAGTTGCTGGCTCTGCTTTCCCACACAATATTTTTACCTTTTCATTTTCACATCAAGCATAATTAGACATGATTTAAAAAAAAAAGTTTTCTCATTAAAAAAAAACCAACAAAACCAAGTTTACTGTCTTTTTAGCTTTTTTTTTTTAACCCTAGGAGAAACTGGTTATTACACAAAGTAATGAGACCAGTCCCACAGGAAAATGAGCCTTGTTGCTTTATAGTCACATTCTACATTGTAGGCCCTTTATGTCCTTTTACATAGTAGTTGGAGTTAATGACATATTAAGGGATTAATTAGTGTAATTTTCTCATCACAGTGTTTCTCACAAGTTCTCACCCATTTTCACTGTCTTTCTTGTTTTCTTTCATTTTTCTTTGCCTCATAGGTGCCTTTTTGTCCTTTTAAAAAATAAGTTGATGCTAATATGTTACAAACCTGTGACCTTTTTGTATCTTCCCTTTCACCACATCATATAAACATATGTGTATATAGTCGATCCTCTAGATCATTTTTTCTCTAAAAAGTTTATCTGAGCAGCAGATTGTAAAACATCTTAAATTAGTAAGTTGTTTTCCCCCTATTTATAGACAGTAGTAGAAAAAAAGGAGCCAGCCAGAATTGTGTACTTGCAACATTAAGGTGGAAAGAGAAAGGATATGGTTTTTGAGGCGAAATGACAGGATTCCAGACATTTTAGCTCAGCATCAGGTTCTTGGACTAAGAGTTTCCTCTGGAAGGAAGCAGATTATGAGTGCTGTGTCTTAGGAGCCTGGGGATGCCTAGTTCTTTTAGCTGAACCAAAGCTGCATTCCTGAACCTTACATGCAGAGACAGCTGTTCCCTTAACAGCCAGCTGCATGTGAACAGAAATGTGGCAGAAAGAAACTGGCTATTAACAATAAGCTTCTCAAACATGCATCAGCCTGAGAAGTCAGTTAGCAGTCAGCTCAGGCCTCCATTGAACTGTAAGCAGTTAGGGAGACTTGAGACTCTCTGAGATGAATAATGTACACTAGCCCATCTCCAGCTGAAAGTGAATTTTGGGGTAGAGGGAAGGGAGAAAAGGGGGCGGGGCGGGGAAATCTTAGAAGACAAGCTAAATAGGAGGAGAAGCATTGGAAGAGAAAAAACAATGGATTAAAATGAAGTCAGCAAGGAAGAAAAGAAAAATGATCTGGAGATAATATTAGTGATAAGCTAAGAAGTACTCTTATCTCAAGAAACTGAAATCCACTCAACTGAGAAATTTTTGTGGACATAATTTTCATATTTATAAGCTTTTATGCTTAGACTAAAGTTAGTTTTTAACTCACTACCACCTCCTAAAACTGCCTTTTTTTTTTGCTTTTTAGTGAGGCAATTGGGGTTAAGTGACTTGCCCAGGGTCACACAGCTAGTGTCATGTGTCCGAGGCCGGATTTGAACTCAGGTCCTCCTGACTCCAAGGCCGGAGCTCTATCTACTGTGCCACCTAGCTGTCCCTCCTCAAACTACCTTTTTGATGGGAGAGATATTAAAAAATATATATTTTATAACATATATCTGGAAAAAGTGTTTCAAATTAGAAAAAGAACTGAAACTACCTCTTTCAATGGTCCCTTAAGCCCTTACCGCCTCATAAGTATCATATCTTTATTTTGCCTCTTACCAAATTGCTTCTCTATTACATTTTGGTATTTCATTTTCTAGCCTATCAAATGTATGATTTGGGCTTGAAGATAAAAAAATTTTTTTTTTGTTACTCCCTGACTTCTGTTATCTTTAGCAAATATGGCAAATTATCTGTAGTCCTGTGAAGAAATTAAAATATAACTGACAAAATTAAGAATCACCTAAAATTTCTAGGAGGGGAGGTTCTATGAGTCTTCTTAATGTGAGTCTGAAGGGTTTGCCGTGATCGAGGAAAAGTGAAAATTCCCAAGCCAGAATTAAGAGGAAAAGTATATGTGGGTTTACAGTTGATTTTTTAAAAAGCTTTCTTTTTAATTGTCCTTTGTCCTCAACTTCTTTTTTCCTGTACATTGTTGAATCTAGATATATATGCCTGTGATCATGGTGTATTCTAAATTCCCAAAACCCTTCCCCACATCCTTACAGGAAATTATGCATTCAACTAAATTTTTCTTGAATCTGGGAACTAATTTTAATTTCTACTTGACTTTCAGATGCTTATGGCAATACAAATTAGTAAAAGAGACAAATCGAAATCTCACTCTTGAAAGTCCTCACTTTGGGTGATGAACTGAGCAGTGGATGATCCCAAGTGACAGAGAATCCCCAGATTATTTACATTTTGCTTTGGAATGGGTTTTTTCTGCTTGTATTTCAGTGTGAATATTTCTTGTTCTGGGAATTAACTCAAAAAAAGCAGCTATGATGTGAAGACACCAATCTGGAAGAACTGGAAAACTGTCCATTTTCCTTTTGCTCCCATTTTAAAACTCTTGGTAAACTTCCTAAGCATGACTTCAGTCTGACTGGTGCACCAGCGTTTTAAGTGTCCCCGTGGCAAGTGAATTTATTTTTGAGTTCCAGTGTTTTTCCCCACAGGGTTGAAAGCTATATAAAAAGTAAGAATGAATAGAAAACAATTAATGTCAGTGAATATCTAAGATATCCTGTGATAAACTTAGATATAAACTGATCAAGGAGAATAGAGCTGTCACTGTGTGGGTGTCACCCGTACTCAAGAGTAGTAAGTGGGGTTATCCCCTCTCTACCTGCTTCTAGCTGATTTTCCTTATCCTATGTTGTAAGGCAATGAAGGGGCATATTACTTTTATTTTTAGATTAATTACTAAAATTTCATAACATCTCATTTAGTCAGTTATATCTAAACCCCAACCCAACTTTATTATATTTGTTTAATTAATTGGAGAAACCTCTTTCCCCTTAAGCTTTTGCTCATCTTTCTCTATAGGTATCAAAACCCCTAGGATTAAATAAACATTAACTCTACTGATTATACTATTTGTTAACAGTGTAGCCAACAGAAAAATAATGACAAATTATTATTTACAATATATCAGCTATGAGACATTACAGCAAAAATCACCTTTAATTATTGCTCTACAACGACTGATTTCTCAGTTCTAGAAATACAGCCCCACCATTCAGTTCTCTTATGACACTAATTGAAATCTTCTCAAGAATTCTTTGTATTTCTTTTCAAGGTAAGAGTTAAGCTCAGTTCTCTTAGGAATAAGTTCTCCTAGGCTTTTTTTCTCCCCTGGCCCCCCTGAAACAATAGGATTCACAGCCATTACAGACCTCCACAGCTTCCTCAGAAGATGGCAGTTAAACTGTCACTCCAAGATTCCATTGCCTCTTTAACCAAATCTATAGTCTCTGTGGTAGAGGTGGTTGGAAGTTGGCATCACATAAAATGAGTGTGCGTGTTCATTCAGCAAGTGATACTGAATGGACTCTGGACCTCTTCTAAGGAGATGGTTTTGTAGTCTTATAGCCTAAAGATGAAAAGTAACATTTTTTTCCATTTAATTTTTCCAGGAATAATATAGAGAAGATCATGTGTTTGTTTATTAGCCATAACTAACCATTGTTGAAAATATGAACATATTTACAAATCTAAATTCTTCCGCATGGAAATGCCCGTTTGGTTTAGTCCGATGGAATTTAGTTAAGTGACTCTGGGTATACATTTGTAATTACTGCTGAACCAGAGGTTATATGACTGCTGTATGTCTCCAATATATGTCAAATAAAGAAATAAGAATCTTCTGCTCCTGTTAAAGAGTCACATGCCACATGTGGTGCTCAAGGATGATCCTCAGCATTACAGTTTTAATCCTGCCACACCCATTGAATTCAAGATTAAGTTAAACTAAGTAAATATGATGCTGGGTGTGTGCTGGAGTTGAATTATCCAAAGGAATTCTTATTTCTTATTATAACATTCCAGAAGCATCTAAATTGTATTTGGAATGATGTGATATAACATATAATCAATTAATAAACATTTATTAGGTGGCTGCTATGTACCAGGCAGCTAGATGGCTCAGTTGATAGAGTGCCAAGCCTGGTAGCAAGAATATCCGAGTTCAGATATGGCCTTAGATGCTTAATAGTGTGTGACTTTGGGCAAGTCACTTAAACCTCTTTTTGCCTAAGAAACAGCTAGGTGGTTCAGTGGATAGAGTGCTGGGCCAAGAGTCAGGAAGACTTGAGTTCAAATCCAGCCTCAACTAGCTGTGTGACATTGGACAAGTCACTTAACCTCTGTTGGCTTTAATCCACTGGAGATGGAAATGGCAAACCATTCTAACTATCTTTGCCAAGAAAACCCCGGGGACACTGGGGTCCACGTGGTCGTGAAGAGTTGGACATGACTGAAGAACAGATGTACTAGGCTCTGTTACAGTGGCAAAAATGAAACAGTGCCTGCCCTCAAGGAGCTTAAATTTAATTGGGTGAGACATGTACATAAAATATATACTGAATATGTACAAAATAAGTATATATAATTTGGGAACGAGGACACTAGGGATCTTTTAGAAGGTAGCTTTTGATCTGAGTGTTAATGGAAGCATGGAATTCTTTGTACATTATACTTTGGGATATAAAATCTTTAATTCTTTTCATCATCTTCTCAACCACTCTGAAATTAAAGCAAGAACAGTGTAAGTTGTGCCTACGATTAATCATTGAACCAGTGTTTATTATGACCTGTAAAGTCCCAAATTAGGGTTAGGGTTTAGAACAGAGTTTCTTAATCTAGAGTCTGTGAATTTTTTTTTAATTCATAACTATATTTAAATATAATTCCTATGTTATTTCTATGTATTTTATTTTTAATGCATTTCAGAACTTTTTTTTTTTTCTGAGAAAGGGTCCATTTGCTTCCCACATTGCCAAAGGAGTCTGTGACACATAACAGTTTAAGAACTGATTTAGCATCTGAAGATGTTGTTCCGTGACTGCCATAATCAAGCTTTATCAGAACTTGGGGGCCTCTCTATCTTTCACAAGCTACAAACTTGCCCCTTGCCAGACCATGACAATCTAGACACATCAAAAAGCAAAAAAGGTGTCAGCCCTGGGATCAGAAATCACATTCCTATTTGCTAGTATTGTCTTTATTGACCCGTTTGTTCCCTTACTGCTTTTGTTGGCCTTCTGGACTTGGAGATCTACTTCCCTGCCTGAAATTATGCTACTTATTCATTCTTTCTATACTAATGGAACACTTGGCCCCAACCTGTCTAGACCTGCAGTTTCTACCATACTCCTGCTACATAACTAGATTAAAAGTTTTGGCCGTGTCCTGTTGTCCTTTGCCTTAAGTCATAGAGTACTGACTTAAGTTCCATGTAAAAGCCATTGTTCATACCTAAAGGGGTGTATTTTTTTTATATTTTGTTTTATTTTAATATTGAACATTAGCCTTCCCCTAAAATTGTTTAATTAATGTTGAATGTAAGTCTGTTACATATTACTCTTACAGTAATATACAATAGATTAATTAACAGGGGCTAATGCCTACACTAAGGAAAAAATATGAGAACTTGTGAATATTTGGTTTGCAGGTTTATTGTGGAGGATAATCATTTGTTTTCATTACTAGTATCACAATGTTAAAATACTGATTTGAGCCTATATCCTTAATGAGAAATATGTGAAGTTCAAGCAAATTTGTGGACAGTAATAAAAACAAAATTTATTTTTTTTAAGAATATACTGTTATTCACAGTCTCCACTAAAACTTTGTTGTGATGTCTCATCCAGTTGTGGTAGTGTAGTAGTCAGTTCTTGAACACCACCTTCAGTTAGTATAGACACACTGTGACAGGTTTTGTTTGAGAACTAGCCAGCTAAATTAAAAAAGTCTCCTCAACAGAAGCCTGACCACCATGTGATTCACTTTGGAGGACACAGAAACTCATCCTAATAAGGCCTTGAAAGGTTGTAAACTGAGTGAGCAAAAGATGTATCCTCACTGATGAGATGCCGTCTCTCTTATAGCACCATTTATTAAGAAGTACTAATGAAAATAATGAAAACAGAAAGTTTGCTTCATCAACTAGTTGGACTTGACAATAGAAATCAAAATTGGATCTTATGGCAAACTGTCTCTTCTGTTCAAATTTTAAATAGCATTAATTTTTAGAGTATTTTTTAAAGCAACTGTTTGCTCTAAAATTGCTTGTCTTTAAGACCAAATATCATTAAGCCATGTAGCTTTTATGGAGGTGTTTCTTTGTTCTCTCTAAAGAACATTTTCCTTTTCAATACTGAATAGAAGAATTCCAGGAGATCTGGAAGGTGACTTTGGAAGTAATAGAATCAACCTCCTTATTTTACAGATGAAGAACAGAGATCAAGAGAAGTTAAATAAATGACTTGACCAAGGTCTTGTAACCAGTGGTAGAGCTGTGATTAAAAATACAGATCTCCTGAGTCTCAATATATTTCTTCTGCAATTCACTACAATATATTGAAAAATTTGATGAAAAATACAGAGAAAGATGTAGACAGAAAATACTTAAGTGATTATTATGGACTTCAGTAGCATCAACAATACTGAAAATGTATGTGTAATTACTTATTCCTTTACTTAAGACTTTTTAAAAAGACAAAACATGTTCTAAATGGAAGCAGCTGATGCATGATCTCAGTAATGTTGTTTTTCAAGACACAGATGGTAAATATCACAGGTAGAGTCCTGTCAGTCAAAGGTAATTTCTTTGAACTTGCTGTCACAAGGAAATCATTCACAGTATAGTATTGTCAGCAAAGAGAACATAGCGTGCTATCCTTAATTTTGTATTAACTGGCACCTGTAAGTGGTTTTGTCTGTAACAAAGGTACTTTTCTTGTGTTACTTTAACTTAATACAGATCTGTTGTGGCATTTGGACACTGCCAGAACAGAAAAGCCACATGTGTTTTATGTTAATTACAACAAAAGTACTGTACCTTGTCTAAAGGGAGTTAACACCTACCCTAACCAACTACTTTCAGTTCTGGGGAAATGGTTTTCAATTGTGAATTCTTTCAGAGGTTTAAGTTCTTATAAACTTATAGAATGTGCTTGTTTTATTTCCTGTAGTTACTGTGTAATATGACCCATGATAAAATACAACTACCTCAATTTGAAAAGCACTCATAAATTGTTGATTCATCTAGTTTCCCTATCAAGTCCATCAATGTTTTCCCCATTTTATAAATGAGGAACTGAAGCATACAAGGAGTTATCCTAGGGCAATACAGTAAACTGTTGACAGACCCACTGTTAGCCTTGCAAATTCCTGATACTTCGGCTGAATAAGCTGGTCTAGACTATTTTCCATGATATAACACACACAGGCAGTAACATGAGAAAACAGAGTATAAAATTGGACACAAGCTAATGGTTAGAACTAGAAGCTGAACCATAGTATGGCATTTGGGCAGCCTAGACAAGGTTTGAAAAATTGCATCTCTACATCCCCAGTGGTTATTATCCATAAGAGATTTTGAGCATTCATTATAGTATATGCAACCTATCACACAATAAATACACCCATGCCAAAGAAAATGGAATTTTCTGTTATATTCCGTTATAAAAAGAAATATTTTAAATCGATCTTTGTTGACTCCTCCCCCATGTGTATTAGCTGCCCACTCTTTTCAATTCCAGGTCTTGTCTCTAAGTTGGGAATCAGTTTGAGAATTTTCTTTATACATATTGCAAACATAGTGGATTAACTCAGTCTATAAAATTAAGACTATTGATATTACAGTGTAGATTTAAAGCTGGAAGGGAATTTAGAGGTCATCTATCCAAGTGATATGAAGGAACACACAGTGGCAAAGTCAAGATTTGAACCCAGGTCTTCTGACATGCTAATCAAACTTTGAGGAGTAGATATGCATACCTAAAAGTCTTAGCATTTTTTCCAAATGCTTGCAAAGATTAGATTTATTGCTTAAGAATGTAAAATATTCCACAAAATGGTATTTTTTATTTCTAAGAATTTTGGTCATATGACATTTTTTTCAAAATAAAACCTCAGAGGAAAAAATACTTAGGGCAAAAAGATCAAGGTTAGATCAAAGCAATCTAAAATAGGTTAGTCAATCATACATCCTACACACAAAATGTACCATCACTTCAGTTCCAAAAATGTAAAATTGGAGCCAGTCTTTAAATGACCACATTTGGGCATGTGCATCGTAGTTCACATAATGATTTTTTGGGAGTTCCAGTATATTTAAAGTTTTCACAAGAGGGTGGTCAGGATTGCTAACTCTATAGAAGTCAGCAAGTATTTCATTCTTCTGGAATGATCTTCTGTTCTGAAATGTATCCATCTTTGTCAAAAGTCAGAGTTCACCAGGCATCTGCTTATGTCCTTGCAAATAATGACAGATGTTAACTGGGTAATGTGGAGAAACGGACACTTGTGAAACAATAAGACACCATATGCTGGCCGCAGTTTTCAAGAAGCTTTTGTATCATAGGACTTTTGTAGCATAGAAAAAGAGAACAGAGTTCCAGAGACTAGCCAGCATGCCTTTAGTCTGACAGGATTTGCTCTTTGCAATTGATTTCCTTCCATGATTTAGTGATAGGTGGTTGATAGTGGATAGTTTTAATTTACATAAGGCTTTTGGTGTAGCTCCTAAAGTTTTGGCTTGCTCCTCATTAAAATGGTTAAGTTCTGTCTGAATCAAGCATATTGTCACTGATAAGAGGACAATGGTCAGCATCACAAGTTATCATATATGGAATTATAATATAGAATATTATATGTATATAATATATAACAGGTATATAATTCCAATTGCATTACATTATGCAAAGTGAAGCATATCTATTTCAGGGATCCATAATTTCATCAGTGTGTATATCCTCTAATTGATGGAGATCAGCACTCCTACACACTTTACTTAGTTTTTACTAGTTGTTGAGGCCAAAAATTAATCGCCTGCTGGCCAATCCACTGATGAGTTTCTCCTAATTTAGCTAGACTGATCCTTAGAAGAGAGGCCCACTAGCAGATGCCTAATCTGAACTTGAATACTTTCCTTTTTGGCATTGGAACAGCCAGAAATTGTTGTATTCTATTGACATAGTCTTTGAGAGCCCAGGGGTTACCTTTAAGTTATGGAGTGGTATCAGAGTAATACTTTAGTGCAAAATATTTTAAATAACAGGGAAAAAAATACCAATTTGCTTCCCTGATGAAGTTAATACTTAGAATTCTCTCTTGTTAGGCCATTTTTACCATTGACCATAATGATAATTTTTTAAAAAAGTGTTGTGCTTTTAAAAAGTTTTCATGTATCATTTTACCCAGTGGAGCAAAGAGGCAATGTCCAAAACCTTATAAAATTAAGAAAAATATCTTAGAGCGGTGACTTCTAAAGGAAAAGAATTGAGAACTATGAAGGATGGGTTAGATGTGATTGACTACATAAATTATGTAGGATTCATGAATGGATCATGTGTATATTTACTGTTGGTTTAGATCCACTTTCTTTTAAGTTATTTAAAAAAGTTCACTACTCTTTTTTCCTAGTACAGACATAGAATCTGTTACAGAGGATCGTCCTTGCGCTTGTAGTAAAAGAGTTGGGGTGTGGAGCTATAGTTAAAAGGAAGCTAGGGACTTGAAGGTGAGAAAACCAAGCATCCATTCTTGGATTAAGTAAATGTTACACTGTAACTGTAAAGAATATGATAAATGATGTAACAAAGAGAAAATGATCTTAGGTTTATTGTAACTTATTTTCTTCTAAAATGCATTCATATGCAGATAAACGGAAATATGTAGAAAGAGGCATGTTGCCTTTGGTTTTGATTATAAGCTACTTTGTATGGTTGGGGTTAATTAAGACAAGGCACTCATGTTGGATTCTTAGCTTGTTTTCCTCCCCCACTCGTTTTGAGTAAAGTTATAAAACTACATAATGTCACCAGAGATCAGGTCGTATCATGAGTTTTCCCTTTTTTTTTTCCTTGCCTACTGATGCTGATGACTTCATATGCATTTCAACCAAGTTGCTTTTTTTCTTGTAAAAAAATTTTTTGGAAGCTGTTAGGGAGCAAAGTCTCTTTTCCTTCATTGTGCCATATCTGTGTGAGAAGCTGCTGAATGAAATTACAGTGCTGTTGTGAGTTGAAAACGTTTGTCCTGTTACTCTGGAGCAGTGGAATAGAGTCGGTCCATGCTCCGTGGAGTATCAGTTTAGCCCAATTAATTTTTAGTTGCTTAAAAGAATTCCCCTTTGTCTTATAGAAATTCCTGGTTTAAAATTGCCACTAAGATCAGACTTGGCTGTGTAAATACTGAAGATGTGGTCTTCTCAGCCATTCTCTATAAAGAAAATCTAAACCATCTGTGCTTTTTGTGCTTTGATTATGCTTGCACTGAGGAGGGAGCAAAATGGCTTTTGTTTTTAGGTTAATGCAGATGTACACAGACTGCCATTTTAATTTCTTTTGTATGGATTGGATTTTTTTTTCAGTTTTCTTTGAAAATGTTGAGAAGATTTCAGACCAAGTTATGAAAGAAAAATAAATGTTTTAATGACCAATTTGACTAGTTCCAACATTTTGCAAGCAAGTATTCTTTGAATTAAATAGATTTATTTAATTTCACTTAGATGTCATCTAAATTTGTGGTTAAACAGTTTTGTGAGTTGTTGAGATTGTGTCTGAATTACAGATTTTATTCATTTTTGTGTCTAAAAAGGAAAGAAGATGTTAGATTTAATAATATTCAACAGCATACATGTATTTTGTAGGCTGATGATATACTTTTTTTCTCCAAAGTACAGAAACTGGCAAAATTCAGATTCTGTCACCATCAGTCCACCTAAACCATCCTTTCCTCCTTCTTTCCCTAGGACTCTCTACCTTCCTTCTTTCCTCTGTCTTCTCTATTTTAGTAATACAAATACAGGATGTTTCTGCTTATTTTGAAATATTGACTTAAAAATTGTTTATAAGCAGTCTTTAATTTCTCCATCATCTGTGTACAAGTCATTACACAAAAATATTTGCTTCATCTATTTTAGGAGTATTAAAGCTGTCATCAAATAGTTTTGATTCCCACAGTTATCAGACTAAGCATAATTTAACAAGATTTATTAAGTGCTTACCATGGTTAAGACACTGTACTAAGTGTGAAGGCATGTGTATATGTGTGTGTGCAAAAGAAAGCACAGTCCCTACCCTTAAAGAGCTTACATTCTAATGGGGGAGACAACACAGAAGGGAACTGAAAAAGAGTGGAAGAGAAAGGTACCTGTATTGGGGCATGGTATTAAAATCCAGTAAGTTAGAAACAGAACCAGCAAGGGAATAAAGGATGGTTGACATGATGAATAGATGTTCCAGTTTGAAGAGGCCCCCGGGGTGGATGGATGTTTCAGAATAAGATAGTAGATGAGGCATAGTGACAAAGTCTGGAAAATCAGAAGCAGATTCAGAAGGGGGAAAGTATCATAAATTATTTTTCTGCTAGAAAGAAGGATGATGAAATATTTTTAAAAATATATTCCAGTGGTAACTATAGCTTCTTGAAGTTACCTTGAAGGTAACTTCATTTGTATATGTGCTGTTGTTTTTCCTATCGAATGTAAGCACCTTAACGGCAAGTGCCTTTTTATTTTTTGTCTTGGTATCCCTAGCTCTTGAGGCCTAATCTAGAACATAATGGTAGGGTAGTATCTATATAATAAGAAGTAATAGATGATAAATTCATTAAAGGGACTTTAAAAAAGTACTATGTGAGATACAAGGGGAAAAGGTTTCCCGGGGAAACCAGTTGGTAACTTCCATTTCTGACCACTATATAAGTTGTGGTCAGATGCTAGTTTATAACCATCCAAAGAAATATTATCACGAGCAAATTGTAGATTTTTAAAATGAATTGAATGCTAAATAAAAACATAAGCACAGCATAGTCTGAACCCTTAGGAGTGACATCATATTGTAGGGAAAAACAGTTGGAGGACCTGGATTTGAGTCCTACTCCTGCAATTTAATTTGTTTTCAGTTTTGAGTAAGACATTTAATGCCCCCTGGAACTTAGTTTCAATATCTATAAAATGTAGGGATTAGATGAGATAATCTCCAAATTATCTTCCACCTCTAAGAGCCAATGTGGGTATTAAAACTTTTCCCTGGACCCTTTTTTCTCTATGTATATTTTCTTCCTTGGTGATCTCATCATCCCTCCACAGGTTCAATGACAGTCTCTAGGCAGAAGCTTCCCAAATCCATATATTCAGCTCCAAGTTCTCCTGAAATTCCTGCATCGCCAGCTACCTTTTATTTATTTCCATCAGTATATCCCACAGGCATATCAGACTTATTGTGTTCAAAATTTGAATTGATATTCTCCTTTCCCCACCCTCACCCAATTCCCAATCCATCTCTCTCTTTTCCAGAATTCCGGTTTCTGTTGAAAGCATCACCATCTTTCCAGGCAGTCAGGTTCATAATGAGGGACTAATTCTTTTCACTCAGGTTCCTAACATTAGAATCATCCTTGATTCTTCCCTTTTCCTCAGTCTCCATTAGGTTGCCAAATCTCGTCAATTACATCTCCATAACATTTCTCATCTCTATTTCCTTATCTCCATTCACAAAGTTGTCATGCTAGTTTAAGCTTTTTTGTTTGGACTACTTCAATTGCCTCCTGACTGATTTCCCTCCTTCTGGTCTCCATCTCTATTCCATCTTCCATACAGCTGCCAAATTGATGTTACTAAAAGACACAGAAATGTCAACCTACACCTAACAGTGGTAAAAAATCTTCAGTGCTTCCATATTGTTCCTAGGATAAAATGGAAAAATTTCTAGACTGGTACTTCTCCACAATCTGGTTCCCACTTGCCTTTTCAGACTTTTATAATATTCTTTCTACTCTTGTGCTCAGTTCTAGTCAGACTGGCCTGCTAGCTGTGCCCAGTCCATGCTATGCCATGCCATGCCATTCTTGTCTCCATGCCTCTGCAGATGTGGTCATCAGTCTATGTCTGGAATGTATTTGCTTCTTATTGCTACCTTTTGAGATCTTGTTTCCTTAAAAACCCTGCCTGCTGCCAGCTCCTACATGAAGCCTTTTCTACTCCATGCACCCTGGTTATTAATGCTCTTTCCCTCTAGAAATTACTTATATTTTTGAAAAAGAAAGGGGCCTACATGTACAAAAATATTTCTAGCAGCTCTTTTTGTGGTGACAAAGAATCAGAAATTCAAGGGATGCCCATCATTTGGGGAATGGCTGAATAAGTTGTATGAATGTAATGGAATACTATTGTGATAGAAGAGATGATAAGTAGGCAGATTTCAGAAAAATCTAGAAAGACTCACATGAACTGATGCTGAGTGAAGTGAGCAGAACCAGAAGAACATAGTATAGAGTAACAGCCACATTGTGTGATGATCAACTATGAACAATTTATCTCTTCCTGGCAATACAATGATCCAAGACAATTCCAAAAGGCTTATTATGGAAAATGCTGTTCACATCCAGAGAAAGAACTGATGGAGTCTGAATGCAGATCAGAGCATACTATTTTTACTTTTTTGGTGGTGTTTTCCTTTTGTTTTGTTTCTTCTTTTACACATGACTACTGTGGAAATATGTTTTACATGATTGTGCATGTATAACCTATATCAGATTGCTTACTATCTTAGGGAGGGAGAAAAATTTGGAACTCAAAATCTTATAAAAAATGAATGTTGAAAATTGTCTTTATGTGCAATTTGAAAAAATGAAACACTTTTTACATTAAAAAATTATATCTTTGTAAAGGTTGTGTTCCCTTATACTATAAACTTCTTGGGGTCAGGGGGCTGCTTTGTTTTTGTCTTTGTAGCCCTAGTATCTGAGACTATTCCTTGCCTATACGGGCTGCACGCCGGCCCTCTGCCAGTCGTGCGCCAGTACCCACTTCTCTTAAAAGAAGTGCACTGCCAGAGTCTTACCCACTCCTGGGTCTTCAGTCCTCAGCCGGATCACCACACAGAGACAAGCCATCGGGAGGCACCAACACCAGAGCTTTATTCAGAGGCCAACACAGCAAACCATCATAGCAAGCCCAAACAGCAAGGCCAGAGCAACAGGCAGGAGCCAGGGGAGAGCGCACGTGTGTGATCTGACCCCGCTTGTTCCTAAGTACCTACTTAGCCCCTCCTCCCCAGCCCGCTACTAGCCAATGATTGTAGGGTCAGATACCGGAAGGGGCTGTCTGAATTTAGCACACCAAGGGGGAGGGAGTGACGTAGGAGGCCAGGATTGGATACAGGAAGGAGGCATCTGGGATTGACGCATAGACAAGAGTACGTGATCTAGGAAGTCAGACTCAGGAGGGGACTGGGTCAGTGCTGCACAAAGGGACCAAGGAAGTCAGGAAGGTCACAAGAGGCATCTGGGGATGACGTTGCATATAGGGAGGGGACTAAGCAGAGGGAACTCAGTCCTCTGCCATCCCACTCCCACGTGGCACCGCCCCTTGCCTCAGGAGCTCAGGCTCGGCTACTTCCTTGCACCCAGCTTATCTCATAGCACTGCCCAATTGCCTCATGGCTTCTCCGTATCCAGCCATCCCAGTACACACGACTCTGCCTACCACAGTCCCTGCCTCGACTTCCAAAATACCCATATCTTACCTTACCCTTGCCACAGTACCCGACCTGGCAGCTGCCAACATCAGACAGTCCCTCACACTTGCCTAGGCAGGTATTTAATAAATAGTTGTTGGCTTATTAAATCTAGTGAATTGTCCATTGTATAGGGAGAATTGTTGTCAAGTTGGCAGACCTAACTCAAGGTAGATGATGGGTTCTACTTTATATTTTTGGTTCTTAACCAGCCATTTTGCTTATTGTCATCATTTAATAACAAGATTATCCAGTTTTAGGACTTTGATCCTTGCTCATATGTAGACATGTATGACATGTGAACTTATGTTCCCTTTTAAATTTGTTTAATTCAATAAGGAAAAATAAAGAAACACTGCAACAATATATAACAAGCTCTATAATCTTTTGAGCCTTATGATTACGTTGCGTGACATCATTGTAATCAGAACATAAATTAATTTAAAACTTTTTTTTCATTTTACTTTCCACATTTCTATGTAGATCTCATGTTTGTCAGTCATGATGGCAAAGGCATTAGATTAGGAGTATTGGGGCCCAAATCCTGAATCTGCCATTTACTATCTTTTTACCTTAGGTAAGGCACCTAACTTTTCTGGGCCTCAGTTTCCTCATCTGTAAAATAAGAGAGTTGGACCAGCGCTCTAAGATTCCAAATAGCTCTTAAGATTATAATACTATCATTTTTGGCTAGTCTGGAACTTCTACTTGTTCCTGTAGGGAAAGAAGAGTGTCAGATGCATTTTTCAGAACTAGAGATTTACATGTAATGTAATGCCAAAATCAGTCAAGCATTCTTTACCAAATTACATTTTGAAGTATGAAATGACAACTTATGTATGCATTTAGAGTTATAGAATCCAAACTGGAGAAGGACTCAGAAGGCATCCAGTCTAATCCTGACCTGAAATGTGAACTTATTTAGGACATCCCCTCCCTGCAATACGCAACTTGCCCTTGCTTGAAGACCTCCTAAGTTAGCTCTCTTAGGAAGGTTTTCTTGACATGAAACTGAAATCTTTCTTCCTGATCCTTGCTTTGTACTCTGGGGCCAAGCAAGCCACATCTAATTCCTCTTCCACATGAGAACATCTCAGATATCTCTAGTGTGCTTATTTCTTCCATGTACATCATATTTCTTTAAATGTAGTTTAAGTTCACGTGAGATTTTCAATTGTGACATCATCGGTTAAGCTTATAATCCACAGGGTTGTCCCAAATCTTTTTTGACATAGACTGCTGTTTTACCATGTTTTCTCTCTTTTGTTTTTTGTTTTTTCCATTGTTTTAACCTAAGTCCATTACTTGAAATTTATTATGGGACTATGGTTGTTGAGGTACCCATAGATCCATCCAGCTTGCATCTATCTCTCTATCTTGTGGACCTACTAGAAGTCAACAATGTGATAAGTCAACTAGAGGGAAAAGAAAAAAAACTAACAGTTTTGGGCTGCCTTCGGAGAGACACATCTTCCAGGAACAAGGAACAATCCCACTGTCCTCTACCCTTTTCAGACCTCATGTGGAGTATTGTGTTCTCTTCTGAATACCATCGTTTAAGAAATACATTCCCAAGATGAAGAGTGGAGGACAACCAGGATAGTGAAGAAGGGCCTTGAGTCCATGACATGTGAGAATCAGTCAAAAAGATCCAGTATACCCTGGGCATGTTTAACCTGGATAAAAGAAGACTCTGGGGAAGGCATTGTAACTATCTTTAAAAATTTGAATGGCTGTCATGTGGAGGACATGGAGGCAGCTAAGTAGAGAAGTGGATATAGTGCCAGGCCTGGAGTCAGGAACACTTGAGTTCAAATTCAGCCTCAGACACTTACTAGCTATATGACCGTAGGAAAGTTAACTAACCCTTTTTTGCCTCAGTTTCCTCATTTGTTAAATGAGCTGGAGAAGGAAATGACAAACCACTGTAGCATCACTGTCAAGAAAACCCCAAATGGGGTCACAAAGAGTCAGACAATGACTGAATAACAACAACACATGGAGGAGGGATTAGCCTTGTTCTTTTTGGCTCCAGAAGGCAAAACTATGAGCCACAGATGAAAGTTGCAAAGAGGCTTGATGTCAGAAAAAATAATTTGAAATGACCCAAAATAAAACAGGCTTCTTTGAGGAGATAGGTTCTCTTTGCTTAGAGCTCCTCAAGCCGAGGCTGTGAGTGCCCACTTGTTGGGTATGTTATGGGGGGGATTCTTTCGTATATAGATTGGATCAGATGACTTCTGAGGTTATGTTCCCTTACAATTCTCAAATTTTGTCATTCTGTGATACATTTTTCACCTTTGTATCTATTATGATCTTAGCAAGATGCCCATAGAAAGCTTTTAACAAATGCTTGTTGCTTGTTGTTGGACTGGGGGACCTTGTCACATGCATTATCAAATCCCTGTGTCTAAACACATTCTTTTTCAGTTCCAAATTTTCTCCTTCTAGCCTCTCCCTCACCCACTTCCAAGATTAGAAATACGATACCCATTATACATACGAAGTCATTGCAAACATGTTTCCACATTAGCTATGTTGTTCCTTGCCCCTTACCCCCCCCCGAAAAAAAAACCCCAAGAATAAAAAAAAATATGCTTCAGTCAGCACTCCTGAATCCATCAGTTCTATATTTGGAAGAAAGATAGCATTTTCTGTCATAGGTCATGAGTCTTTTTGGAGTTGTGGTGGATCCTTGTACTTATCAGAGTTACCAAGTCTTTCACAGTTGATTATCTTTACAACATTGCTGTTATTGTGTGCATAAGTCTTGCCAGATTTTTCTGAAACCATCCCCTTTGTCATTTCTTACAGCACAATAGTATGCCATCACAATCATACCACAATTTGTCTAGCTATTCCCAAATTGATGGTCATCTCTTCAGTCTCCAATTCAGTACAAAAAGCTGCT
The DNA here is from genome assembly GCF_900497805.2 of Vombatus ursinus. Classification (NCBI taxonomy): domain Eukaryota; kingdom Metazoa; phylum Chordata; class Mammalia; order Diprotodontia; family Vombatidae; genus Vombatus; species Vombatus ursinus. The sequence goes on from NW_020954569.1 coordinate 24,287,334, forward strand.
GTAAATATTTTTGTAAATATGGGTCCTTTTCCTTTTTTTTTTTTGATCTCTTTTGAATATAGAACTGATAGCAGTATTGCCAGGTCAAAGCATATGCACAGTTTTATACCCCTTTGGGCATAGTTTCAAGTTGTTCTCCAGAATGGTTGGACTTGTACACATTCTTTAAATCTCTTATGTGACGAAAATGGAAATGCTGCCACATTTTACCCCAACTTGTTCTTAATGAATTCATCATTCTGGCTTATGTTGATCAATTCAATGTTTTTAAATGTTCACAAACCATGTGGTCCGCAGTCTTGCCTACTCAGTGCCAGTCATCTTAGTGTTACTTTGTGGCCTCCAGATTACCTTTTCTCAGAGTTTCAAAATCAGGACATTTTCCTGTTTTTGGTCTGCTGGAATACTTCCCATTCTCTTCCATTCCTCAGAGATAAATGATGGCTCTTGGGCAGTCCGATCCTCAAGTTGTTTGGGTACCAGCACCTGAAATGTAATTTGTACAGGCCCGGTGACTTCAGCTAAAACAGGTAGCCTTTTACTATCTCCCCATTTAATCTTGGTTTTCAATTTCCTCTTAGGCATTTTAGTTCTGTCCTTTCCACTTTGAAGATCATTCTTTTTGATAGGGAAAGCAGAAGCAAAATGGCAATGACAGAGAAATGATCCACTTCCTTTCTGTGAGATCATAGCCCTATCCACTCCCAGGCCCGGAACGAATCTTTATTGTTCTTATCCCCGATACAGCTAAAAAGCTCTTTTTGTTGTCCTCAGTATTTTTCTTTATAGAGACTAGTAAAGCCTGAGATTGGGTTCTCCTGTGAAAGACTTTAAAGAAAACTTTGTTATAATTGTGGTGGTTTGGTATATAGAAATGTTAGGCAAGGAAAACACATACATGGATACACACAAACACACACACACATACACACACACACCCTCTTGATGATATTTTCTTATTTTTTCTAGAAACAAGTAAAGTTAGAGGACATTTTGGCCTATTAAAGAAAGTTGTTAGACTATATAAACCATGCAGAGGCTTTGGTTTGCTAGAATTTGTATAGCCCTTTCCTACCATATTCTGCTAAACCATATTTAGACAAGGGTATAAAAACAGGATAGGGAAGCACTGAGTATTTTTTAAGGATCTGGAAAATTTGGTTGCTTAATCACTGTGAAATAATGATAATATTTCTAATCTTCCTTATTCTTGCTTTCTCCTCCATATTATATATGGAAATTGTCTTGAGGCCTTGCAGCCCTAATACTTCTGCCTTGCATCCTCCTGCTTCTCAGATCAGACAACAAGCATTTATTAAGTGCCTACTATGTGCTAGGCACTGTGCTAAGTATCAAGGATACAAAGACAGACAAAAATGGTACTTGTTGTCAAGCACCTCACAGTTTAATAGAGGAGACAAATGAAAAAAACTATATATAAATAAGATAGACTTTAGATAAATTGGAGATGACTACCAAAGCATCAATTAATCAATAAACATTTATTAAGCACTTAGTATGTGCCAGGCACTGTGCTAAGCGGTAGGATTACAAAAAGTCAGAAGACAGTCCCTGAGACAACATGCAAACAGATATATACAAAGCTATCTATATAGAGAATAAATAGGAGAGAATAACAGGGAAGGCACTGGAACTAAGGAGGCTGAAACAGATGTTAGGTTGATCACTAACGTCTGTTTTCTTCGGTAATGAGCCCACAGCAAAGTTTCTTTAAGAGTGCTATAGTCTTTGGAGATAGATATTATCCTTTGTATTTATGTGAGAGAGAAAAGGAAGAAGAATGCTTCATTGAAGAGAATTTAAACTTGACTCCAAGAAATGACTGATATCCTTGATGTACCTTGTGGTAGTTTTTAATACTCTTCTGGAAGCTTTGATGTGAAAGAAACTTAAACCAAATTCTCTTTGCTCTTTCCAATGTCATAATTAGATATCCTATATTTTGTCACATTGCAGAGTCTATTTTACTTTGAAAATTAATTTTATTCATAACCCAGTGACAATAATTTGCCAAGGTTAGTCTTTGTTTAGCATTCCTTAGTGCCTAGTTAGTAGTATAGCTGACTCCAGGATGTGGATCAAGGGGACTTCACAGATCACTGGAAAACTAACCCAAATTTCTTGGGTGAATTTTGCAGCATGGGTTTAGAAAATATTTATATTCCTCTATCACCTTTGTTTAAATATACTACTTTTGGAATGGCTTCTGTGAGAAGCAGGCTATAATTCTGGGTTTTGTAAGGTAATCATTTAGCCCAGTTTAGTCTAAATAGCATGTATGCTTTAGCAGGATCCAACCTTCACCTCATTTCACAGTTGGGTTCACAGAGTTTGAAGAAAGGAAATTAGTGCACAGGGTCAGACTTGACTAGATACAGATCAGAACTTAGAATCTTATTGGCTGCATAATAGAAATATACATCCTTCTATCTTCACTTAAATACCAAGACTATCCAGTTTCTGATAGTTTCATTCAATTAGTTAATACTTGAATTATACCATTTTTCCATTTTCTTTTTTGGGGGGGAGTTGAGAGATTACAGGGAACAGCATACTTTTCTTCCCAGTCTGCACTGTATAGAGCTATTCATTTTGACTTCTTGCTTGGTGAGTGTATATTTTTTTATGTGAGAGAAAAGGAATTTTTTTTGAATAGTTAAAAAAGAAATTTAAAGATGATATAATAATAAATACGTAGTCACAATAGTCTTCATTTCTTGGATTCTTTTTCTTGTGACTGGCCTACTTTAAGTGTTATAAACTGTTTTTTGAAAGTGAAAACCTCATGTAAATGTGAGGTAGTAGAAGCTGATTTTCAGTTAAATGAAATACTATTTTAAGTAGAGTTCTGTTACTAGCTTGGCACTTTGGGGCAGCTCATTTAGTGTAGTCCATTTTTTTCCATTGTAAAAGGTGAATAATAATGTCAACTTTCTGTTTTGTGAGAATATTAGAGATATTTATTAATAAAGTACCCATAGAATTGTTACTTACTGGTGTTTACTTCATCTCTGTAGGTCTATATACTAAGTCACACAGCTGTGGATACACTTAAAGATTTTGTTCATTTGCTTTCACTGCCCCTTTTCCAGTGGCTACTTTACCCCCTTGAAAAAAAATCAATGTACTAGTCACCATGTGTTTAATATGTCCTTAATTGAAACCAAATACAAATTCTGATAAAATATTGTTCATTTTAATTTGATTTTCTTTAATACTAGTTATTAAAAAATCATTCTTTTAAATTTTATCCCTGGGATTTCTTTAAAACAAAATTGTCTGAATTGTAAATTAGGGAATATAATAATTCCAGGTATTAATTGGGAGTGGTAATAAAATGCTGTGCCCTTTTTATTATCAATATTTTAAAATGTAAGTTACTACATTTTCTTAAAGATAATTGCCCAGTTGGGAATCATTTATAAATCTGAAGAAAAGCTTGAGCCTTTATAAGTAAGCTTGAATTCTAATCTCTTTTTGTATCTTCCCTCTGTGGCAAATAATCACCATCTTTAAAAAGAGATCAGATTTTCAAACATGTCAATTTTTCAAAAGGTACTAAATTTGTAATTGCAGAAGAAACAAAATCAGTATGACCAATACTTTCAAAATAATTTTTATGATTGTGATCACTTTATTTTTCAACAGAGTATAAAAATAATTATTTCCAAAGGATGTTGTTGTAGAAAATCTTAAAAACAAAGTTAATTTCTGTTTGTTTTCATTTTTAAAAAAATGTATTACACAAAACATTTTTAGTAGTTTATTAGAACATATAATTTTGGAAAGCAAGTTGGTTTTTAGAGGCCACCATAGATCCTGCTCTGGTATGATCTAAAACTGACAAAAGCAAAGGGGCAGCTACATGGCATGGTGGATAGAGCACCGGCCCTGAAGTCAGGAGGACCTGAGTTCAAATCCTGCCCGAGACCAAACACTTGATACTTACTAGCTATGTGACCCTGGGCAAGTCACTTAACCCTAATTGCCTTAAAAAAAAAAAACCTGACAAAAGCTGCATTGTTGTTTGCTGAAAATCTCTCAAATATCATATATGCATCTGTGTATGTGTGCTAGCTTCATACATCTGTACAGTTTTCTCATCCCTCATTTATAGCAGCAGAAGCAAAGTTGCAACACTGTGGTTTTATAAATTGCTAAATGAATTATAAAGATACTGATTGTTAGATTTCAGGAGAGAAAGATCAATACAGGTTTTTCTAGGAATGTAAGGCAGAAGTGGGATTTGGACTGTGCCTTGAAGAGGCTAAATAAGGTTTGATTAAATGGAGTGGTGAGGAGAAAGATATTCTAGAGAGGTGAATAGCATCAGTAACTATGAAGAGTGATTTCTTTCCAGCCTTGAAGAGGATATAGGCGTCCCTTATGTTGTGATAAAGGGCCTGGACCCGTGTTGTCACAGATTTAGGGACCTCCTTGGTAAGTGAAATCCCTTTATCAATGCAAGTCAGTATGTCACCTCCAATTCCAGGGTCTCACTGCTATTGTGCTGGAGAGGAAAGATGGGAACCCAGGTCTTTGTGGCTCTGAAAGTCGTTTCTTGTCCATTCTGCCCCACTGCCTCTTGTTTATTATGTTAAGTTAGAAGAATTTTTCAGATCTAGGAGAAACAGGTGGAAGAATTATTTAGTTCAGATCAGGAGTGACTGACAGAATAGGAGTTTGGTGGAGATAAATGAGGCCAAAGAAGTGAATCCTAGATATAGCTTGGAAGGGACCTCTGTCATATGCCCTAATGTTATAGATGAGTAAACTGAGGCCCATAGAAGTTAAGTGAGTTGACCAAGGTTACCCAGTTAGTATATCTCAAAGGGAAGATCTGAAATAAGTCGCTTGACTTCAAATCCTATTCTGTTTCCATTGTAGTACATTGCCCATCCTTGAACTGTTGCCTGAAGCACTAATGATACATTTATTTAAAGAGAGAGGATTGATGAGGCCAGAAACCTTAGAGATTATAGATAATTTGCTATTATCCCTTTTCTGTCTGTATTAACCTTTTCCTCCTATAGAAGTCTGGTCTTAAAAGACTTCAGGTGAATATTCTAGACAGGGGTTCTTAACCTGGGATCCAAGAGCTTGTTTTTAAAAAATATTTTGATAACTATTTCAATATAATTGGTTTGCTCTAATACTCCATATTTTGTTTTATGCTTTTAAAAATATTGTTCTGAGAAGGGATTTATCCTTAGGTTTTAGCAGGTTGCCAAAGGCTTCTCCAGCTAGATGTTGCAATGGAAGAGTGCTGGGCCTAGAGTCAGGAACACTCATCTTCCTAAGTTCAAAATCCGGCCTCAGGCATGGAATAGCTATGTGACCCTGGACAAGTCACTTAACCCTGTTTGCCTTACTTTCCTCATCTGTAAAATAGCTAAGGAAGGAAATGGCAAACCACTCCTGTATCTTTGCCAAGAAAACCCCAAATGAAATTACAAAGAGTCAGCTGCGACTGAACAACAACAAAGACCTCCATGACACGGAAAAAGATTAAGAACCCTTGTTCAAGAAGCTCTGGGGTTACTGTACGGATTCCCCATCAATTTCTTTTCTCCTTCAACCTTAAATTCCCTTTTTTTTCAACACCAGCAGAAAGTGGATAGGTGAGTAAGATGACTAAAAAGAAACACAGCAGGGTTTTTAAAGGAACAAATCTTTGAAATTGCTTGAGCAGATTTGATGGTTCTAATTTGAAATATGAACAATGCCCTGTTATTTATGTAGTACTTTTAACACTACCTTTTTATAGCTTGTTATCATGTTTGCTTTTCACAACCACCTATAGCAGGTTGAGCTTGTCTATTTTTTGAGAAAGAAAACAGTGAGTCAGAAAGAAAGTGACTTGTTTCTGGTCACACAATCAGTGATGGAGCTAGCCAGTCCTTGGTCCTCTGGATTCTCAGTACTGGTCTTTCAGCTTGAGAACTATACATCAGCTTTGCTGGCTGATCGGCTGATCAGGTGAGGCTGGACTGCATGACTGACTGCTTTAATACCTCATTACTTTATTACTAATACTTCAATAACCATCAGTTAAACATGTTATACTTTGAAGTTCCATCAGACTTTGTTATGTCTAGCACCACCACTCAATTTTTCTTGGTATATTGAATGCTTTTGTTTAAGGAACATTTTCCTAAAAATCTAATTATAACTTTATATAAAGCCCTGCCATACTTGATTAATATCATGCTAAAAGAGTTTAGAAGTTCTTTATATGACATTTGCTATCTAATTTTCTTTTATATCTCTTCTTGTTCATTCTCCTCTCTCTCCCACAACCCACCCCACCCCACCTCACCTCAAACAAAAAGCTGGTGTCCTCAGTGGTAGAGTATTCATTGCCCTGTTATGATGCTCCTGAGCTAGTTTCAGTAGGCACGATGATGGGATTTCCAGCATGTTGGGAACTTGAGCTAATGTGTGTCTCACCAGTTCAAAAGACCAAGCCCAGCAAGACATCAGAATAATGAGGCCAGGACAAAGGGAACAGTGGGTTTTATTATTAGATACACTTTAGAAAGCTTATTAATGAAAAACAGTTTTCAAGAAAATTTGGCAGAACAGTTAACTTCCATTGTTAAGAGTTCAAATAGAACTTGTACTTTGTTTAAGGGAAAGCTTGAGTCAGTTGTTAATGTCTTAAAGCACCAAACTAGCTTTTAAAGACTTCTTTGTCAACTACCTTTCCTCCTGGCTCTGGTTAATTAAAAAAAAAAATCACAAAAAAAATTATACTCTAATTTTGATATTTTGTGTTTATAATTTTTAAAATTGGAGAAAAAATTTAGCATCATCTAATTAAAAAACTTTAAGTAGATCTTTTGAAAATAACTAGCAAATCTTTTAGAGTACGTTGTTAGTGTTGTTTGAACCATGGTTGATTGATTATTTGAATTTTCCCTTTATCTGGGAATATTTGCTTCATTTAAAAGGGCTTTGTTTAGCACATGTATTAATCTAGCAAAAAATAAACCTATCTGACAGACAAGTAATAGAATTTGGTTTCAAAGTTTATAATTTTTTTGAATTACTTGTCTGTTAGACAACTTTGCCTATGAAAAACCACTGATCTAGTCTTATAATATCTAACAAATGCAAACAATTTCAGAATAGCCTTATTCCTCTTCTTATAAGTAAAATTATTTTCTTTTCCTTCTTCATAGTGAAAATTTTTATTAGTACTCCATATTCATTGGCTTTCACTTTACTTTCTACATTGGAACTTTTTATTGATGGCTTGTTGCTTTATTTATAGCAGTTGTTTTAAAACACTGCCAATTATGACCAGCTACTATGAGCATATGTTCATGTATTTTTAACCATACTGGCGGTGTTCCAGTACACCCCTATAAAAACACTTTACAGGTGCCTCAAAGATGGGAAATATTAAGTGTTATTAATGATTATGTTAAGTAAAAAGTGTAGCTGAAGATTTAATTGTAGGTTTTCCAGTTCTTATACTACATTTTAAATATGTGGAAATGTCCATTTACTGTTAGATATAGGAGCAGCTAAGACCATGGCTGGACACAAGTTTTCCTAACCAGCCCCTTCCTTTCTACCTTATTTTATTATCAAAAATCTTCCCTTCTTGAGAAAACTTTCCCTCGGCCCCTTTGTCCCCACTTAACTCCCACTTAATATCTTTCTCTTCTCTTACAGGCAAACTTCCTGAAACGCTCATGTGCTACCTGCTGCCTCCAGACCATTCTTTTCTTATCTTCCTGATCCCACTTTAATTCCTTGATGAAACTGTACTTCCACAGATTGGCAGTGATCTCTTAATTGCCAAATCAGTGGACTTTCTCAGTACTCATTTTTATTGACATTTCAGTAACATTTTATATTCCAGTTTACCATACCTTCCTTCTTGACAGTCCTTTCCCTTGGCCTTTCTGCCTTTTCTGTAACTGTTGAATTCTGATCTCCCCCCTTCCCCTAGCCCCCTTGGGTTCTTCTGTATCTCCTTTTCTAGCTTATCTTCATCTTTCTGACTCATAGATAGGGATAGTCACATGGCTCAGTTCTTAGAGAATCTTTCTTTAAATGTTTCTCTAGTCATAGTCAGCTGAACCTTTTTTCATGATTTCAGATGTCTTTCTATGCAGATGAATCTCAGATCAGTAGGTATAGCCTTGCTGTCTTCAATACCTGTAGACTCTAACTACTCAAATGCAATGTGTCTGGGAAGGTACTAACCTCTTTTCTGGATGCTTTACCTTGAAAATGGGGCTGTATTTTCGAATGTGAGCTTAGCTAATCTAATTTGGAGCAGTTTTTACTGGTAGCATATACTCTTAACAATCTGAGCATTTCAGACTTGTTCTCCAATTTCCTTCCACCACCCATAGCAATGTTCTTAGACCTTATTCTCCTCTATATGTTCTTACATTCTAGTAACACTGGCTTCCTTGCTATTTCCTACAACAGATACCGACTGCATTTTCACTGGTTGACCCCCATGTCTGGAATTTTCTTCCTCATGTCTGCCACCTGACTTTCTTGGCTTCTTTCAAGTCTACTTTTTGCAAGAATCCTTTCCCAGTCTCCCCTAATGCTAGTGCCTTCCCTCTGATACTACCTACAATTTACCCTTTGATTTCTTATTTGGACATAGGTGTTTGCATTTTGTCTCCCCCCCTGTTAAATAGTGAGCTCCTTGAGAGTAGGGACTGTTTTTGTCTTTCTTTGTATCCCCAGTGTTTAGCACAGTTCCTGGAATATAGTAGGTGATCAATAAATGCTTATTAAAAGTTGTTGTATATGATTGTGATGGAATACTATTATGCTAAAAGAAATGAGAGCAGGATGCTGTCAGAAAAACCTGGAAAGACTTACATGAGCTGATGCAAAGTGAAGTGAGTAGAACCAGGAGACCATTGTATACATTTATAGCACTCTTTAAACTGTTTAAGAAGCACTAAAGGGGTTGCAAGTGGAAAAAGTTTAAGAAACCCAAGTATACAAGAACAGCAATATTATAAGAAGATCAACTGTGAATAACTTAGTGAATCAACAATACAATGATCCAAGACAATTCTGAAAGACTTATGATTAAAGGTGCTGCTCAACTACAGAGAAAAAAGTGGTAGGGTCTGAATGCAGATTGAAGTATACTTTTTCTTTATTTTTCTTGTTGGTTTTTTTTTGTGTGTGTGTGTGTGTGTGTGTGTTTTCTTTCACAGCATGAATTACATGAAAATGTGTTTTGCTTGACAACACATGTATAATCTATGTCAAATTGCTTGGGGAGGCAGAGAAGGGAGGTAGGGAGAGAATTTGGAACTCAAAATTTGAAAAAAAATATTAAAACTGTTTTTTCCCTGTAATTGGGGAAAAAAATAAAATATGTTTTTAAAAAGAAGTGCTTGTATTATACTGGTAATACACAGGACGAGATATAGTAATTCCCTAGGCTCATCCCAGATCCCAAGGGAGATAAATATACTTTAAAGACAAATACTTAAAGGTTAGAAAACTTTGAGATAAAGCATTGCCTAAGTCAGAATGTCTTAAACATTTATTGAGTAGGTACTCAATCAGTACTTGTTAAATCCTGCTTGCAAATTTGAACTGCTTCTCCTGTTTCACTAAGTTATCTCAGCTAGCCTGTAATTAAAGGTAAATCTCCCACTTTAAAACCAGTTTGGTCAAGTAGGTATTCCATCGAATAGTACTGTGGAAATAATAGATAATAGATTTGAGGGAGCTAGGTGGTGCAGTGAATAGAGCCCTAGGCCTGGAGTCAGGAAGACCTGAGTTCAAATATGACCGTACACACTTACTAGCTGTGTGACCTTGGGCAGGTCACAGCCTCCGTTTGCCTCAGTCCCCAGCTGTAAAATGGTGATGATAATAAAAGTACCTACCTCCCAGGACTGTTGTGAGGATCAAATGAAATAATATTTACAAAGCACTTAGCAGAGTGACTAGTGCATAGTAGGTGCTAAATAAATTCTACCTATTACAATTATTATTACTCTATAAATACTGAAATTCTCTAGGTAGCCTGGGCAGCACAGATAGATCTGTGGGCCTGGACTGTGCATGTAATACCATCTACATCCCAGGGTGGTTATGAGGATCAAATGAGATACTAAGTATAAAGAGCTTAGAGCAGTGCTTGGCTTATATTAAAAGAGCTATGTAAATGTTCCCGATGATGATGATGAAGCAATGAATTTTAGACCATCTAAAACTGGTGTAGGAACATTGAAAGAGGGACTTGATTGAAGTAAGCAGAATAAATAATGAACCCATTAGAAAAGGCCCTTGCATGAACTTTCATAACTTTGAAAAGTGGTAATGGACAACCGGACCACTTTCCTTTTGGACAAGGGTTTATTTTTGCCACCTAGTTCTTGTCAGTCTTAATAACTCACTGAGTCCGAACCCTGTTTGGACAGGGTTCGTTTGGCCATTTACAGAGAGACTGTACTATCAAAACATGCTGTCTGGCCAGAATTTATATCATAGTCATTCTAGTATCTCATTTGTGTTTTAAGTTCAAGTTCCAAATTTAAATATTATTTAAGTTTCTCTCTTCATTTTTGTCATGAACTTATGTGGGAAGAAGAAAGCCACACTTTGCAGAAGGGATAGAATCTGTGATTTCATTGGTGTAAGGACTTCCCAGTGAGACATTTTCTGCACCAGTACAGATTAGGTTTCTCTGCCACTTAATTGCTGTATAGGAAGTGTCCAAGAACACACTAAAAGATGTGACTTGCCCAGTGTAACACATAATCTCTTTCATTTTGTCCATGTTATTTTATCTAGGCATCTATAGTGCCTAGCATAGTGGCCCTATGATAGGTGTTTAGTAAATCCTTATTTAAACCATTCTTGTAAAAAAAAAAAATCACTACTTTTCATTTGTGGGTGGCAGTAGAGTTGACTGCTTGAATTTTAATGTACATAGTGTGTAATCAGATCCTGCTGCAATGAACACCGTGGGACTGTTTAAGTTATTTTCCTATGTTACGGTTCACTTGTATTTAATGTCACTTGAAATAATCTGGTCCCCTGCAACAGGTGCTGTGGAGGTACCTTGATTGCACAAGGATTATCCTTCATAATATTTATTATAATTGTAATTTGACTTGTATATTTTCACCTGAATTTTGTTAAGTGAGTTCTCCTTAGAAATTAATTGTTGTCTTTAAAATGTTCCTGAGAGAAATGGTAAGATAGTGATTTGTCCCTGTGTAAATACTAATGAAAGAAAAATCCAATTACCTTGTGTGTCCACTTGAGTCTTTACAGTGGAGCAGAAAAAACCAGTGTATTCTAGCTGGTTCTCCTGGTTCTCTGAAGACTTAAGAACCTAGCAACAAAACTATTCAATAAAAAAAAACACTGAAACATATTAAACTATTATTCTTAACTGAGGTTTAGAAAGCAGAATAGATGAGGAGGAGTTATGATAAAAAGGAAACAAAATTAGCTCGGTTGGCATTATTTTTAAAAATTGATTTGAGGGATAACCTAGATAAACCTAAGTAACAATTCACAAATAATAACTTCCTTCCTTAAACTCTATAGAAACTTTGAGGTGCTACATAAATGTGATTATTACTAACAAAAGCTGACTTGTGTGGGTATGATAGAGTGGGAATCATACAGTTTTCTGTTCTTGTAGACCGTCCCTGGTAGGGCAAAGTTCAGGGTCAGTCACTTTCACCCACATTTCACCTAGTCAGCCATCATGGCTGCTGCTACTTTTATATTACTTTCAATGACTGTGAAACATCTTACTCTACCTTTTTGTTCTACCAGTGGTGAATAGTGTTTGGTGTATATTCAGGTGAGGAAGTTTCTTTTTCTAGGTGATCCCTATTGTTTATATTTACTCATAAGTAAACAACAGGAATCACCTTCACCTATAGGGTAAAGGTAAACAACAGCAACTTTTGGGGGACTTTGGTATTCTTGCATAATTTATCAAGACAACCTTTCCTTTTTTTTTATTTAAAATTTTTTTAAATTTATGGAATAAAACAAACATTTCCATAACATAATACAATAAAAAAGATTATTGTACTGGAAACCACAAATTCACTATGTACAACTTGCAATTCCTTTTAAATATACAACAAAATTATCATGTAAATGCCCCCCACCCCACCCCCATCTCAGGTTACCAGTAGGTAACCTTTCCTCTTGAAAAGTCTTATTTGCTTGTTTTAACTGTCTAGCAGTTAAAGTCTTGTTTTGTGGTTTAGGAGAGAGTTCTGTTGTCATTTAGCCTTGTATGTGTCCTTCTGAGCTAACAAATACTGCAAAGTTCCTCCGAGTTTGGATTAGCCTGCTTTTGCTTAATCTCGACCCCTTGGGTTTTAACTTGGTGTGTCCAGGGTCTAGCAATTGTATATCTGTAGGTAGTATGCATGATAAATGTTTGTTGAATTGAAACCTATTTGAATGTACATTCTTATTTAAGGAATTCATTAAATATATCCAGAATCAAAAAGTAAATAAATATTTATAGAAAAAAGCTCTGTACTTATTAAGTAACTTTGACTTAGAAGAAAATATTATGGGAATTAGAAGTAGGATGAATTTCAAGAAGTATGGTTTTTACTTATTTTACTTAAAATATTGCTCAATTGATGCTGCTTGCAATTCTTTTTAGGGCTAATTTATATTCTGTAGTAAGTTCATTGTAGTTACTTTATTTACCATAGATAAAATTAAAATAGCCTTACTTGCTTTTCTGGATTAATCTGAATATATGTGAATATTATATTGTTTCATGCATTTTGCTAACAAAAATGTCATGAAGGCAGGCATTTCTCTATATGGCTAGTTAGTTATTGCAGCTATTTGAGCACTAATATCACAGACCCAGTAAAAATCTACGGCTGGTAGGGGTCATCCCTACAGGAAACCTTTAGTACTTCTTATGACATCACATGACAGCTAGCTGAGTGTTTAGAACACTTGGTGCACGACTTGGAATCGGGATGACCTGAGTTGAAATCGTGTTTCAGACATTTTTCTAGATGTGTGATCCTGGACTATTCACTTAACCTCTCTCTGCCTCAGTTTTTTCTTTACATATAAAATGAGGCTATAATAACATCTACCTTCTAAGGTTGTTATGAGGAGAAAATGAGATGTTTGGAAAGTGCTTTGAAAACCTTAAAACTCTATGTGAATGCTTGTTATATTTCAAACAAAAACTTAGTAGACATCTGCAAGAGTCCTACTTATAGAAAAATAATGTAGTACAGTATATAATTTTCAAGATTGCTTTCAAAGGCAGATTTGTGCTTTACAGAGACCAGATAAGTCTGGTCTAAATTAGAGTAAGTTAAGAGTACTGATGATGATGAAAAATGTTATCTGCCTCCTTCCAGAGAGGTGATGGGCTCAGTATGTAGGAATGAGACATACATTTTAGACATGGACAATGTGGGGATTTGTTTTGCTTGACTTTGTATTTATTGCAAGGGTTTTGTTCTGTCCTCCCTCTCCTCCCCCTCATCCTCTATGAGATGGAGTTGGGAGGGAGAGTAAATAAATACTTGGTAATTGAAAAAAAAATTGAATTTAAAAAAATTAGGGTAAGGCTAACATTTTAAACCATAGAAAATTGTAAGTAATGAAGGAATTACAAAACCATTAATTTTTAAATGTATGCTGTCACAAACTGGTTTGCTAATAAAGTCTCAAAGCAAGTGCTCTTCTAGGCCAGATTTGTTGAATAGCTAAGACACATTTATAATCCTCATCTGTCTGTGTAGAAAGTTTGCCAAAGTCCTTTAAAAAAGCAAAACATTCCAGTTCACATAGCTTAAGCAAGATATTTAAAATACTGTTTACAGTAAGGCTTTGCCTAGCAAAGCACTTTCTCCTAAGGGCCAGCTTGAATTATCACAGATTTTAAATGAGTAGAGTTTAATTGTTAATAATTTGCTATGTCTCCTTTTTGAATCTGCAGGTGCTTGTTGAATGACTTAGTGATTAAGGAGAAAGCTAAATTTAGGTTCTTTGGTAGAATACCTTTTGTGCAAATTCACCAAAAATCTTGAGTGTCTTGTCTATACTCTGAGTCCAGTCATTTTTCCATCAGGGAAGTAATTGAGCTAGAATGGATTTAGTGGCTCTGAGTGCCACAGATCATTCTCTTCACCTACCCTGTCATCTCCTGTTTTTTTCTCTTGTACTTGAAAAAGTTCCCTTGGTGTAAGACCCATGTTGTTTGAGAACCTTTAAACACCAGTAGGTAGGAACTAAGATTTACTTATGAGTAGGGGTCCCGTTCTTTTACAGAGTAGCGCAGATTAAATTGAGGGAGGGGGGAGATGAACCAGAAGGGCATCGAATCAAAGAAAAAGAAAAAGGGGACAACTAGGATAAGAATAAAAAGAGGGAAAGTATGTGTTAAGGTTAAGTCCTATGTTTACTGGAGAATCATGGAATCATGTGTTATTTGAAGTGAACTATGTACCTCAAGGAAAGACCTGTGTCCTCTTAGGTCTCTTCCTCAATTTGTTTGTTCACTTTCCCTTCTAGCAACCTCCTTCCTCTTACCTAACTTACTTTTCTTTCCTCCTGTACCAGTCTTTCCCCGTGCATTGGCACTTACCTGCCTTCTTTCCTATGATAGAATTACTTTTCAGGCACTCTGCCTAGCACATGATAGGTGCTTAATAAATGCTGATTACTGACTTTTTAGGCCTATGTAAAAGGCAGGACCCAACCTCCTCAACTCAATTAGTATAACTAATAAAATGTCCTATATCCTGATACTTTATAAGATGAAAATGCCTTTGTGATTAAATTATAGAATGAATCACAGGTATAAACTAGATGTGAACAAATCCTTAATTTTGGGGGGGAGAAATTAAGTTCTTTAAGTTAAGAAGTCAAAACATGAAAATATGTTGTCATTTATTGAAAAAATTAGGTGCACTTCTGGTTTTATGTATATCAGAGCAAGGATTCCAGAAGTGAGGAAATAAAGCTTCTGATGTGGTTGAGGAGACCTTTTTAACTGTACAAGGGGGCAGGGGGCGAGAGTTAGGGGAAAGATCACACTGCCCTTGTCATAAACGAAATTGAACCAGTAATAAATAATGCAACCAGCGAGGGAGCTGAGAGAGTACAAATTCGACACAGGAAAAGCATTCTTGGACCCCCACATAAGCGTACCAATCCTTGGAGCCAAGCAGAGAGCTATCCCTAAGAAGGAACTTGATGCTTTTATGAAGAGAAAAAAGGACTTCCACTAATTAAGAACTGTGAGTTTACCCTTGGTCCATATGAGTTAATCTAAGCCTGCCCCAGCCTGGGGACCTTCTGTGTACAAAGCGAAACTGTGCTGTGGCTTGGGGGAGGGGGATATTTCTGTGACAACTCTACCTGCTGTCCCTTTGTTAATCAGTAAGGAGCACATGAGACGGGCTCATGAGCAGCAATACTAGAGAAATTTCCTAATCCCTCAGGGTTACCTCTAAGATCCTGAGGAGAAGTAGTTATTGAGCTATATGTGAAATCACATCTCTGTCCTCTACGTAGGCTTCTGATGCTCTTGTCACCCTTTACTTTAGATTCTAGGTGACTCCTTTTCACGTTTACTGCCATATTGGTATGAGACAGTTATGTGGTTCATATGAGAGTAAGGGTGTGCAAGTCACTTTAATTCCCCCGTAACTTCACTGCGGGTCTGTATTATTATTTGTGACTAAATGCTTATGACACATGAACAAATTGTACCCCAAAGTAAAAGAATGTGTGAAGGACATAGAAGAAAATGAGAGAAATGAAGATTGTTATTGTCATTTAGAAAAAATGATTAGTATTTATTTGTTAATTTCTAAACTAAAGCCATGTAGAAGCATGTCATTTTTCAGTTGTTTCACTTGTGTATGACTCTTTGTGACCCCATTTGGGGTTTTCTTGGCAAAGATACTGGAGTAGATGGCCATTTCCTTCTCCAGCTCATTTTATAGGTATGGAAGCTGAGGTAAACAGAGTTAAGTGACTTGTCCAGGGTTAGACAGCTCTCAGTGTCTGAGGTCAGATTTGAACTTAGGAAGATGAGTGCTTCTGACTCCAGGCCTGGCACTGTATCCACTGAGACACCTAGCTGCCATGTAGTATAGGATCATAGACTTAGACCTCAAAGGGACTTGAGAACACACTTTGAGGCTTAGAGTAAGTGACTTGCCTAAAGACTTACAGGTAAGCATGTTGGAGAACCTGAATTTAAATTCCATTAATGGGACTTAAAATTCGGCCATCTTTACTGAGCTTGTTTTGAGAAGACCTGAAACACATGGATTTAATTGGTAGCTTCTTGGGAGCAAATTTTCAGTTTCCAGATTTTCATCCTATCTGGGTGTGGACACACTTGAACGTATTTTCTTCATCTTTCTTCTTTACTGATTGTATGCATATGATTTAACTGGTTTTGTTATTGTTTTTCGTCATCTTTCCATGTTATTTGAGAGCGAAAAGCCACTGAAATTGTAGTTATGAACATTATAAAGAACGAATATGCCTGGTATTGCATTTGCAGGATATGACGTAGAAAACTGAAGGAGTCATTTACTTTTTAAGACCAAAAGTGAAATTCACAGTTGGTGTTGGTTGAAAGAGTATAGCATTCCTATGTCCATATGGTGGTACTTTATTTCTGTAATGTAGGTAAAATTTGAACAGTTGTAGTTTTTTCCTTCAAGATGTCACCAGGAAGTTTGAATTCCTCTCTCAATTTATTGTAGCTGAGGGGGGAGATATGTGAAAAATGACATTATTGACTAAAAACAGGAGAATAGTTATGTTCTTCTTGTAACCTTTGCTCATGGGTGAACCACTGGGACAACTTGGTCTGATTTAAATAATTTCCTTCTAACTTTTAAGTGCTCTCAGTGTGCCTGGATAATTTGCCAATATTTCCTGTTAAACCCTTAGGTCAGCCCTTAGAAGTTTTTTAGGTTTTAATTTTTATTTGGGTTTATTAAAACATGCTTCACAGAAATATTCATGCAGAGTTGAGACCTTTTTTTTTTTTTTAAAGAATCATAGTTCTTTCTCATCCTTTTTGTCGTTTCTCTTCATGTTCATTTGCATGGCTAGGCAAAACCTCAGTGATGAGTTTGATTTTCTTGTGTCTGTTACTAAAAACTCACCAGCCTTTCTGAAGGATTTTCTCTCTCCTTACCTTCACCCTGTCTCCACTTTAGTTTTAGTGTTCTAAGGGACATTTTTTGCAACACTTTATAGATTTTCCTAGAAAGTAATCAAACTATGACTTTAGTTGCACTAGTAAAAGGAAGAATAACAAAATTTAAGGCACTTGTAATATTTACAAAGTTTAATTTGATCCTCACACAATTCTGTAAGTGCATAGTATAAATGTTATCCCCATCTTATGGGGAAGCTGAAACTCTTGAGAGGCTGAGACTTGCTGAAGGTCACATGGATACTAAATGGCTTAGCTTAGTTTCAAACTGTGTCTTCTGATCCCAAATCCGTACTTCATCCACTATATCACGAACTCAGCCTGTTCTATACAAATTTGTCAAAACAGCAGAAGTACTAAAGTGCAGGTCTTCTAAATTTTTGTTTCATTTAGTGTAATAATAATGATGATATTTTATGTTTGTAACATATCTTTGACTTTCTCAAAATGTTTGAAAGAATTGAAAAACAAGATAGGTCTACATAGATAGACTCAATGGCCCCTTGTTCCAATGCATTAGTTAGATAACTACTAACTTTAAAAAATTTCACAATATATCACTTTCCTCTTGTCCATCTATTTCTTTCCCCTAATAAAGAATAAAAAATGAGGAAAAAAGTTCAGTAAAACTAACCATTGTATGGAAAAAGCCTGAAATCATAGATTGTATTCCACACTCATAACCTCCTAATTGTGCAAAGGGGGGGGGCAAGGAAATGAGGAAGTGTATTCTTATGGCTAATATTTTTATTAAGAGAATTTTTTTCTAACCTCACTTCGATTCACCTTTTCCCCCTCCCCTCTTATAAACTAGGAGAAAGAAGAACATAGTTAAAAGGGAAGAAGAGTGATATTAAGTAATTGGTTGAGTATAGATTATTGATAGCCATCAGAACATATACTTGTTTTTATTTTTGTTCTTCTAAAATCCTGTCATTGTTCCCTGGGATACCTGTGTCTCTTGATGATTTATTGCATTCTGTTTATAATTTCAGGAACAAAAGTGATCCAGCTTGACTAACCTTATATAAGTAAAGTTTTTCATAAATTTTAAGTTCTCAAACCAATATCCTGCATTTCCTGTTAGAATTTTTTCCTGCAATACTGTTACCAAACAATTTTAAAAAGAGAAATTTTTTTTTTCTCATGTACTTCTCATAATCAAGTCGGTAAGCCAACTAGAAATTTATTAAGTACTTTGTTTCAGGCACTTGCTAAGTCCTGGGGATACAAAGACCAAATCAACACCCCCCCCCACACACACACACATACATACCCCCACCCTCCCAAAAAAAGTACCAGCCCTCAAGGCACCTCCGTTCTAATGGAGCAAGTATTATGTACATTACTGGTAGATACAAAATATATACTAAAGAGGTAAAAGGATGCATTAGTAGTGAGAGGGAGTAGGAAGGGCACTGCTGGAGAAAGGCTGCTTTCTGCCTTTGAGGTAGGATTTCCGGTGAGTCTTGAAGGAAAAATTCTGGGGAAAATAAGGCTAAGGTGGGAAAGTAGAGAATTCCATAGCTGGATGGAGGACAGAAGGCCTGGAGTCAGGAAAATGGAGCATTTTGTTTGAGGAATTTCAAGTAAGCCAATGTAACTGGAGATTTATAGTGCTAGGATGGGAGTAATAAGGCCTTTTCTCTTGGTCTAGACCTGTGATTTCACTGGCATAGAAAATTCTTAGCAACTCTTCTACAACCTGTTCTCATAGAGACTTGCCTGAGGGCACTTAGAGGTTGACCTGCCCTGAGTTTGTGTCAGCCAGCCACAGGACTTGAACCCAGTTAGCCTTTACTCAGACCCCATCCCAAAAGGATAACTGTAAACAATTTGAGAAGGAGTAGGTGGCACACTGTAGTTCACTGACTTAAGTATTGACAGTTTAACTGCAGATTAGTTACTAATACTTTCTCATCTCTGATGAAAAGGACTGGCAGACAGCTAACAAGCACAGGCACAGGAAACTGATTAACTAGACAGCTTTTCTGTTGGTGTGGGGCTATAAAGGAAGTATCTGTATCACACAACAGATAGGTCACATGAGTAATTGCTAGGTTATGTAATTATTCCTTCACTGGCTTTGAACTCAAATGTCCTTTTCCTTGAAGGAGAAAATATGCAGAGGAATAAGCATGCCAAAATTTGGTCTATTTGGAAATACTTTTACCATACACTTCTCATCTTTTGTGAATCTTGTCTACTTCTTTATGTAAATCCTTTGCACAGGATCTAGCCAGTGAATATTTCTATTCCTACCTACATGTACGTGCAACTATATCCTTATGTTCCCCCACTTTACAAAAACACCATTTATACAAATTAAAGCAAAAAAGTGATTAGCTAAGGTTCTACTAAGTAACAGGTTTCTCTAATGCATTTAGAAATATAGATCTATTTCAAAAGTTAGCTACACTTTTCAGAAATACCCTGAATGTGCAGAAGAAATCATTTGTACAATATATTGTCTTCAGCAGCATGCCTTATTAAGGCTTTTGGGGTAGAAGAAAAGTGTCACACCCCCTACTGTAACACTATGGAACCAGATTCAAATGTAATTGGGAAATATTTAACAAAATAAATAAAAACACAGTAGAATGTTATATGTCATATAATGTTAATAGGTGGTTTTTAAAACCAGTTAGTAATATAATCAGTCAGTATAAGGCCAAGCCTTGGGTCCAGTTTAGTGGCCTCTGTTTCTGTGTGTTTGACATCACTGCTTTATTATTCTCCATTTGGATCACTTCATCTCTGCGCCAAAAACTATCAATAACATAGTGTTTCATTTGTTTTTACATCTTCCCTGCCAAATAAGTAAAGCCAGGTTAGTAGATAAAGAAGTTGCGGCATGCAGAGGTTAAGTGATTTACCTGGGGTTGTTAGGAATCGCTCCTTGAGGATGTCTTTGGGTCTTTTAGTATTCCTAGAGTTTAGCACAGTGCCTGGCACATAGTAGGGGCATAAGAAATAATTGAATGACTAGTTAAAAAGACACTCCCTGCTGTAGAGCTCATAGTCCAAACGGGGAGATTACACACAGAAGGCTATGTACATCAACCTTTGTATAGGATAAATTGGAGAGAGAGAGAGAGAGAGAGAGAGAGTGTGTGTGTGTGTGTGTGTGTGGTGTCTATCTATCAATCTGTTTGTCTGATGGTCAGTGACTGATGTGGAATGAGAATACCCATCTCCCAGTTATTCAAGATATTTCATTTTATAAACCTCCTTTAAACTTTTAGTGTCCTTAGAGGACGGAAGAGAGTTTAAGCGGAAGAGAGTGAAGGAACAGAGATAGTAGTTCCAAATTTTGTTCTGTTCCGTCTGGCCAGATCTCCGGGGTGTGTTTAGTGACCTGATTTTAAGGGAAGCCCTTTTGATTTTGCACAGCCCTCACTTAAATACAATTCACTTGCAAGTCTTGGCATCACCTTGCTGATCTCACGGACAAACAACAACCATTTAAGAGTTGGAGGGTGCGGGTGGGGGAGTAGGCGAGCAACCCTGGAGATCTTGGGAGAGAGTCCTGGATACACACAGGTGATCTAATTATTTAATCTCTGACTGTTTAGGGTTTTTGTGAGGAACTTTTGTTGCTTCAAATTTTAGTAAAAGGCTAAAACCTAAACCACTCAATCTTCTTAAGAATGTAAGATAACTATTTATAAAAAGACAGTTTTTATTTTCTTCTTTGTAGTGGTTATCTAGTTGATAAGTCTTTGAATAATTTAGTTTCAGACTGCAAGTGAGTCATTGTATTTCTGTTTCAGAATATGCAGTGAAATTACCAAATTTTGCGGGAGATTTTATTAACAGCATAACATTCCCAGAAAAAAAAAAAGCACTAGCGTCAATCTAATAAGCAATAACAGTGTTCAAAGATGGATTGTAAAATGCAATTTCTTCCTCCCTTTCCCGTTAATGAACTTAAGCTTTTTGTTCTGATTCTTGGGAATAAGGAACTTTATTAAAATTTTGGCTCGCTTATTAAATACAGAGTAAACAATGCTGCTCCTTAATATCAAATGTGAAAATATTACAAGCACAGGAAGTTTGGAATGTTATATAGTAAATTAAACTTTTAAACAACTAGATCTATTCAGCACCTCATTCTGTGTCTCATTGATTGTGAGACTACTGTCTCACTCTCGGCATTTGATTACTACTTTAACTCAATGAATTACTTTTAAAAAAGCGAAAATAAGGCCTTAAAATAAATTTAGGAGGGAAGGGCATAAAATCATTAACTTCCCTTTAATGGTTTGAAAAATGAACTCTTCAACAGTCAGATCACTGTAGTTTACCACAGCAAAAACAGCTCTGTCTCTAGAAGGAATGAAAGAATTTCATGTTTAATTAACCCTTTCATTTGTTTTCCATGTTGAATTTTCTTTCTTGTAAAAAGAAATTTGAAGTTGTTGTGAGCTGGAAAGAAATTCAGGAACCATCTAGTTCACTCTTCCTTGTTTTCAAATAAAGAAACAGGCCCAGAGAGTAAATGACTTGTCTGAAGTCACACAGTCAGTAATTGAGATGGGAATCCATAACAAATTAAGTGGTTTTTTTCTAATACACCTTTCTGCCTGCCTCCTCTTTCAAATATAAATTTAAATAAGATGATGATGCTTTGTGTAGATTTTACTACTACTAGAGTCGAAATAAAAAGGAGCCTCTTTGTCTAATATCTCCAATAAAAGCCAATTATCTAAGTTACATAGGAAAACAACACAAATAAGACCAGATAAGAAGAGTTTGTAAAAGACAAATTTTCAACACTTCTAACAACCAGATGCGGCAAGCCTTATATACCACAGTAGGCCTAGCACCAGTTTTTATCATAGCAAAAAGAAAAAAAAACAAAAATCTAGAAATAAAGTGGGTAACCATTGTTTAGGAGATAACTGAACAAATTGAGGTATATGAATGCAATGGAGTGTTATTTCACCATTAAAAACTGACAAGTGTGAGGAGCACAGAAAGATTTAGAGGGAACAAAAGCAAGAGAACCATATACCCAGTGATTTAAAAAAAAAGGTAAACAAAAAGACCATTAAAATGTAGTGAGTAATTGTAATGACTAATATTGACCCCAGAGAAAATGAGGAAGTAACTTCCTCCTTTTGGGAGAGAAAGGAGGCAGTGCAGAGATGAAATGGTTCATACCTTGCTAGAATGATCACCAAGTTGGTTGGTTTTGCTAAACTGTTTTTGTTACAGGAGAGGACTCATTGGAGGGGCTAAATAGGGAGGGTTAGTGACAAAAAATGATTATAGATCAAAAGATATTACTAAAATGTATTTTAAAACAACATATACATATACTAAAAATTAAATATGAAGAGGGCCAAGTTTTAGTCTTTTGTCATTATTTTCTAGAACAGAAACCTGAATCTTACACTAGTTTCTAGGCCTGCCTTTGGCGATTATACTTCCTGGTTCTTCCTAATTCTGCGTTTAATATTGGTGTTCCATTAAATTCTTGTTGAAAGATTTGAGGGTGTTGTAAAACGAGAGTGGCATGGTTGTATTTCTTAAGAAAATTGAAAGTGTTTCAAAAATAGCTGGATAAAGAATCAGTCCAGATCTAGACGGGGCAGTTCACAGCAAGTGGAAATAATTAGATAAAGGAGAGGAAATTGTTTTGATGCAAAGAAAAATCTATTAATAGTGAGAGTTTTCAAAAAATATAATGGACTCCTGTATGGGTTCTCCGTACAGAGATCTTCATGCAAAAGGTGGTTGACAGTTATAACTCCTTGGGTATGTTGTAGAGGAGATTCTTTAGTTCAAGTACTGGTTATTTTAGTTGACCTCTGACCTTATGTGATTCTGTCAGATTGTCCTGTCAGTCTACTTTGTTAACCCTGGGACTGCCAGGTCTCCCTCCTGTTTCCCTCAGGTTCATTCTCATTATTTCTCAGATAGCCTTATCTGCCCCAAATTATTCATCAGATGGTTTTCAGGTCCAGTTTATTGAGGAAAATAAAGAAATAAGTATTTTGCTCCTCAAAATTATTCGTAAGAGAGTAAGCTAGGCAGTATAACAAATGACTTTAATAAAGAAAAGTGTGATACATCTTGTTCAAGGATGTAGCTTAGCCTGTGGACTGTACTGCCCTTTGGTAGAACACATAGATAAGAATAAATGAATGTCTGAGATCAAGTTTAATTTTCGTGGGTGGTGGTTAGAGTGAAGTTAAGGGTAAGACAAACAGGGATGATAGGAAAAGAAACAACTTGGTGGTCTGGTTTTAAAAAAGACTGAAGTGCATTTCCAGTTTGCTGTTCTAGATATAGATTAAACAAGTTTTGTTTCTTAGATAATTTTTTTTTTATCTTCCATATGAAATATTTACATTCCATGTGATACAGAGCCACCAAATGTTTTCCCCTAGATCAGGGTGGGGAACTTGCGGCCTCCAGGCCACATATTTTCCTCTAGGTTCTCATGTGAGGCTCTTTGACTGAATTCAGACTTCACAGAACAAATCCCCTTAATAAAAGGATTTGTTCTTTAAAACTTGGGCTCAGCCAAAAGGCCTCACCCAAGGACTTAGAAGGCCACAGGTCTCCTTGGGGCTGCAGGTTCCCCACCCCTGCCCTAAATCCTTGAAGGATATTGGGAATTTTAAACGTTTTTTCTCTTTAGCATGTCACATTTCAATTTGTAATCTGAGTAGAAAATATTTGCATTCTTCACCCCATTCCAAGTAAAGAGGTGTTGTTTTGTTTTGGTTTGTTTTTTTGGAGGGAGGTTTCATGGTATTTTGGATTTGGAGTCCACTTTGCTACTTACTAACTAGCTGTGCAACCTCCCCACTGTGCCTCATTTTCCTTCTTTGTAAAATGGTAATAATAATTGTGCTGTCAGCCTTACAAGGTTGTTTTTAAAGATGGCAATTTGTGTAAACTTAAAAGTGCTATATAGTTGTGAGTATTCTTCTTACCTTTTGTATTTATCAAAAACTTTCTTTTCAAGGTCATTTTATTTTTATCATCTAGAATTTTCCAGTAATCTATCACAGTATATACATGTATACATACACATGTAAGCATCTATAAACAAATAAGGTAACTTTGGGATGGAGGACACAAGGAACTGGAAGTCAGAAGATGGTGCCTGAGCTTAGTCTTGAAGGAGATAAGGAATTCTAAAAAGCAAAGATGAAGAAGGAAGCCCATTCCAGCCACAGGGGGGACAGCTAGTACAAAGGCTGAGTTGGGAGAGGGAATATTGTGTGTGAGAACAAGGTTAGTTTGGTTTGTCCACAGATTAAAGGGAGGAGAGATATACACTAGGAGTGAAATAAAGCTGGAAAACTAGGTTGTAGTCAGATCATGAAGGGTTTGAAATGCCCAACTGGAGGCAATGTGGAACCACTTAAGTTTATCGAGTCAGTCAGGCAGTGAGTATTAAGTGTCCACTGTGTGCCAGGCACTGTTCTAACCACTGAGGATACAAAAAACAGGCAAAGACAGCCCCTGCCCTCAAGGAGCTTACAGTTTAAGTGGGGAGACAACTAGCAAACATAGATACAAAGTAAACTATGTACAGAGAAGTGGGAAATAATTAACAGAGAGAATTAATGCCTGGAATGGCCTTTCTCTGCTTTTTGCAATTCCTTATCCCCTTCAAGACTAAGCTGAGGAACTACTTTCTGACTCTCAGTTCCTTGTGCCTCCCATCCCAAAGTTGCCTTATTTGTATGTATTTGTTTATACATATATGTGTATATGTGTATGTTATGATATATTACATTTCCCCTTGTATGTATACTTACTTAATGCAGATTATTTCCTTTAAGAGAATTTAAGTTTCTTGAAAGCAGAGATGGTTTTATTTTTGTCTTTCTATTCTTTTTTTTAATATAGTAACAATATTTTAATTTTTTTAATTTTTAAAAAAATTAATTTATTTTTAGTTTTCAACATTCACTTCTACAAGATTTTGAGTTCCAAATTTTCTCCCCATCTTGTCCCTCCCCCAACCCCAAGATGGCACGCATTCAGAATACCCCTTCTCCTAATCTGCCCTCCTTCTGTCTCTGCCCCCCTTCTCTTATCCCCTTCCCCTTCATTTTTCCTGTAGGGCAGGATAGATTTCTATACCCCATTTCCTGTATATCTTATTTCCCAATTGCATGTGAAAACAATATTTTTTTTAATTTTAACTTTTGTTTTTAAAACTTTGGGTTCCAAATTTTCTCCCTTCCTCCCTCCCCACCCACCCTCATTGAGAGGGCAAGCAACTTGATACAGGTTATACATGTGTAGCCATGCAAAACACTTCCATAGTAGTCATATTGTGAAAAACTAAGTATGTTTCTTTAATCCTATCCTGCCCCCCATTTATTCTGTTCTCTCTTTTGACCCTGTCCCTCCTTAGAAGTGTTTGTTTCTGATTACCCCTTCCCCCAATCTGCCCTCCCCTCTGTCATCTTCCTGCTCTCTTGTCCCCCTTCCCCCTCTATTTTCCTGTAGGGTAAGATAGATTTCCATACCCAATTGAGTGTGTATGTTATTCTCTCCTTAAGCCAAATCTGATGAGAATACGATTCACTTATTCCCTCTCACCTTCCCCCGTTTTCCCCTTCACTGTAAAAGCCTTTTTCTTGTCTGTTTTATGCAAGATAATTTACCCCATTCTACCTCTCCCTTTCTCCTTCTCTCCATATAATCCTCTCACCCCTTAATTTTATTCTCCAGACATCACCCCTTCATCTTCAACTCACCCTCTGCCCTCTAGCTATCTAGCTATCTATACATATAGTTTTTTCCCCTCCAACTACTCTAGTACTAGCAAAAGACTCATGAGTTACAAATATCATCTTTCCATGCAGAATACAAACAGTTCAACCTTAATAAGTCTCTTATGATTTCTCTTTCCTGTTTACCTCTTCATGTTCCACTTGAGTCTTGTATTTGAAAGTCAGATTTTCTATCCAGCTCTGGTCTTTTCATCAAGAATGCTTGAAAGTCCTCTATTTCACTAAATGACCATTTTTTCCCCTGAAGGATTATACCCAGTTTTGCTGGGTAGGTGATTCTTGGTTGTAATCCTATCTCCTTTGCCCTCCAGAATATTATATTCCATGTGCTCCAGTCCCTTAATGTAGAAGCTTCTAAATCTTGTGTTACCCTGATTGTGTTTCCACAATACTTGAATTGTTTCTTTCTGGCTGCTTGCAATATTCTCTCCTTGACCTGGGAACTCTGGAATTTGGCTGCAGTATTCCTAGGAGTTTTCCTTTGGGGATCTCTTTCAGGAGATGATTGGTAGATTCTTTCAATTCCTATTTTGCCCTCTGGTTCTAAAATATCAGGGCAGTTTTCCTTGATAATTTCTTGGAAGAGGATGTCTGGGTTCTTTTTTTGATCATGACTTTCAGATAGTCCAGTAATTTTTAAATTGTCTCTCCTGGATCTATTTTCTAGGTCAGTTGTTTTTCCAATGAGATATTCACATTGTTTTCTGATTTTTCATTCTTTTGGATTTGTTTTACAGTGTCTTGATTTCTCATGAAGTCACTAGCTTCCAATTGCTCTATTCTAATTTTTAAGGAAGTATTTTCTTCAGTAATCTTTTGGACTTCCTTTTCTATTTGGCCAATTTTGCTTTTTAGAGCATTTTTCTCCTCATTGGCTTTTCCTCTTTTGCCATTTGGGTTAGGCTATTTTTTAAGGTGTTATTTTCT
Organism: Vombatus ursinus; assembly: GCF_900497805.2. NCBI lineage: Eukaryota > Metazoa > Chordata > Mammalia > Diprotodontia > Vombatidae > Vombatus > Vombatus ursinus. The sequence goes on from NW_020954569.1 coordinate 24,314,268, forward strand.
TCAGTATTTTTTTGGGTCTCCTTTAGCAAGCTGTTGACTAGTTTTTCATGATTTTCCTGCACTATTCTCATTTCTTTTCCCAGTTTTTCCTCTACTTCGTTTACTCGCTTCTCAAAATCCCTTTTGAGCTCATCCAAGGCCTGGGACTGATTCATATTCTTCTTGGAGGCTTTGGATGTAGGAGCTTTGGCTTCGTTGTCTTCTTCTGGTTGTATGTTTTGATCTTCTTTGTCACCAAAGATTCTATGGTCTGACTCTTTTTGCACTACTTGCTCATGATCCCAGCCAATTACTTGAATTATAAATTCTTTGTTAAGGTAAAGGTCTGCTTCCAGTGTGGAGAATGTACTGTCCCAAGCTTCGGGAGTTTTGTGCAGCTGTTTTCAGAGATACTTCTAGGGACCTGCATATTTTCAGTTCTTCCAAGGTGGTATGATCAAGGGTGAGGTGTTTACTTATTTCCTGGCTGTGCTCTGGTCTATAAGTGACTACAAGCACTCTTTTCTGTCTTGGAACTGTGAGGAGGATTCTCTCTCCACCACCACTACAAGCTCTATAATGCCAATACTCCTTCTCGCTCTAGGACCACTACCCAGAACTGTGACCCAGATCCAAGCATGGGCAAAGCAAGAGAATTCTGCACCAGCAAAGAGATCCCTGCAATTCCCCTCTGATCAGCTCCTCAATTCCCCCTCAGTCAGTGTGCCAGAAACTCAGGAAGCAGCTGCTGCCCTGGGGCCAAGCTGGGGAACTGGGGCTGAGATGTCGCTTCTCCTTCTCACCTCCGACACAGACTTTTCCTACTGACCTTCTAAGTTGTCTTTGACATTCATGGGTTGAAAAGTGTGGAAACTGCCACAGCTACCTGTGATTCAGTCCTCTGAGGCCTGCTCCAGGTTCGCTGCTGCCTGTGCACCAATGCCGAACTGCATTCCTCTCCCAGCCTGGCACGATATACCTTTCTGATCAACCATCCAGGTTGTCTTGGGCTGGAAATTTGTTTCACTCTGTCTTTTTGTGGGTTCTGCTGCTTTAGAATTTGTTTAGAGCCATTTTTGACAGTTATTTGGAGGGGTTTGGGGGAGAACTCAAGGAAGTCACTGCTTTTACTCCGCCATCTTGGCCCCTCCCTTCTATTCTTGCTGCCTAGAAAAGTGCCTGCATATAGTAGGTACTTAAATGCTTAATTGATTGGGAAATTTTAAAGTGCTTTTGTCTATATTGTTGTTATTATTATTAATATTTACAATAACAATAATAAAGAAAATCACAAAGGTACTAGAATTAAGAGCAGTTGGGAAAGGCTTCCTGTAGAAGATGGAATTTTAATTATTACTGTTGAGTCTTAATTAGTTTATTTGAGTTAAAACCCTGAGCTGTGACTATGTCACTTCCCTTCTCAACTCAATTGAGTTTATTTAGTTATTAAATAACAGAGTAATAAGAGTGACTTGCACTTTAGGAGAATTACTCTGGCAATTGTGTGGAGAATGGTTGGAGAGGGCAGAGAAGTTGAGGATGATACCAGATTGTATACTTGGGAGACTGGAAAGGATGGAAAGGACTTTGACAGAAATAGAGATGTCTGAAAAAAAGGATATTACCTCCTATTTTATGGATAAGGAAACTGAGGTCCAGGAAGCCTTGTCCATGGTCACATAGGAGCATAGTGTCAGGGGGAGGATTTGAACTCGGGTTTTTTTATGGTAGGTAGCAGTGCAATTATTATTTAACCTCATTTTGTCAGTCAATCAACAGTTGTTTATTAAGTGCTTTTTATATACTAGACACTATATGGAGAGGTTGGGGGATGTAAAGATGAAGATAACTTAGCTGCCTTTTCAGAGGCAGTTAAATGGTACAGTAGATACAGTGCTGAGCCTGGAGTGAAGAAGACCTTAGTTCATATTTGGCCTGTATATATAGATGGATGGGTGGATATGTGTGTATATGTGTATTACTATGGACTATATGTATATGCTATACCTGTATATAATTGTACTATTTATGATGACAGAATTTGATCCTTTGGGAAATAATGAGTCCTTAAAGGTTTAGGGACTAGAAAATTTTTTCCCTACACAATATTTCAGAACATTGTTTAGACATTTAGTAGTATTAGTATAAGCAACTCCCAATGAGGAACTTTTCTATACCAATGTAGATCAGTAATTCTGTAATTTACAGTCAAGAGAGTTTCTTGGGGCCACTGAGAATTTGTGAAGTGACTTGCCTAGGATCAAACAGCCACTATATATCAAAAACAGAACTTAATAAACCTGAGACCAAAACTGGCCTTCTCTTCAACCAAACCCAGGCCATCCTGATTCCAAGACTGGTTCTCTACTATCTCATACTGCCCCTAATTTTAGAAAAATTTTATTTGTAATAGTGGTTGGCATCTGGACGACTAGGTGGTACAGTGGTTAGAGCATTGGGCCTGAAGTCAGGAAGACTTCTCTTGAGTTCAAACTTAGCCTCACTTACTAGCTGTATGACCCTGGGTGGGTCACTTAACTCTGTTTGCCTCAGTTTCCTCATCTGTAAAATGAGCTGGAGAAGGAAATGGCAAACCACTCCAGTATCTTTGCCAAGAAAACTCCAAATGGGGTCACAGAGAGTCAGACACATCTGAAAAATGACTGAACAACAAAGCTTTGCATCTGTAATACATTTTAGGATTTATAAACACTTTGATCACAGCTACCTTGTAAAGGTAGGAAATCTGTGATCTTACCTATTTTTCAAATGCAGCTGTGGCTCAGAAAGGTCAGTGACTCGCCTGCGTGTACACAAAGCCAGGATTTTTCCCCTTGACTCTCAGTCTAGTATTCTCTCTGCGGTACCATAGAGTCTCTGGAGCTGAAGTAGAGGTAGAAAGTGGTATGTGCAAGTATTCATTTTTGGAAGTGCTTATGGAATGGTATTGAATTTCACAAAGACTCTTAGGATTTAGCTGTATGAATCAGATCATTAGATTGCATATCTTAATCGAGAATTAGTCATGCTAGGCTAACCTTATTTCCTCTTTTGACAGGATTTCCAAACTCATAAGTCAGAGAAATATGGTAGATAAGAGTTTACTTAAGATTTGAGCAAAGCTTTTTAATAAAGCATTATTGTTGTTCACATAGATGGGATGGAGAGGTGGACTAGGTGATAGTATAGTTAGATAAATTCTGAACTGGTTGACTGGCTTGATTCAGAGTAGTCTTAAGTTGTTTCACGTTAGCCTGACATGAGGCCTCTAATGTAGTGTCCCACGCATCTGTGATAGTTTCTGCTGTTTGAGATATTTAGATGTTAAAAGAGTTATTGTAGCTGCAGATGACACACTGAATGGCAGGGTCCAGAAAGATCTCTATAGGGTAGAAAATTATGCCGAATCTACTGTGATTGAATTTAATGGGGATAAATAGAAAGTCTTAAACATAGATTCTAGAAAATCATCTTAAGTACAAGATAGACAAGTCAAAGTTAGGCAGTTCATCTGAAAAAAGATCTGAGATTTAAGTGGCTTGGAAAAACATGAGCCCACAGTGTGCTCTGACTCATAGTCAGAGAGTCAATAAACATAAGCACCTATTATGTGCCAGGCACTGTGCTAAGCACTGAGGATACAAAGAAAGGCATAAGGCAGTCCTTGCCCTGGAGGAGCTCACAGTCCCAGTGGGGGAGACAGTGCATTTAAAAAAAAAATGCTGCATGACAAAGTCATTCAGCAGGTTTCAAAACGATCTGAGGTAGGCCTTTCCAAATTGATTTCACCTAGCAGACTGATGAGTTTTTAGAGATCATCAAGTCCAGGAAAGTAGCTGGGTGGGAAATGATCCAGCCTCCCATAAAGCAAAAGGACTATATTAGGAGAGGAATACTTGCGTGAATAAGGAGGTGATCATCTCATCGTATTGTGCCCTGGTCAGACCAAATGTGGAGTATTTTGTTCAGCTCCAGGCACCACATTTTAGGAAAAACACTGATACACTAGGATTTCAGATATGGGTTTGACTGTATGGCTTCTGAGAAAGAACTACAATAGTAGTTGGAATTTTAGGTAGGTAATTTGCCCTTAAATACTCATTTTCATCAGTATTATTTAGATACACACATGTATATGTTAAAATTAGTATATACTTGTCGAATATTTTTTATCTGGATTGAGGAGCTCTCTCATTTATAGTTTATTTCCATAATTCAGCCAATTCCTATGTCTTAGATAATGCCCTTATCTTCTAAATTATTTTGTGTTGTAGGTTTTCCAGATTTTTTTTTTACCTTAGCTGTACCATATGGTTCTTAAGGGATTTCCATTTCATAGGTAAATGAGAAAACAAGCACAGAATAAAGTAGACACACCCATGTACACATTTGTGGATAGAAGAACACATACAGTATGTTCTTTCCTCTTAAGGAGGATGAATGAGGGGATTTTAAGTAGGTACATTCTTTTAGGATTTTAAATGATTTTAAAAGTAATTATCAATAATAACAAAGTGCTGTAAGGTACTTCATAATGTAGGTTGTGTATTACTGTTCCATTTTACATATGAAGGAAATTAAGGCTTTCAGAGTTTAAACAACTTGCTAACCATTGAAGTAGTAATAGATAATAATAGTAGATTTAGTAAGTATAGAGCTTGGGCTGGAACCCAGGGCTTCTGACTACAAACCTTTCCCCTACACCATGCTTCTTGATTCATGTCTCTCTGTAATTGAGAGCCTGTTGGGTTTTATGTATTCTAAGAAAAATTGCCAATATGGTGGCATTTCCTTTAGGGTAAAATATAAAATATAAATATAATATAATAATATATAATATAAAATATAAAATCTTCTGGCTTTTAAAGGCCTCTGTAACCTGGTCTCTTTCTCCATTTCTCCATATCTTTGTATCTTACTTCCTTCCAAGTATTCTTTGATCAAATGTCACTGATCACTTTTCTGTTATAACATAATATCCCCCCCCCCCCCAATGCCTAGACTTCTGTCCCCTCTCATCCATCACCATCTCCTGGCTTCCCAGGCTTCCTTCATGTCCTAGCTAAAATCCTGTCTTCTTCAGGAAGCCTTCCCCAATCTTTCATGCCTTCCTTTTGTTGATTATCTCCACTTCATCTGGCACATCTCTTTTTTGTACATAGTTGTCTGCATGTTGTTTCCTGCTTTAGAACGTGAGCTTTTGGAGAGCAGGGAATGTTTTTTTGCCTTTCTTTGTATCCCCAGTACCTGCCACATAATAGGCATTTATTAAATGCTTGTTGACTTGATTCCTAACTCCTTGTTAGTAAGGGCAGTGGTGTGTTTGGGATTCTTCAGAGTATGTCCTGGAGATTTATCTTTGTTGGAATAATAAGATTGGACCAGCAATTGTCCTTTAGTAGGGAGGCTGGCACTATGGAGGGAAAGGAGGAAGCAAATAAGCATTTATTAAGCACCTACTATGCCTCAGGTATTGTGCTAAGAAATGTACACTTATTATTCTTTTGGTCCTCACAACAACCCTGGAAGGTAAGTACAATTACCCCTCTTTTATAGGTGAGGAAACTGAGGCAACAGAAGTTAAATGACTTGCTCAGAGTCACACAGTGTCTGAAGCTGGATTTAAACTCAGGTCTTCCTGATTCCAGGCCCAGTGCCTGGAAGAGTCCTGGAAGAGTAATAATTTAGTCATTTACTCCAGGTATCAGAAGTGAGAAGTACAATTAGAATTTGATTGAGAATATACCCAATACCTGGGTAAAACTCCTAACTAGAGCAAATGAGACTGATGGGGTGAAGGGATGAGGTAGTTTTACTTAGGAAATGGTACTGGGTATACGGTTGAACAGAGGTAGACAATCTAAGCAAAGACTGGAGAAGCTAAGAATGGGACAGAGCCTGGGGAGGTACCAAAGTCATAGGCAAGAGCCTTGATCGTTATCAGAAGACAGTGGAAGACAATGTTAAATACCCTCTTCCAATTTAATAGCTCAGGGTTTTTGTAGATTTGGGAATGAGAGGTAAGTGGAGGAAAGGCATTTCTGAGTGGGAAGAGAGCAGACAGTAGGCAGGATCTGCCTCCATTACGACAATAATGACTTTGTTTTCTTCAGCCTAAGAGGATTCTAGGATTGTCCAAATGGATATAACAACCTCTGAGTCCAATGTCTACTGGAGGAACCTCTGACAAGGTGTTTTCATTTACTTTTTGTAAAATGTAGTGGCCTTTAAAAAATTCTTATTATTTTCACCCTCCCTTTATTTGCCAGCTTCCCCTACCTGTCCACAGTGGGGAGAAAAAAGAAACACAAAACAAAACCCTTGTAATATGTATGCATGGTCAGGCAAAATAAATTTTCACATTGGCTGTGTCTAAAAATCACGTCTCATTCTTCATCTTGATTCCACTATTTTTGTCAGGAGGGTAGGTAGTGTGCTGCCCTGGAATCATTGCATTGATCAGAGTTCTTAAATATTCAAAGTTTGTGCTGTTACTGTCTAAATTTTTCTCCTGATTCTGCTGACTTTACTATGCATTTACTCTGAATCTTTGCAAGTTTCTCTGAAACTATTCCTCTCATCATTTCTTATGGGACAATAGTATTTTATTACATTCCTGTTATTCTTAAAACCCTGACAATGTTAGGGTACTTTGAGAAAGAGAGCCTCCATTTCAATATGGTTAACACCTGCCTAAATACTTTTAGGCGATTCCCCTCCTTCCCCCCATGTTTTAGCTCTAAGTATCATTTTTTTTCAGCATTCTTCTGTCTTTGATGATGGATTTGGTACCACAGCTTATAACTATAACAACTTATTTTGCCGTCTATTCCTCTGTCCCTTTTTCCCAGCTGTGATAACCCATTTTCCATATTTCTGGAAAATAAAACATTTGAACACCTTCTTTGTGATTTGTTTTCGAGGATACTGTTGTTCCTTATCTATTCCATGTATCTGACCATGCAAAGCAGTAGAGGATAGTAGATATTGCCTCCAGGCCTTCAGGCTTGGCTGGGCATGATGGATTACACTGAATGATACACATGCAAGGTTATGGTTTGGATGTCAGTAAGTGTAGACACCCAAGTGTTTAGTTCAATGCAGTGTGAGTACAGTCAGTTTCTGTTAAAAGTATCCCAGTCACCAAGGAGCCCTAAATCAACTTTCTGTTTATTTGCTTCGGTATGTTCAGTCTGCCTTCTTAAGTACTTCACATCATCTATTTATGTTAAAATGCTCATGTTCTTTGATGTTTGAGTTCAGGGTAACAAAAAAAAAATCATTCAGAAATAAAACCACTGATTGGGAAAAGAAAAAGGAAAAAAAAAACTTCAGACCAGCTATGATTTCATCGATGTGGACAATCCCTTTACTGATGTAGATTGCAGTCCTTCTATCTTTTTAAAAGCTGATGTTTCATTAATTTTTTAAAAATCATTTTCTAGTAATGAACTTTCTGAAACTTGCTTGTTAGTCCTGATACAATAGTCTGTCATTATGTTGAAACTTTTCTATACCTATGGGAGCTTCAGCTCCATCAACATAGATTTTGAGGCTCCAAGGTCACCTCTACACTATTGCTGAGGCAGCAGAGTAGGGCTTTATTTGGAGACTTGGGAGTGTAGCTTGGAGGGGTTTTATAGCAGTCCCTGATTATCCTTCTTATTTTATACCTAAGTGTTTGTTACCAAATGCCCAAGTCTCTGCTTTTGTGTTTTTCTTCTCTCTTACCATTATACATGAGACATGCTTCTGGAGGCTTTTATTCTTGTAAGTGCCACGTGTTCACATCCTGCTCTTTTCTCCAATACCTTGTCATTGTGGGCAATGTTGGCAATGCCCCACAGCTCCCTTTTCTTGCACAACAACAAAGCTTGGTCCATCGCCTGGACCTTAAATGTACTCATGTGACATTGGCCGCCACAGAGAGGAGAGACAGCCAGGGCACATATGGCTTGCACTTGACCAGCTGTGCACAAGTATGGGACACAGAAAGGGCCTTTTTATCTCCCATGTTAAGGCAGCTTAAAGAAAGCAGCTCTTTTCCAGAAGGTATAATGAGTCGGGCTCTGCCTTGGTTTGTGACAACTCTTTTTCTGTAGTTTTGAGCAGCTCTTGGTCTTCATGTGGTAGAAAAAATTAGTATTGAAGTTTCAAGGACTCTTTGGAATAGGGTTACTCAGAGTTCTATAAACTTTTACAAATATTTTGATAACTATTTCAATATTTTTGGTTTCCTTTGTAATTCTGTATATTTTATTTTATTAATTTAAAAGCCATAATTCTGAGAGGGTCCGTAGACTTCACCGGACTGCCCAAAGGAATCCATGATAGGAGAAAAACAAAGGTTAAGAAGAAGCTTGTCATTTCTAATGTTTTGGAAAAATCATTGGGTTGGTAGTTTTTTTTTCTCCTGATGACACCTGGTGACAGAGAGTGTACTTATGTGTCATTATTTCCTGTATTAACAAGCAGTTTGTTGCCACATAGGGATCTCAATAGTTTTTTAAAATAGTTGTTGACTGTTATTATCTCCAGTAAGGCTTATATTTGTAAAAGTATAATTCTAGCAGTTTGGGGGAAAGCTTATCATGTTCCATGTTAATAATAAATACTCTCTTAATTTTAAAATCATTTTTACTGATATTACTGTTATATAAAAGTTTGTCATGTAATAATGGTACATAAATTGACAGTGAAGTTTCCATATGAAATACTTTGCCATATACAGATTTGTATGTGTTAGTTGCTCAAATCACATCCCTAAACATGACTGTTATATGGTTAATCCTGTCCTTAATCATCATTCACAAAGGGAGACCACTCCATTTCAAAAAGGAATTTTTATCCACTAAACAATTCCATAGGAAAAAAAGGTATGAATTGTTCAATATTTAGAGGAACTGATTATCAATGCTGTGAACTTTAAGAACGAAATGGGGAAGAAAAAGTCCACAAGGAAATGAAATTCATCATGTCCTGGGCCCAAAATTGTTTTGTCAAAAGAACACATCAAAGTTTATTGCTCAGATGCTGAGACCATCTTCCAAGAACATCTTCAAAATATTTCTGTGATGTTTGCATGCCCTGAATTTTACAAGCAAATATATGTTATTTTCAATATAACTATTAGAAATTTGGCCCATAGTGCTACATGAACATTGTGTTAGAGATTATATACAACACTTTGAAAAATCGGAGCACCTGTGTTTTAATCTGATACTGTCAAGGGAGTGGATTATAGACCTCCAATTTCCATAGTTCCCTAAGGATGGTGAACGTTTAAACTAATATCTGTCAGAAACATCTGATAGTAATTGTCAGGATAACTTACCTTCCTATCCAAACAGTATGTCTTTGAGTAGATCCTAATAGTTTCCATGAATGTGTTACAGTGGATAGTGCTTAACTTGGAGTCAGAAAGACATTAGTTTAAAGTCCTGCCTTAGACACTTACTTGCTGGGTGACACTGGGAAAGTTACTGAGCCTCAGTTTCATTATCTGTAAAACTGGGATAGTTATAGCACTTCATTCATAGGGTTATTGTGGACATTAAATGAAATTATGTATATAAACATGAAAGTGCTATGTAAATGTCAGCTCTACCCTCACCCTCCAAGTAGTCTAGAATGTAACCTGATGTGAAAGCCTTGAATTTTTTTTTTTTAATGACACAAGTAAAAACTGTATTGTTCAGATGATTCCCAGTTTACTTTAAAGTTCTTTGTAAGGCTAACTTACTGGTGGTGATAACTAAAAGATCTAATGAATCCTTTCTTTCCAGGTATTCACCTACAAACAGAATACGATTACACAGCAAAAGGTGACAGCTATGCATCCATCAAATGAAGAAGGGGTGGAAAACATGGCTACACTGATAGACCTCCATGAGGGTTCCATATTGCACAATTTATTCCAGCGATATCAGAAAACTCAAATATATGTGAGTTCTCTTTTAAATTTGTAAGAAAAAAGGGTTAAAATACTATATTTAAAGGAATGTTGCTTTGTTCTTAAAAGTGTTTCATGCTTTAAATTTTTAAAGAGGACACACAATTCAAAACTAGTCAATTGGGTTTCCAAGTGTTTGATCAGTCGAAGTTATATAATACAGCTAACTTTTATATGAATTCCTTATTTTTTCATCTTTAGGGTGAGAATTTCCTTAGACCATATAGAATTTCTTGGGTTTAGGAATGATTTTATCTCCATTTGGAAATATATTTTATTTCATTTTTCCTTACTTGATTTTTTAAATTAAATTTTATTTTTCAGTTATCAAATATTTATTCTTCATCTCTCCCATCTTCTCACTGAAAAAAGAAGAGCAAAAACCTTGTAATAGATAATCATAGTCAATGCTTACTTTTTCTAAGAAAGTTATTTGCATTAATTTTCACATTGTGAAATGACAGTATTGCCAGATTCACCTAAATGTCTGCCAAATGTTTTCAAACAACAATGTCTAGAGAGAATAAGCTTTATAATCATACTATCATATTTGGACTAGTTGAGCTTGGCTTAAGCTAAATTCTGCAAGTGAAAATGTTTTCCATATGGTCTTTCATAAAGGTGATGTTTATTTTTAAACTATGACAACTATGTACCAATATCTGTATATTGTGTCGGAAGAGACTTGGAAATAAATGCATTGCAGTACCTATCAGAAGACCTTTCTGTAAACATGGCCTCTAAGACATAAAGGGAAATTTTTGTTTTTCTGTTGGAGAATCTCTTCATGGAGTAAAATCTCTGCATCTATACTTTTCCTGTTTTTAGAGAAAAATACCCTTAAGTTGTTTGTATTCGTATTCAGATTTCATTTTTTAAGTAAAGATTAGGAAAGAAAATCCACTGAGCAGTTGGAAAAATATATCTTTAGAAAAAAGGTTAGTTTTCTTATCTTACTTTGAGACTACGTGATTTAAGCTTCCTAATAAACTATGTGAATGGCCCTTTTGTTTTTTCTTCTGTAATAGAGCTCCTCCCCTTTGCCCTTGCAGACTGAGGTAGATGCTCATCTGAAGTTTGTATGAGTTCAATTTGCAGTTCAATTCAGTTAATTATGCCTTTATAGCCTGATTTAAGTCTGGGGGTAATTATATTATTATCTGTAAAGTAGCCACTATTATTTCCTCATTAGAGTAAATATATTTATAATGGGTGCCAAGGCCTATCAGTCTCTTCACTCATCAGAGCTTAAAGTTAGCCAAGAGTTCCAGCAGGGAAAGCCAGTGTCAAGCATGAGCTTTGTTTATTTCCCTGTTTCATCTAGAGTTTACTAGATTACTGAGGGTCCTTTGCCTCCATCATTTAAAAGGGAAAACCCATCATTAGAAATGTAGCAGGGATGCTCATGTTCTTTTAAAGAAATGATGCTAAAATATTTTCTTTACTTCTTGGCTATTACTGCTGAATAGGCTTAGGCAGGGCATATATTTATTAATTGGATGAGATTTCTTTTTCATTCTACCAGTAGATTCAATTTATTTAACATTTCTTAAGTCACATGCTGGAGAGAGATAAAGATTGAAAGGCCAGAGACCCTGCCCTTGAGGGCATTAGAAATTTTTAGTTCACCAGAATACTGGCTGCTCATAAGTAGGTTCCAACTCCAGAGAAACAATGCCCACAGCACTGTGGCCTACGAAAGAGGAGAAAATCAATAATATCTGTTATACGTCTAATACATTTCATATATATACACAATGTGTGTGTCTGTGTGTGTATGCTGAGTACTGAAGATACAAAGTTTAAAAAAAAAAAAGTAACAAGCCCAATCCTCAAGCTGCTGGGGAACTAAAATGTACAGATAAATGCAAAGTATACGTAAAAGTAATTTTGATAGAGAAGGCACGAAGCAACTGGAAAGGCCTCACATAGAAAGTGGCACTTTGGTGGATTTTGAAGGGGAGCTAAGGGGAGCACCAAGATGCATAGATAGTTGTAGGAGAACATTTCAGCACAAGACAGAGCCTTTGCAGAGGCAGGGACAGAGACGGAATGTTGTATATGCTAAGTAGAACAGTTTAGTTGAACTATAGAGTAGCTTGGAGACAGATCGTGAAGAATTATATGCCAAAAATGGCATTTGAATAAATTCATGAAGAAGCGTTTATTAAATATTGTGTGCCAAGCACCAGGGGTATAAAAAGAAAAGTGAGACAGTCTTTACCCTCAGGGAGCTCACATTGTAATTGGGAGGAGACAGCACATAGGAGTGTTCAGCTGCAGAGTAGGTAGAGAGACTAGTAGGACCTTAGCATGTGTCAGATAGCAGCGTTTAGGGATCTGGTGGACATAGTAACAGGCAGAAGGTAATAATAGCTAATAACTAAGTGACACAGTGGATAGAGTGCTGAAACTGGAGTCAGGAAGACTCAGCTTCCTGAGTTCAAATCTGGCTTCAGACACTTACTAGCTGAGTGACCCTGGGCAAATCACTTAACCCTGTTTGCCTCAGTTCAGGAAATGGCAAACCACTCCAGTATCTTTACCACGAAAACCTCAAATGGGGTCACGAAGAGTCAGACGCTACTGAAAAACAACTGAACAGCAGCAGCTAACATTTATATATATAGCACTTAACTGTGTGTCAGGTACTGTCCTAAGCACTTTACAATTATTATCTCAGATGATCCTCACAACCACCCTTAAAAGTAGGTGCTTTTATTTTCCCCATTTTCCAGATGAGGAAACTAAGGCAAATGGGTTAAGTGATTTGCCCAGTGTCACATAGAAGTCAGTGTCTGTGGCCATATCTGAACTTAGGTCTTCCTGACTCCAGGGCCCTGGCTCTATCCACTGCTCCACCTAGCTTCTGGCTTCCAACTGGGGAATGCCTAATTATCCTCCATTTTACCAGGAATGTAGTTGGCGACTCTTTGCTTATCCAAGGACTGTCAAGAGCCATATCTGCCGTCCACGTTGCAGGTGGCAGGGGAAAGGGAAGAGGCATTGTTGAATGACTCATGATTATTAGGAAGGGAAGAGTGGGCCCAAGGATTGGCATAGAACAGGGACTTTGGAAAGGAAATGAACATAGAGGGTCAGTATTGAGCCAAGTGGGTGAAGGAGGAAGAGGACATTGGCAATAAAGTTGGGTGCCCAGTTGGTGGGATCTGAATGGTGGGTGGACTAAGCCAGGAAAAGGAAACCTTAACCCTTGCTCACAATGAGGCTAATGGCACCTCGAATTGACTTTAGTTTCTGTCCAGTTGGGCCAACATGGTTTGTTGTTTGTTTGTTTTTTGAAACTTTGCTGCTTCCAAAGTGGTGCCCATGGCATATCCATGGTAGCTTCTCAAAATCTAGTCAATGATTGCTAGAGTCTGTGATCTAGAAGAAGAAATACTGGATTCCAAGTCTCAAGATCAGCTCAGTCATTTACTTATTATTTAACCTGTGCTTTGTCTCCTAATCTCCCTTTGCTACCATTTCCTCCTTTGTTCTTTTTCTTTTAAATTACCTGATAATCTTTTTTCCTGATAATCTTTTAAAGATTTTCCCTGATAATCTTTTAAAGACAGATACAAATATATACAAAATTGGTAGAAAATATGAAAACTTTTGCAAATTATTAGAAATGATATTTGAAAGGTCCTGCAATATTCCTTTCATTAACCTTCTGTCTACTCCAGTAACTATTTATTGACCCCCTCACGTACTCAGGACTCTTGTGTATTGTGTTGATGTGGAAATAGTATAAGGCCTGCACGCTGTTCTCAGAAAGCTTATGATCTGGTTGATGAGAGATATCAACACCTATGAAACATAGTGGATAACAAAAGATGATGTCAAATTATGCTAAGTGATATAATATAAACTACATGTATGATAGAATTTCAGCAATGAGAAAAATCAGTTTAGGCTTTGTGGCACAGATGAGGATTGAGATGCACTTGGGATGGGTTTAACTAGGTTTATGGAAGAAGGAAAGACATTCTAGAGGAGGAGAATAATATAAGTGAATATACAGAAGTGAGAATGTGCATAATTTGGTGATGGGTTACTGAGGTGAGTGACTTGATTAAAGTAGAGGGTTTCATATTCAAGGGAAATATAGTTGCATAGGTAGGGTTGGGCTAGGTTGTAAGGATTTTTAAAATTCAGGAAGAGATGTTTAGACATAAATAAGAAACTAGAAACTGTTGAGGTGTTTCAAGCAGAGAAATGACTTATTTTAAAATTTAGTAAGCATTCATTAAGCACCTGTTTTGTGCAGAGCACTGTTGTTAGGTACTGAGACTCCATTAGATTAAAAAAGAAATTGTTTATACTTATGGAGCTAACAATTTAGTGTGGGGTGGAGGGAAGGTATAACAGTTATCACATCTACAAATAATTATAGCATAACAACCCATAAATTTATTGTAAAGTGTCAATAAAAGTTGTTTGTGACATCTGAGGGCAAAAATAGTGTTACTGATGGGAGATCGGGGAAGGCTACATAGAGAAGATGGAATTTGAGTTGACCTTGAAAGTATGGGTATATTCATGAAATATGAAAGTATTCAAGTAAAAGGAAGAAGAATATTCCAGCTATAAGGAGCAATATGAGTAGATTCAAGCAAATGAATGGATTCAAGTTTTTCTATTTTGCTAATTATTTCTGCTTTGCAGACTGTAAATTCTGCCATTTGTTCTCATCTAAATTATTTCTTACTTGAACCAATTCTGGAACATCTTGCTGAGAATAGGAATGTTCTCTTGGGAATCCACAGTGCTCTGTGTTTCATTATGTGTTGGTTCAAATTTAATTTGTCTTATAATATTTGTAATGTTTTAGATGTCTTAATAGTCATTCTAATTTTATGATCTGCCTTATAAATTGATTTGTTTGTGTTATAGGTTTTTAACTGAATTTTGTTCCTCCTGAGAATTTTGTTGATTTTATTCTTTTTTCTTTATGTTCTCCTTTTGCTCACTTTCTGGCTCTTTCCCCTTTGATGGTGAGTTTGCCCTCTGTGGCTAGACCTTAACGTTGTCTCAGCCTCGTCTCATGTTGATTCCCTAAGTAGCTTCTGGGGGGGCCAGGATTGGACTTAGATAGAATTCATTCTTCTTTCCTTCAGTCGCAGCGCAGCCCCAACCACTTGTCCGTAGCCCCAGTTCTCTCCATTTAATTCTCTGGGCTATGTCATTGTTCACCCCTTTTTTTTATATCTACCACTTTGTGAGAGAGGATGGAGTAGGTATTCTGGACAGAGTTTCTTCAGCCTCTCAGTCCCTCAACTGAGGCACATAAACTACTGTAACTCTCATACCCCCAGGCAGAAAGGAAATGCTTTTACCTTCTCCTATATCTCTGCCACACGATTGGGCAGAGTAGAGGTTTGCTGCTGCTTGTTGCAATACTGAGCTACGGCAAAGGAAGGGATATTTTGAACCAGCAGAGATTATAGAAGAAAGGAAATTCCTGAGTGGGTCCCAAAGCATAAGGCAGTAAGTTGCTTTGCAGGCCCTGACAGAGTATGGAGAGGGGTGCTGAGTGAATACTTTAGGGATTAGTATTTTCCACTGTTAATTCATAAAACTGTTACTTTTCTTGACTTCTTAACTTTCTTCTGCAGTGGAAAAAAGTTGTAGTTGCTCTACCTCTGGTGCATAATTCCTCTCTTGGGGTTTGCTTCAACTGGAGAGAGTATACAGTTTCTCCATTGTATTGATCCTGTGACTGAAAACTGCTCACTGTAATATCTAACAGTCTTTGAAGTGCACTACAATTTTTATAAATTTCTGTAAAATAATGTCCATCCTTTCAAACAGAGAATTAAGAATACAGCAAAGAAACAGAAGTATATAGTGTGAAATTTAGCACTTACCTGACAGAACTAAAAAGTGAGAGAAAACAGCTTCAGATTTATTTGGTTAAGGTCAGACGTTCTGAGTCATCCTGCTGTCAACAGAAGCAGACATACATGATCACTATTGTCACAGAATTAAACCATAATAAAATTATTGGTTGTCCCAAGTAATTAGCACACAACTGTAGCAAAGTAGGAGAAGAACTGGGATAAAGTGCATTGTCTCTGAAACTAAGAGGGAAGACAGTTCTAGAAGAGTGGTTAACCTTCTCAGATGACACAGAATAGTTACGGAGTTTGAAGAATGAGAGGGGTGACTGGGTGAGCAATGGTGATCTTAGAGAAGGCAGTTTCAATAAAGTGGTGGGAAGTCAGAAGACCCTGATATCAGGTAGTGAAAGCACTGAGTATAGATAACTTTTCAAGAAGTTCAGCAGTGTAAAAGAGGAACTAAATGGAGAAGGATGGAGTCAGAAGAGTAAATTCCAGCCCTTTTTTAGGATTGGGAGGTAGTAATTTTTGTAGCAATTGAAGTGTGAGGTAATAAGATCTGGACCATGGTGGTGGATGTCATTGAAATGGAAAAGAGAGATATGTCAGGCATTTTGAAAACTAGACGTTGTATTTGGTGGCTAGAGAGGGATGAGTCCAGGATGACTCCTAAGGTTTGAGGCTAAGCAATTGGAAAAATGGCAGGGCTAATTAATGCAGTAGTATAGAGAAGAGGATATAATACAGCAAGCATTTATTAAATGTAAGGCATTGAAGATCTAAAGACAGAAATGAAACAGTTTCTCCCTTCAAATATATATTCTGTATGGGGACAGGGGAAGCAGACACAGCATGTATACAAATTAGTATAGTACTACAGAAGTGAGGAGGGAAGAGAGTATTAAGAGCTTGGCTGGTGGGAAGTGAGGAAATGGGAGTCATAATTGATGAGTCTGGCTTTGAGCTGACCTGTCCCACTAAGATTCTCCAGCACTTACGTGCCTAGCTCTCGTAGGCTTACGAGAGTCAGATGAGAATTTTGTATATCAACAGGCTTTCCCATGAATGGACAAGAAGAATAGCAGCTTTAAAAA
Organism: Vombatus ursinus; assembly: GCF_900497805.2. Classification (NCBI taxonomy): domain Eukaryota; kingdom Metazoa; phylum Chordata; class Mammalia; order Diprotodontia; family Vombatidae; genus Vombatus; species Vombatus ursinus. Next base: position 24,331,139 of record NW_020954569.1, read on the forward strand.
AAAAGTATTATAAAAAATAAGACATGTCCTAGTACAATTTGGAAATTATCCCTCTTGGATGAATTATAGTTAAGCTTCGTGCACAGTAAAGGAGACTCTCCCAGCCCTGGAGGAGCGACTCTAAACCACATCAGTAGACATGCTGCTGGGTACAGCACAGTGTACTTGAAATTATGGTGTTGGAGTTGACCCCAAAGGAAACGATTTCTGTTCCACCCTGTCAGCTGGTTAAGTTGATGGTCTGACCCAACAATCAGAACAGAAAGGAGTCAAGTAAACTGGAATTTAAGAACTGAGCTTGTTTAAAAATAAGTGATTGGTCAAGTAGGGATATATTCACAACCTCTGCATTTTTAGGTGTCAAAAATTTGACTCAGTGGCACTTTAAGCACAGTCTGCAAATACATTTGACTTTGTTCTTGAATTAAATATTGAAACAGGTTCTTGACAAGCAAAATGTGAAAAGGGACTAGTCACTTAAAGGTATATAGATTTCACTGGGCAGGTGAATTGAAATGACCCATCTTGGGTTCCACTTGAAATTTTAGGATGGTTGTGAACACTGGTAGAATTTACTGTTTTGAATATATAGCTTTAAATCTGTGTTTCATTTCCCATGCAGTTTTCCAAGTGGAGCTTTTCTAGAGAGGCCCTTCTTTTCTTTTTCCTTTCCGATGGAAGTGCCAAGGAGTAGTGTCTATCAATTGATTCAGGTTCTTTTCCAGATGGGCTAAAGGCTATCAAAAGGTCAAATAGTTACTTCAACCCTGGCAGGTGGTCAGCGGTGACGGAAGAATATAAAATATGGTTATAAGGTTTTTTGTTGTTGTTTTTTTTTTTAAATCTGAAATCAAAACACAAGAACTGCCAGAAAATGATTGTAACCATCTGTCGGACTGTATGTATTTTTAAACCTCACCAAACATTTGTGCCCTTGAGGAGCCACTTTTGCACCATCAGTTTAAGATGATGGTAATCAGGAACTCTGTTATGATTTTCCCCTTTCTCCTTTTCTGTTCCCCTCTCCTTTTCTGGCTCTTTCCTTTTCCCTTTTCTCCCTCTCTATTGTTCTCCTATATTTAGTCAAATTAAATGACAAACTTACTTTTTAAAAAAGCTTTCAAAGCTTCTAATTCCTTAACTATGCTAATAACTCAATTTTTTGGAATCCAGTTACATGTTTTGGCAAAAATGAATGCTTTTTATTAGTTACTCTCTTTGCAAAATATTTTAATTGAGTGACAATCTAATTTTGTTCTTAAGTTTCATCAAGATCATGGAGTCTCATTATAATATGGATTGTTATTTAGTGGATATAATGCCAAATCGTGGTCCCTATCACCTGTGTTCAATATGTACACATGCACACACATGTGTGTAAGTGTGTATACTCTTATGATCAGCTTTTAGTACCTGTTAGTACTGCCTTTCAGCATCATTATTAAGAAACTCCATTTAGTTCATTATTATATAGTGAAGGAGTTCTTGGCTATTTTTGTGTCATGGATCCTTTGACAGTATGGTGAAACCTTCTCAGAATAATGTTTTTAAATGCATGAACTAAATTCATAAACTAAAATGCATACGATTACAAGGGAAATAAATTCTATTGAAATGTAGTTATCAAAATATATTTGCTTAAAGTTCACAGACACCAGGGTAAGAACACCTGATATAGGGGAAGTGATAGATATAGAAAAGATGAAGCAACCCTTTCCATGCTTCTGTCTGCATTGATGGTTGAAGTGGAAGTTTAATCGAGGCAAGTTAAATTATCACACTATGGTTCCTTTTGTTGGCCTACGTTACAATATTGAAATCACTTGAAATAATTAAATTTCGTAATTGAATACTAAATGGTGATATACTGAAGCATTACATCCAATCTGCAGATAATTGCTAGAGGAATTACACAGTCAACATGGGATAGTGAGAAGAACTCTGGAGTTGAATTCCAGTTCTTGCTAGCTATGTGACACATTGGGCAAGTCACCTAAATTTATAAGCCTCAAGTTATTTATCTGTAAAAAGAGGATAATGACAGAGGACTGTAGTATGGATAAAGTGAGATAATGTATGTACAGTGCTATAGAAATATAAACTATTCATCTTTATCATTGAGATTCTTGTACATCTCTGCCCAGAGGGCATGAATTCTTAGTATTTGTATTAGTAAAATGAATTTTACTAGGTAACAATGTTATTTTTTCAAAACTATATTTTAAATCTTATGTATATAATTTCCAAGCAGTTCCATAGTCATCATAGGTATACCTTTCTTTTAGAAAATACCACATCTATAAAAACCCAAATATAAAAAGCAAATACGTGGTGGGGGCGAATATGCATTTCGCACGAGAATATAACACTGTCAGTTTTAAATAGCTGGGTCCTTTTTGTGCATTTGAAATCATTTGATTTATAACACAGTCTTTTTCAGAGTATATCATTTGTGGGAAGTGAGTATGAATGTTAAAGACACGCATATTGAGACCATAAGAGTTCCCAGAGGTCATGTAGTCCAGCACCATAGTTTGAAGCCAGCTGTGTATTGCTGTCTGTGGTTTGTTTGCCTCCTACCTCTCTGACCACTTCTTCTCTATCTTCTTTCCAGGCTAATTATCTATATTTATAGGGTCCTAGGTTTTCCATCTATATTCTCTCTTGGTAACCTCATCAGCTTCCATGAGTTTAATTATCATCTCTCCACATACGACTCCTTTGTCTATTTATTCTGCTCAAATGTGTCCCCTGAGCTTCAGCTCTGAATCACCAGCTACCTGTTGGGCATTTCAAACCAGGATGTCCCATAGACATCTTTAACTCAACATGGCCAGAACTGGACTCATTATCTTCCCCTCCCCCAAACCCTTTTCTCTTCCAAACTTTCCTCTTTTCTGCTCATAGCACTGCCATCCTTCAAGTCTCCCAGGTTTGTATCATCCCAGCTCCTCACTTCCCTTCACCCCACCTATCCAGTCAGTTGCTAAATCTTGCTGTTTCTGTCTTCACAATATCTCATCTAACTCCGACTCTTCACTCACCTTCATTTAGAACTTTATTACCTTTGCCTATATTATTTTAATAGCCTCAGGTCTGTTCCCCACTCTAGTCCATCCTACACATCGTTGTCAAAATGCTTTTCCTTTTATTGCAGATCTGACAATGGGATTTACCTGCTTAACCAACAGTGACTCTCTGTTTTCTCTAGGATTAACTAGAAACTCTTGCTTCCTTTTAAAGCCTTATACAAGCTGACCCCAGCCTATCTTTCTAGCTTCATTGGACATCATTCCTGTCAAACCCCCAGAACTCTGTGATCTAACCAAACTGGCCTTCTCTTTTCATCACACATCCATCTCCTATTCCCCATGTTTTGTTTGTTGATTGTCCTTCCTTCTTGAAGAGGACCATGACATCAGGGAGGTGACAGTAGAAATGACCACCGTCCCAAAGTCTGTGACCCAGAAAAGGGTAAAACCCTCTTCTGAATGTCCTACTCCTTCCTTCCTTCCTTCCTTCCTTCTTTCCTCCTCCTTCCCTCCCCCCTTCCTTCCTTCATTTGGGGTAGATAACTGGGCCAGTTAACAGAAGGGATAACTAAATATGCAGGTATGGTTTATAGAACTTAGAATTGGAAGGGATCTTGGAAATCAGGTAATTAGTTTCAGTCTTCTCATTTTACAAAAGAGGAAGCTCATACCCTTAGAGGTAAAGTGATATATCTGAGGCTAGATAGTAAGTAGCAGGGCCAGAATTTGAACGCATATTCTCAGACTTGAGATCTAGGGTTCTTGCTGTTGTTACCTCTTAAGTTCTAAGAATTCTGTAGATTGCAGACAACATGAAAAAAAAATTTAGATCAGAAAGTAAGAGGAGGAAATGAAATATTCAGGTAATAAGAGTGAATAGGCATCCATTTTCAGATGGAGAAAGTGAAAAACTTATATGAATTAAGTTAAATAGAAAACTCTAAAGGCATTGCGTTTTAATTCGCTTTGGAAAATTAAAATTAGCTAATAGAAGTTAAATGAATGAATAAGAGGATAATGTGTTTAATTTTCATACATATTTATATTCAAGTTAATTTATAGATGCTCTAGGTAAGGTAGTAATTCTACCCTCTTCTCCATTGTATGTTGTTCTGTTTTCTTTGTTTTCATGTTGGAAATGTATCCAAGAAGGGAATGAAACAATACTAAGTAGTCGTAGGTAAAGACTGTTTTTCTTTTAAAAGAAAAAAAAATTATGACTTTTTAAATTTTTTAAAGTTTTAAATTTAGAATTAGGGAGCCGTCTTTGAACACTGGCATCTGGAGTTAACTTTCTGTGTAGTCTTATATAAGAGGGACACTGAGTAAGAGGGCAATACTTCCATAAAAGCTACACCTGAAGATGTCTGTGTCTGGCCACATATGCAAGGAATGAATGTCTCAGGGTATTTGGAAAATACATTTGTGTGTCTAATTCTTCTTTAAAAGTATAAATGAAATTCTTTTTCACTGTCTAGTCTGAAGGGCTTGTAAAACTTTAGATAAATTAACCCATCATTTCTTTCTCCTTTGACATGGTAATGTGAGAGAACTCAGAAATAAATGGTAAAACTTAAAATGTTACTTTAAGCTTTCCTTTGTAATTAATTATATGCTTAGGGAGATATAGTAACTCTATCATATTTCTATAATATGCAAAACATATTCTTTTAAAAAATAAAATCAAACCATCCTTTTGCCAAGCTAAATATACATTCTTTTGGAAAAGATAACAGGAAAGAGGATCTAACACTGCTTAAATTTAATTTTTGATTTTTAAATGACTCGAATATTTCCACCTTCAGGGCCTTTTGATACATCGAACCTATTTACTTCTAAAGTTGATTTTCACTACATATGGATTTGGGGATTGTTTAAGCTGTGATAATGAACTTAATTTTTGTTTGTTTGTTTGTTTTTTTAGTCAAATAAAATCTCTCCCCTTCCATTAGCTTCTACTTCGGTAGGATATTGATTTTTTTTTTTTAGACTTAACTTGCCAATAAGTAAGCATGTTTGCTTTATGAGTATCTGAATATGAGTTGACATGTGTATGACCTCTGTCCAATAATTTTATATTATGATTCAGTGACATTATGTTTCCATTTAAGCGTATTTTGTTCAACTTAGCTTTTTACGCATACAAAAGCAGTCCTTCACCTAGATTTCGTTCCAAGAACATGTTTCAAACCTCACTTTGATGTTCTGTAATGCCTTAGATTCACCATGGTTTCCTCAGTCCATGTGACAATACTGGATGGACCACAAAGCCAATTTAGTTTATGATGAGGCTTTACATTTCATTGGAGGTACTAAAGGATACTGGACTACCACTTTTCAGAGATCCTGCAAAAGATATTCATGTATCAGGCTGTGAAGAAAGTACATCTAGATAACCTATTTAGGTCCCTTCCAACTTGAGCATTCTCTAGTACTGTGAATATAACACTCATGTTTCAGGAAATTTGTCAGATGAAAATCTTTTGTTAAGCTACATTGAACTCCTCATGTAGTCAGTCACCTGTACCAAAAGCTCTGAGAAGTGATTGCTTAGAACTGAGGAAGCAGATGAGGGGAGGTAAGGAAAGTGGATGCACGAACTCAGAAAACAAGGCAATTTATGAGTGTGTGTGACAAAGACTCATAGCAATTAAATTTGAATACCTTAAAGAGACATTTATTAAAAAGCCTTCCATATCAGAAGCATTGTGCTGGTTTGTGGTTGAGATACAAAAAGAATTAACTGTCCAGTTCCTGCAATTATGGAACTTCTTATGTAGTAGTTTTTAACAAATACACAAGTAATTATAATCCAAATTGGGCTGTGGGTGGGTATACAGAAGAAGAGAATTCTGAGACTCTTAATTTCATAGACACCAAGAAAAGAGGGTATCCAGAAAGAGAGTACAAACCACAATGTGATATGCCAAGACAAATTGGAAAGAGTAAAGATAAGAGAAAGATCATTTGATATGGTGATAAAGAGGTTGTTAGTGATTAGATTGTTAATTGGAGAACCTGCAGGGCTTAAGCTGCAGCTTTACTACTGAATTGCCTAGTGATTGGTCACCTCACGTCTTTAAATCTCCATTTGCTAATCTGTAAAAAAGAAGATAATAATACCTTTCCCTTCTTCCTCACCACGTAGTTGTGAAGAAAAGATATGTACAGGACAATTTATTAAGCTATAAAGTGCCATACAAACAAATGTAAGGACTTATTTATAATAATAAAGGAATGTTTTCTTTTAGTATGCAAGCTTTAAAGAATTGTAGTATGTTTCATGAAAAATGCAAGGAAAACATCTTTTCAAAGGATGTAGAATAAATAATTTATTAATGTATTTTTCTGGATAAATTGTTATCTGACTGAGGTGCTGCATAGTGATAAGTACACATTTGGTGTGTTATATTCATAATTAGGTGTGAGAAGGAAAAAAGCAAAATCATTTGTGAAATACTGTCTGTAAAATCATTTTGATTATAATTATAGCTTATGTTTCTGTAGTGCTTTACATTTTACAAAAGTCTTTCCTCACAATCAGTATTGTGATAGTAATGGAACAGAATATATTTATGATTCTTAAAATACCACACTTCTTTAATTGTACCAGAAAGTCTCCTCACCTAGGAAACCGTGAAGTATTTGGTGACTTCACTCAATTAAATAAAGTATTATCTGTGAATAGAAGTCTGTGAATATTCTATTTTGATTCTATACAGAACATTTTTAAAAACACTGCCAAACAGGCATGTATGTCTCTCCCCATTTTATGCCTTGCTAGTTACAAATACTTAGGCACTCAATGAAGTTTTCTCTGTAGTTAGGTCTATTAGAGCATTATATAATTTTAATATGTGAGAGATACCTGTTTGAGAAGAACCTTCAAAACTATATTGTTATACTGTCAGATGGTGTTTTAAATCATTAAATAACAGACATAGCATGAATTTATATTCTTTAGAAATTACAATAGGCAAAACTATCTCTGTCTACTGACAGCTTCATTGCTGCTTACAAACATGCTCATGTTTTCCCCATCCTTAGAAAACACCCTCACTTCATCCATCCATCCCTGCTATCATCCCATATCTTTTTTTATTTTTATGGCTAAATTTTTTGAGAAAGACATCTACAATTGGTTCCTCTACTTACTTTGATTTCACTTTCTTCTTAACTCTCTGCAGTTTGGTGTCTCATCTCATTATCCAAGCAAAACTGCTCTCTCCAGTTACTATTGATTTGTTAATTACCAAATGTAATCTTCTTTTCTCAATCCTTATCCTTCTTGACCTCTCTGCATTCTTTTTTTTTTTTTTTGTCAACTACCCCCTTCTTCTTGATATTCTCTTCTTTCTAGATTTTGGGTGATGTTCTTCTCTTTTTATTATCTTCCTCACCTGCTCCTTCTCATTGAACTTTACTTAGCTAAAATGTATGTCCCCCAATGTCCTGAGACCTCTTTTCTTCTTTCTCCCTCCTTACTACTTTGTTTGGTGATCATACCAATCCCTATGGCTTCATTGTCATCACTGTGTTGATGATTCTCAAATTTATTTATCTAACTCTACTCTCCTGACCTCTAGTCTCATATCTCCAACTGTTTAATGGATATCTCAAACTGGTTGTCCCATAGACATCAAAAACTTAACACATCCAAAATTGAACCCATTATCTTTTCCCCAAGGTATGGTACCCCAAGGGCACCATCTTCCTAGTCACCCAGGCCCACTACCTAGGTGCCATCTTCAAATCTTCACCCTCACCCTCCAGATTCAATCAGTTGGCCAAGTTCTATGCAATATCTCTCTCATATATATCCCCTTCCTTCCTCTGATACTGTCACTGTCCTGGCCCAGGCCCTCATCACCCTCATATCTGGACGTTAGTCAGTCTCCCTGCCAGAGTTTTCTTCCCACTCCAGTCAGTCCTCCCTTCAGCTTCCTATCAGTGAGATCTTCCTAACGTGCAGGTCTGTCCAGCACCATACTTCCCTCCACACAATAGGCACTTAACAAATCCTTGTTTTGAATTGACTAGTATGTTCAGTTGGGTTATTTATTTTTAACATTCATTTTTCAAGAAAGTTTAAGGGTTCTAAATTCTCTCCCTCCATCTAGCCTGTCCTCTACTCATGTGAAGTCATACAAAACATATTTCAATATTAGCCATGTTGAAAAAAAAAGAAAATGAAAAAAGTATGCTTCAGTCTGTACTCAAGAGTTCATCAGTTTTCTGTTAATTGAATTATTGAAACTGTTCTTTAAAAATTAGTAACATGCTCTATGTTGATTATAATAACTTATAAAGAAGAAAGCCTTTTGAAAAGAAACTATAACTTGTGTGTAGGGAGGGGCAGTTATAGTAAACCAAACTAGTACTTTAAATATAGTGATATGCTTTTGAAAGGGAGCATAAACATGTAATCATAGCTTGTGCCACTTTAAAAAAAGAATATGATTGGTGGGTGATATCTTAAGTTATGAGCAAACTGATATGCTAAAGTATGGCTTTAAAAAAGAAGTTCAGCCTCATTTATTTAACTTGTAATTGAGAGAGAGAAAGAGAAAAAGAGAGAGAGAGAGCGCTGGAGTAAATCCAGTGCAGATTAGACTTGGACAAACCAAAATATAAATACCAATTTCCACAGGACCAAGAAAGCAAATCACTAGTTTGTAAGAAAGAGATTAATTTTTTTCCCTATATTTATTTTAACATGACAGGGAAAGCACATTTTATAAACCACAGAGGGGTGTTTTTGTTTTTGTTTTCATCTTTTATGTTTTTGCCTTGGAGTTACTCATACCTTGTCAAATTCCAACCTTGAAATACTTCCTCTACTTCTATCCTCATCACCATCATCTTCCTCTTCCATGTAGACTGCAGAGAAATTTGAGAGAATGTTTCACAACCCTGTTGACTTTATCCACTGAAATTTGTTACCTAGTCTCAACTTAGTTCTCACTGCCAAAAGGCAGTTCTTGTCATCTTATTTACTTGAATTCTTTTTCATGACCCATAATATTTGTTTCAGACCTTCTTTCCCTAAGCCTCCCACACCATCCCTGCCCCTTGGCTCTTGGCGGAAGACTGCCTCATACTGCTGAGTAAAGAGATGTTTGCCCCCAGTTTCTGTCTCTCTCTTATTCTATATTTGGAATCCTGTGATATTAATTCTCCCTTCCTGTGTTTGATAGAGAGGTGTCCCTTATTGCCAAGATCAGTCCCTCTACCAGTATCCCAAACCCAACCCCTCCATTCTTTTGCAGCATATTGCTTCCACAATTGTCTTCTCTCTTTGATCTTCATTCTCTCCCTCCCCCCACTGGCTCTTTCCCTAAGCCCTAAAAACATATCACAGTGTCTCTACTATCCTTAAAAAATCCTCACTTGACTCTATGTTCTCCTTCAACTATTTTCCTATATTTCCATTTCCTTCTTTATCTCACTTCCTAACCCTTTACAGTCTAACTTTTGATCTAATCAGTCCACTATAACCCCATTCTCCAAAGTAATTTTTCTTAACATTAGACATTTTTCAATACTCCATCTTCCTAGATGTTTCCTCCTCTCTGGGCTTTTGTGACATGGCTTTCCTTTTTATTCTCCTGTTTTTCTAGCAATTCCTCTTAGTTTTATTGGCTGACTCATCACCCTGAAACTGTAGCTGCAACCTCGTCTCTATTTTAGACCGTCTTTTCTCTCTCTATACATTCTCTTAGTAACTTCATCAACTTCCGTAGGTTCAGTTATCCTCTTTATATAGATCCTAGATCAATGTATCCTGCCCCATTCTCTATTCTGAGCTCCAGTCCTAGATCACAAACTGCCTATGTCCCAGGACATAGGCACATCCACTCCGTTTTGAACTTGACTATTTCTGTTGAGGGCTTGCAGCCTGGGAGTCATCTTTGCCCTTCATTTTCCCTCATCTATCACAGCCGTTCTGTTGCCAAATCTTGTGACTTCAAACTCCACACAACTGCTACCCCAGTTCGGGCTCTAATTTGCTGGATTACTGCAATAGCCTAATTAATCTTCCAACCTCAGTCTTTCTCCAGTCCATCCTCCACGTAACTGCCAAAGTGCTACTCCTAAAGCACAGTTATGACCCAGAAAGCTCCAGTGGCTACCTCTCTTTTGCCTCTAGAGTCACTTAATGAACTTTTTTTTTCCAGAGAAAGAGGTTTTTTTTTCCCCACTCTGGCTATAACATACCCCTAGACTTATTATACATTATTCCTCTCATGTGCTCTATGATCCAACCAAACTGGCTTCTCACTTTCTTCCTTTCCTTTTTTTTCCTTTTTTTTTTTTTTTTTTTTTTGATTTGTAGGCAGTTGGGATTAAGTGACTTGCCCAGAGTCACACAGCTAGTATGTTATGTGTCTGAGGCCAGATTTAAACTCAGGTCCTCCTGACTTCAAGGCCAGTGCTCTATCCACTGTGCCACCTAGCTTCCCCTTCTTGCTTTTTTCTTATAAATATTATGTATGCCATTCCGTCTCCAAGTTCCATTTTGCTTAGGATGTACCCTCTTCCTAGAGCATACACCGTCCTCTTCTCTTCCTCTTAGAATCCTAATTTCTTTCAAAACTCAACTCCTACCTAGTATAATCTAGCACCAACCTAGCACCACCTCCTATCTAGTATGAGACATTTCCTGGTAATCACCCACTGGCCCCACCCCCCACCCCACCCTCCATTATCTTCTATTTACTTTGTATTTATGTACAGGTATACATGTTGCTTCTCCTCCTGAAACACATGTTCCTCAATTATCTTTTGGTCTATTTTTGTCTTTTTATCCCCAGGGTCTATCACAGTTCCTAGCACAGAGTAGTTGCTTCAGATGTTATTTGATTGAGATTGGCTGGTTCTATTGCTGACTTGTTAGTTATATTAAATAAAACAGCATTAACTTGGATTGTTCCTGGGAAGGACTTTTTACTGTGGTCATTTAGTGCAACCCACTCACTTTACCAGTGATGAGATCTACAGATGTTACATGACCTACTTAAGGTGGCACCACTAGTTTAATTGTAGAGTTAAGAATGGAACATAGGTCTCTCTTGCCTTTCCTGAAGGACTCCTGTGAGAAGAAGATTTGATTCGTTATTAACTGTGGGTCCAAAACTGAAAACTAGGATAAAAAGGGTAAAGGGAAAAGGCAGGGAAGAAACTTATGTAGTGCCTGCTACATGCCAGGTACTGTGATAAGTGCTTTTTACAACTATTATTTCATATGATTTCAGTAACCCTGAGAAGTGGGTACGATTTTTACCCCCAATTTACAGTTGAGGAAACTGAGGCAGAGGTTGAGATTTACTTCTCCAAGATCATACAACTATTAAGTGTCTAAGGCCATATTTATAAGTAACATTTATATAGCTCTTATTATGTGCCAGGCAAGCGCTTTATAATTACTATCCCTAGGAGGTAGGTGTGTATTATCACCCCCATTTACAGATAAGGAAACTAAGGCAGGGTTTAAGTGACTTGCTGATAGTAGATTTGAACTCAAGTCTTCCTGAACCCTGTCCCAACACTCTATCTATCAGCTGCCTTCAACATTAATGATAACTTAGGATCATCTGGAAAGGCAGCTAGGTTATATGGAGGCTGATTTTGGCTTAAAGTATGGACAAACTTTCTAATTGTTAGAGCAGTCCAACAATGGATTTGGCTCCTTGTAAGATACTGATATTATGATCACTGGAAATCTGAAATAAAAAGCTAGATGAACTTTTTTTTGGGGGGGGGGTAGGTTGTAGTTGAGGTTTAGTGTCTTGCCCAAGGTCACACAGGATGGACTGAGGTGTTTTAGATAGTGTGCATACATTGAGCTGGGAATTAGATTAGATAACATCTAAACACCCCTTAAAAACACTCAGTTTATTGGCATGAGATAAGATGAGGTTAAGAGGAAGTACAACATGTAATCATACCCTCTGAAAATGTTAGATAATAAATAAACCTGACTTTAATACAAAAGACATTTTCTGTAGTTATACAAACTGCATTCTTTGTTTAGGTTTTGTATGTTCAGACTATATCCCACTTTGATAGTGAGGACATGCTACGTTAGAATTTATATAGAACTGCTATAGGATTACACTCTTCCCTAGTTGCTTTTCTCATAATAATACCTAGAGTTTACACACTGCTTTAGAGTTTGTAAAGTGATTTACGTATGCCACCTCATTGTGTCTTATGAGATGATTTCAAGAAGGGAAAGCAGAAGTTCTTGATGGCTCATTTTAACCTGCTACTTGCAAGCCTGTGAATCATTGTGTTTTTCCTGTTTGTATTTACAGACCTATATTGGTTCCATTATTGCTTCGGTGAATCCTTACAAGACCATTCCTGGCCTGTATGACCAGTCCACAATGGAGCACTACAGCAGACACCACATGGGGGAGATTTCACCTCACATCTTTGCAGTTGCTAATGAATGTTACCGCTGTCTATGGAAACGTCATGACAACCAGTGTGTTCTCATCAGGTAAATGGATGTGATTTTAATCATTCATGATTCTGCTTGTATGCTTTAAACAGAATAACGTGAGAGCATCATCGTAATGCAGACTGGAGAAAAGGGCCAAAGATTTGGGGGTGGGGGGCATTAGAGGAGGAATTGACAGGAAAGAATAAAATGAAGTTAGCCAAAAAATACTATTTGTATATTTCCCCATAAACCTCTTTAATTATTAGGTCTCTGAGGATGCAGTGTCACCACATGCTCCAGTTATCTTGTGAAAGAAAACATGCTTTGCTTATGTACGTCTTAGAATAATTTAATGGAAAAAATATTTTACACCCACATACTGTTGCCTTTTGAATTACTACTTCCTTTCATTATAAATGCCTTTTTTTCTCTTTCAAACTTCAGCATGCCTTTTTGAACAGTTTGATAATCTGTTTTTACCAGGCTTGAAAATTGCATCTATCAAAAGATCTTTTGGGAGCTCATTTGGAAAGAAACATCTACAACTTGTTAGTTGTTTAACTAAAGATAATTATTCTACCCTGTTTCTTCCATTGTTTGACTTTAATTGCTCTTTAATTTTATGAAGATTTGAATAGTATTCCATTTGCTGTCTTCAATACTTTTATTCCCCTAGCACTTCGAAGTTGAAAGTGTTTCACACTTACAGAGCCAACTTCTGCCCTCATACATACACTAATCTTTTATTGATTTTTTGGCAGCCTTTACTATGCCCAGGCAGGAAAACAGAATGAAAGCCATTTGGTACTGAGGGATTGCCAAATACCTTTATTAACACACATTGATTTGGCTATTTTCAGTTCCCTTGTCTCATCCGTGAAACTTCCTCTCTGAGAGGAACTTTCATCTAGTGAAACCAGCTCAATAAAATGAGTTGTTTAGAACCATATACTTGCAATCTAGCTTTGTAGCCAGAAGTTCTCTCTCCCCTTCTTCCTCCTGAACAGTGTCGTCCTTAACTCCTTCTATTTTACTACTGGGGCTAAGTGGAATCAAAATGGCATGTATTTAAGTATTTGGTCAAGGTGTCTCATGGATGCAATAATACCTCGCTGAATAGGACTCTGATTTCAGAGTCTTTAATAACCTGACTTAACACAGTCTTGAAGTTTGAAGGGCAGATTGGTTTAGTGACATGGCTTAATAGTCAAAAAGACCTGGGTTCAGGACGAACCCTGACCCATGCTGGCTAAGTGAGTCTGAGGTAAATCAGTTAACTTTTCAATGTCCTGGGTAATTTTCTAAGACTCTTAAGTTTGTAGATCTATGTCTGTGGAGGAAGAATCCTTACCAGGCCTGCCGCACGCCAACGATATCACAAGTTCAGACTGAAGAAAAAATAAAGTCCTTGTGGATAGGAAACTCACTCAAACCGATGCTGATCAGCACTATAGTCTTCCTTGCCTGGGGTCACTGAGAGATAACTGATTTGCTTAGCCTGACACAGCAGCCAATGTATGTCAGGGACAAAACTCACTCCCAAATCATCTGGGCTCCTTGACCAAGCTTTCTTTGTACCATGGCCTCTCAACTTTGTATTTCCCGTGAAAAAAAGGTTTACTAAGCATATACTAATGAAAGTCACAGGCTGAAAAAAGCTTTTGTTAATGATTATTATGTGATCTACTTTAAGGGGGAAGGGGAAAAAGACCTTACCATATAAGTTGTATTAAAAATGGATGCTGTTAATTTCAAAGGGTCTTATTTTAGTAAAACAAATTACTAGTAGACTAATAGATCTCTCTTGGAAAACTTCCTGAAAAGTAAGTTGCTCTTTGTACTTGAAAGTAATTAAAATGCATTTCCTTAAAAAATCCCATAATGCTTCTCTTTTGAAAACTAACCACAGCCTCTTCTACACCCCCCACTCCTACCAACCTTCTGCCCTGGCCAAATCTAAATTTCTTCTCTTTTATTGTATCTTAACAGCCATCAAAGTTTAATTTCAGTTATTTATATTGGAGCCTTATGCTAATTCTGTCCTCTGCGTCCAAAGCAACCAGGAACCTTTGGCTCAGGTTCAAGGTAGCTCTTGCCCTGTTCCTATTACATAGGAATACTTGCTGAAATAGTCTGGGAACATTTGCTAAAGGATACTTGTGAAAGAGTTGATACAGAACTGTTCTACTTCTAGATGAGGTTTAAGACAGGCAAACAACTCCTGCTGTCTTTATCCTCATTTTACAGATGAGGCAACTGAGGCTGGAAGAGGTAAATGACTTACTCGGTATCACACAAGTAATGAAGTGACTGAGGCAAGAGTCAAATGTGGATCTTCGGGAATTTAAGCCTAGCACTCTATCCCTACTTAAGGGACTTAACCGTCTCAATGAAGCAAACTAACTCGAGAATTTAGGAAGCCATGGCCACACAGTTAAATAACAAAACAGAGATTTTAATCCAGGGCTTTCTGATTATAGGTTCAAGGCTCTTTATACTTAAGTCTTATTTTAGTTTCTTGGGCTATTAAATACCTAAATAATTAATTATTGATTTCAGTAGGGAAAAAAAGTGAAAGGCCACAAATCCATTTGACGGAGTAGCTTTGGCATTCTAGAGGGGAAATTAGGATGTGATTATTGTACTTATTCATGTGTAATTAAAAGATTGCATTGTAGAACAATCATGGAAATCTTCTATTGTATAATGCAAATGTGAACATCATAATTTTATCTAGATAAAGCTACAATAAACTTTCAGACTCAGGAGAGGTTGTAAATCAGAATATTTTACTTATTAATACACATTTTCTTTTTTAATTTATGCTAGAACTTTTTTCATTCAGAAGACGGAGAAAGCAATCTTTTAAAATGGGAACAAACTGTAGTTTCCATTTAGATTTCCTTGAGCATAAAGTGCCCTCTTGTGGACTTACTCAGTTTTGTTACTTTAAAAGCATCCTGTATTTCACCTTATTTCTCACATGCCTACTATGCATCCTAGACTTTATGAGAAGTGATGAGGTAAAGTAAAATGTGCCTTCATGTTGATTGATTTAATCTAATACCCTCATATTACAGATGAGTAAACTGAGGCCCAGAAAGATAAAATAACTTGACTTGAATTTCACCTTGCCATGTACTGGGAATACAAAACCCGAAATGAAACAATTCTTATCTGCAAGGAATTTACATTCTGTTTAGAGGATACAGCATGTATCCAGGGAAGTACATTCATGATTAAAGTAAAAAAGAAAATGTAGCAATCTCATTCAATGAAAAGTTAGGGCTAAAAGACCAACCTCTGTGATGGAGTCCTTCTCCCCTACTCTCTTTTTCCACTTTTTAAACGTTTTGGGTATTGCCTTCCTTCTGCATCCCACCAAGGTGACCTGTAATGTATTCATGTGTAGCAAGGCACTGCATAGCTGCTGAATCTTGAAGTAAGCCGCTAAATGAGTACTGTATAGCCTATGAATTGGCCCTTCGTGTATCTTCATCATTCTTTGATGCTTTTCTTCTCTGAGGCATGAAGGCTAGAGAGATTTTGATGCCATTAGTGAGCTGGAGAGATTTCTGATCCCGAGTGTGACACAAGTTCTGTCAGGATTACTCTTATTTTCAGAGATAATTAGGAAGGGCCAGAATTGACTTAGTTGCCAAAAACCGTATCTTTGTGTTGCTGGGGCAGCTAGGTGGCTCAGTGGGTAGAGTGCTGAATCTGGAGTCAGGAAGATCTGAGTTCAAATCCAGCCTCAGACAATTACTAACTCTGTGACCCTGGGCAACTCACTTAACCCTGTTTGCCTCAGAGCCAGAAAAGACAATCGGTATCTTTGCCAAGAAAACCCTAAATGGGATCAGGAGGAGTAAAACATGACTGACCAACAGCAAATCCTCGTGTTGGAAGTTATGTTGAGAAATCCCTAGCCACTGAACAATATATTTCCTCTGCAATTGCTAGAAGAGGTTGAGAGTGGCAATGCAGTTTGAAACCAGCAAACAACCCAGACTGTTCTTTGGCTGTACGGCAGCTTTTGACAGAAAGATATAACCAGCACACTTCCTTGCAGTTATTAATTTGGTAGTCAGAGAACTCTGTGTCTAAGTTGGGCTAAAGAATATATTGGGAGAATTTTGCTCTTAGCAGGAGTACTTTTAAAGGAAAAGGTTGATTTCTAGAGTTTACTGATTGAGATGTTTTGTATTTGAAAGGTATCAGTTAAGGCCAGCCCTGCTTTCTCTCTCTTTCCTGTTCCAAGGTTTTTACCTGTCCTTCTTATTTCTTGGGCTTAAGAAACTATCTCAAGGGGGAACAAGTCTGAGAGAACAGAGAATGGGAATATTAATAAGGATAGATAGAAGATCCTCCTGTTCTACTTTCATGCTAGTGTCCTCTGTGGAGTTAATTTTTTGGGGCGGGGGGGGAAGAGGCGAGGCAATGGGGTTAAGTGACTTGCCCAAGGTCACAAACTAGTAAGTGTCAAGTGTCTAAAATGAAATTTGAACTCAAGTCTTACTGACTCCAGGGCCAATGCTCTATCCACTGTGCCACCTAGCTGCCCTAGAGTTAATTTCTTGAAACAATTTGATATAGTTCCCGCTTTGAATCATTCTGATGGCTTATTTTTTAAGTAATAAAACTTATTATTTAAAATAAAAATAATTTTAAAAAGCAAAAGCTTAATATTTGTCATTTAACACATAGGATGTTCTCATGAACTGTCTACTGAGTAAAATCTGATGATTTTTCTGATGGAACATCATACGTATTAAAACTAATCCAATATTTGATTTAAGAAAAGTGTTCCATTACAGTGTTATAAAAATGAGAGCAATCTAGAAGATCAGAAAAGGTAGAGAGGCTCTCCTGAACACCAAGCCTACGCCACCAACTCTCTGTTGGACATTTCCATGTTGATGGCTGTGTGTTGATCTCATTACCAAGTTGGATTCTAAGGCTTTTAAATGCATAAATCATGGTTTATACTTTATTGCCCAAAGTTCCAAAATATATTTGTATAGGCATGTGTTTGGCCACCCCAGAGGGAGAAGGGTGGGGGGAATAAGTTTGGGTTTTTTGTATGATATAACTTCCATAGTATTATCTTTTTTATTATTAAGATGGTAACTTTAATTTCTTAACCATAAAAGGGAATATAAAGAATGCTAGGAGCTATATTGCTAGCTGCAGAAATAAAGTGTTTCACTACTTACCACTATTATATTTTAATAATTACTTTAATTTTTTAATGATGATTAGTATAGCACCATGTCTTTCCTCATATTTATTTTGTCTTTCAGTGGTGAAAGTGGGGCAGGTAAAACAGAGAGCACTAAGCTGATCCTCAAGTTCCTGTCTGCCATAAGCCAACACTCTTTGGAATTATCAATAAAAGAAAAGACAACCTGTGTGGAACAAGCTATTCTTGAAAGCAGGTATTTCTTAACGTAATTATTCTGCTCTTTTAATACCAAAAGTGTTTAACAATTTTGAGAATTGTCTCCTAAACCCTTCTGTTAGGACAGGTCACTTTTATTATTAGTAGCTACTGTGTGAACTGCCAACATGTTTCCTTTAATGTTTCAAGGAGAATAAGATAGATTAACAAGCAAAAATTGCAGTGATTGAGTAACCAACTATATGAAAAAGACACTGGTACATATTAGCAGAAAGACAGGTTTTTATAATCATACACCATGTGAATTGGAATTATTTTTTTCTCTTACCTAATAGCTGTGAGCTTCAGACCTGAAAAGATCTTTGCAATAACAGTATAGGAACTTCATCTGAAAGTGTTGTCAGCATTCCACATCTGTAGCTCCCCTACCCACCTTTGTTTTTTAATTTGGGAAAAAAAAAAGAACAGATATCTACTTTCTCTCACTCCCATCTCCCACCATATTGGGAAAAAAGGAGAAAAGTACAGCAAATTCCTTGTAATAGATATTCATAGTCAAGCAAAACAAATGTACTTATTGGCTGTATATATGTATGTATGTATGTATGTGTGTGTTGTGTAAACGTACATACACACACATATGTATACACATATATGAAAATATAATGGCTCATTCTGTACATATACAATTCCTACCCATCCTGTCTCCTTCATGAAGACTTTGCAGATCCCCCAAGCCAGTATATTACTATATTTCTTCTGTACCTCTATTATTGAACCTTACCATTATACTTTGTTGTGCATATATACATAATTATATTTTCGTATGCTTATTTTGTATGTTATGCTGTAATTTCTGTGATTTCTAACATGGAGGAGGTAAGTCAACACATTTTCATAAAATACTTGTTGGTTGTATGAAGAAATAAATTATATTTGTTTAGCAGTATCGTCAGTGAGGTATTTTATAGCAGTTCATATCAGAATTTTAAAGGTGATTTATACAGTCAATTTTTATTAAAAAAAATTTTCCTACTCTGTTGTTTTCTTCATGATCTAGGTATGCTAATTTACACAGAAAGCAACTGTCCATTTTGAATTTTTCATAAGTACTCAAACTATTATGACTTCTTAATCAAAATAATTCTCATTATAAATATTGTTTAATTACCTTAGTTTTCAAAATAAGAAAATTCACTGAGAAGCAACATATAGTGCATTGTGTAGAGTGCTCTCTTTGGATGAGGAAAACCTAGCTTTAGGTCTTGTTTCTGACACATATCAGCAGTGTGACCACTTCACCTCTAGATGCCCCACACAGCTCTCTAAGACTAAGTTGCAGACAAGTTGTCATCACTATTGGTGGAGGGATTTTCCACATGAAGAATTTCTTAATACTGGCATCACCAATGCAAACCAAAAAAGAAAAAAACAAATACTTGCCATGTCAAAGAAAGTCTAGGTTTCGCTAAAGAATCAAGGATGTAGCACCTGTGTAGGGGTGATATTTATTCCTGGTTTCTATAGAGCTGACATTTTTGGGGGAAATGATTTTATTGTTTTTACTTCTGTTCCTAATTAACCCTTTTTGCTACCCTCTCATTTCACAGCCCAATTATGGAAGCTTTTGGTAATGCAAAGACTGTTTACAACAACAACTCCAGTCGTTTTGGGAAGTTTATTCAGCTGAACATCTGTGAGAAGGGAAATATTCAAGGAGGAAGAATTGTAGATTGTATCCTGTTTTCCTTTTCATTTCTTCTCTATTTAACCTTGATAAATAGGAAGGACCTGCTGCTGATGCTGGATTGTCACAGTGATGGAGGGAAGGAAGAAAGAGAAACAATATCTTCCTAGATTTGCTTTAAATGGTTGATTCAAGAGTAAGCAGAATTGAACTACTTAATTAGTGCACATGGTTAAGAACAAATTGTTCTTTGGAAAGCTGTAGTAGCTGGTGTCATTATCTTAAACCTTGTGCTCATAATTAACCATAAAAACATAGGTGGTTGAAATTTATTGTCACATAATTTGACTTCTGACTTTCTAGTACTTAGCATGTTTGTAATTAAATTTGGATGAGCTAGTCTTGTTTTAGATTCATTTGTGTTCTGGCAGCACAGATAACATATCAGACTACAGTGAAGGAAAATAAAAAACAGAAGATTGTAGATAAAGCTAATTTAAAATTCTTGATTTATTCCTTGACTAGAAATTTCTTTCAAAATGAAGATTTATTAGAAAAAGTAAGTTTATTTTTTTTTAGTTTGCATTTTGTTTGTTTCTTTTTTAAGACTGTCAATTTATGTAAATTAACAAAGGAAAAACAATGTAAATTTGATATATTCCTGCAGAACCGAGTGGTAAGACAGAATCCAGGGGAAAGGAATTATCATATATTCTATGCACTGCTGGCTGGACTCGAGAATGAAGAGAAAGGTGAGTGACAGAAACAGCAGGTACACATATGTTTGTAACCTGTTTTCCATTTAAAAAAAAATCAATAATCATAGAAGAACTGTGGAGAAAGATTTATGAAATGTGTTGGTAGATTAGTTGTTTCAAAATGAATGGAAAATTGAATTTACTGCAGTGCCAAATAATGTAGGGAGAAGAGGACAGATAGAAAATCTAGAATCTCCTTGGCTTTTGGCCTTTCTTGTACATCTCTAATTCAGAGAGTGTTTCTAAAAAAAAAAAGCATTGAAATTGATTCTTTTTTATGATACTTGAATAATGATTCTTTCCAAGGTTTACAGGAGCGAAAAGAAACCCTCTAATTAGTGGGTCCACCATTTGTTATTTTCTAATAATAAAAGCGGACATTTACTTAGTGTTTTTCAGTTGTAAAGCATTTTTGTTCCTCACAACAACACTATACTAGAGATACTGCTAATATTAGTAGATTGTTTAACAACATCCATTAAGTGCTTGTATAAGCACTGTGGGAGGCCCTGGGAATATAGAGGGGAAAAGTGGTGGTGGTGGTGGTGGGGGATAAATAGTTCCTTCTGTCAAGAAGCATACATTTTATTTGGGGACACATGGGGCGGGGCGGTGGGGGAGGTGTTTTGTTTTTTGTTTTTGTTTTTGTTTTTCGGAGGGGTGTGGTGGGGTAGAGTGGAGAAGAGGTTCTAGCTTCAGGGGAGACAAGAAAGGCTTCATGTAGAAGGCAGAGCTTAAGTTGAACTTTGAAAGAAATGATGAATTTTAAGAAATAGCAAATAGGTTTGGAGAGGTAATTTGCCCGGTATCACCCAGATGGAAGGTGATAGGAGACCTGGAACCAACAGATCTCTTTCTGTTAAAGGCACCAATATCTTTCTAGTCACCTAACTTCACAACGTTGGTTTTCGTTGTTGTTCCAATTGTTTTCAGTTGTGTCTGACTCTTCATGACCCCTTTTGGGGTTTTCCTGGTATAGATCCTGGAGTGGTTTGCCATTTCCTTCTCTAGCTCATTTTACAGATGAGGAAACTGAGGCAAACAGGGTTAAGTGACTTGCCCAGGGTCACACACCTAATTAGTGTCTGAATCTAGATTTGAACTCAGTAAAATGAGTCTTCCTGATTCCAGGCCTGGCACTCTATCCACTGAGCCACGTCGTTGCTCCTCACAGTCTTGGAGTCATCCTCAACTCTTCCTTCTTCCATCCTGCCTCACCGCTAATCAGATACTTCCACACCATCTCTCCTCCATCTGTCTCTCCACTCACACCACACTACAACCACTCTAATTCAAGTGTTCATTTACTCTCGTGTGGATCATGGCAAGAATATCCTAATTGCTTTCCTGTTCTCTCCTCTCTCCCTTCTCAAATGCATCCTGTATACAGTTGCCAGAATTATACTACTATATAGCACAGATTTGTTCATGTAACTCTACTGCTTAAGAAGTTCTATTGGCGGCTTCTTGCCTCTGGAATTCTTCAGTGCTGTTTGACTTTAAAAGCCCTTTATGATCCATCTTCAGTCTTCATTTCCATGATTAATGCACATTACACATTCTTCTTCATGCACTCTACAGTCTAGCCAAATTGGCTTGCTTACTGTTCCCAATTCACGATATTACATATTACATCTCCAGGTCTTTGCTTAGGCTATGCCCAATGCCTGGAATGTACTTTTACCTTTAAAATCCCTAACTTCCTTCAAAGCTTAGCTTCTGTGTCACTTCTTACTGAAGACCTTTCCCTGTTCCCTTCCTTACCCAATTGCTTGCACCATTCCCCCAGTAATTATTTGATATATAATATATATGTTTTGTATTTTGGTTTCTGCATGCAGATTCTTTCCCCTAGTAGAATATAAGCTCCTTGAGGGCAAGAAGCATTTCATTTTTTTCTTTGTATTCTCAGCACCTAATAAAGTGCATGGCACATAGTCAGCTTTTAATACTGCACTAATTTTAACATGTTCCAACATCCTGATGTGTAAAAATACACTTAATACAAATTATTATTGTTTCCATGAAAGGGAGATGGCAATGAGGTGTATTTGGTTCTCTTTTTAATCGCAGGAGGAAAACCTTTTGCGTTGTGTTGTTCCCTAAGCTAATCAGCTGAATAACAATAAAATTTGTGGACTTACATTTTTCTCTCTTTTTATGTTGCAGAGGAGTTTTATTTATCTGTGCCAGAAAATTACCACTACTTGAATCAGTCTGGGTGTGTAACAGATGCGACAATCAATGATAAAGAATCCTTCAAGGATGTCATTGTAAGTTACTTTGCTAATAGGAGTTAATTTTTAAAATTTTCTGGTACAGTGTACTGTCGATTACCCAAGTGAAAACTGAAATAATGAATCAACAAGCATTGAAGGCAGGTTTTTCCCTTTTTTTCTTTTGCTTCAAATTTGGCTTCAAAGGTTGTGTAATCCTTTTTACCTGGCATTAAAAGACCTTGGGAAATAATGAACTATTTTAATAATAATATTAATATTTACAGAGTTCTTTGCAATTGATGATGTGTTTTCCTCACAACCAGTTAGTTTGTACAAGTATTTTCCTTTTTTTTTCTAAATGGGAAAACTAATTCACAAAGAAGTTAAATGATTCTTAAGTGGTAAAGCTTGAACTTGAGTCTTCTTTTTATTTTAATTAATTAATTTATTTTTTAGTTTTCAACATTCACTTCCCTAAGTTTTTGAGTTTTAAATATTCTTCCCCTCCCTCGCCAAGATGACATACAATCTGATATAGGTTCTACATATACATTCCTATTAAACATATTTTCACATTAGTCATGTTATAAAGAAGAATTAGAACCAATAGGAGGAACCACAAGAAAGAAGAAACAAAACAAAATAGAAGGAAAAAAAGAGCAAATAGTATGCTTCGATCTGTGTTCATACTCCATAGTTCGTTCTCTGGATGAGAATGGCATTTTCCATCATGAGATCTTTGGAGATGTCTTAGATCCTTGCATTGCTGAGAAGGGCTAAATCTATCAAAAGTCATCTCACAACCTGGATGTTACAGTGTACAATGTTTTCTTGGTTCTGCTCACTTCACTCAGCATCGGTCCATACAAGTCTTTCCAGGTTTTTCTGAAGCCATCCTGCTCATCATTTCTTATAGCACAATAGTATTCCATTACATTCATATACCACAACTTGTTCTGCCATTCCCCAATTGATAGGCATCCCCTCAATTTCCAATTCTTTGCCACCACAAAAAGAGCTGCTATAAATATTTTTGTACATGTGGGTCCTTTTCCCATTTGTATGATCTCTTTGGGCTACAGCCCTAGAAGTGCTGTTGCTGGGTCAAAGGGTATGCACATTTTTGTAGCCCTTTGGGCATAGTTCCAAATTGCTTTGAGTCTTCTGATAAAAAACCAGTGGTCTTTCCACAACACCATACTGAAGGAGGAATTCATTTTTAATTGAAGATTTCTAGCCATAAAAATCGTACTTCAGTTCATTTCAATGTTTTATCTTGGTAGTCCAAAAAGTTGTTACTGAAATTTCTCCTTTTCCTTTAACTTAAGGAGAGAGGCAGTGTGGTAGAGAGGATGGAGAAGTGGCCTCAGAATCAGGAAGACCAGAGTTCAGGTCCCACTTCTGACATATACTTGTCTGTGTGATCCTGGACAAGTTACTTAAACTCTCTAAGACTGAGGTCACGGAAAACTTGCCTTCCACTTACTTGGGTAGAGAGAGTTTCTTCATCCAGGAGTTCCCTATATCATTAAAATCAAATTTCCAGTCCTTATCCCCTTTATTGTAAGTTCAATTACTTCCTGTGTCCTACTCTTATTCTATTTATTGTAGGCACAGTCATTTACCATTTATGGTAATTATTATGTTTTTATGGTAATTTATGTTCCAATTATCTATAAACAGAGAACAAGTAATGAATGCCTTGATTATAAAAACTTTTCATTAGAACTCCTCTTCTCCAGCTTACATAAGACTATTCTTTAACTTTTTCTTATAGGAACCCCTTTTCCATCTTTTCAATCATCTTTGTCAACCTTATCTGAAACATTCCTAGTTTCTCAAAACTCTTCTTAAAATTTGGTGATCAAATGTAAAATGCGTAGACAACATAATTCACCAGCAGAGTGTTTATCAAGGAAACATAGTATTACTGATGCATATTTAGTTTATATCCTGTTCTTGGGGATTTTTTTTTTCAGTCCTTTTAGGTTTTATGCTCTCATTTACAGAATTCCTTTTCTATTGGTCAGTACAATTTTGAACTTGATGCCAGTCTTCCAGAATGCATTGCATTTAGACAGAAGACTAATCTCAGCTCTGTCACATACTGTGGACAGTAGTGTACACAGTGAAATATTTGCTGTGGAGCAGAACTTTCAGAAAGCTTTTATTATAAAGCTTATTAAAGCTTATTATTAAAATTATAAAGCAATTTTACTGATAAGTCATTCTCAACAAATCTCCCGTAATTTAGTAATATCCATAGTTAATAAATCTTATTAAAATCATCTTCTCAGTCCATTGTCCAAGAGGCAGCTAGATAGTACAGGGGATGGATCTTGGACCTGGAATCAGGAAGCTCTGAGTTAGAATGGTGCTTGAGATGCTAATTGGCTGAATCACTTTGGGCAAATCACTTTCACTTTAGATCTTAGGCAAATCGCTTTCACTCTGTCAGCTTGTTTCCTTGTCTGTAAAATGGGAATGATAATAATAAGTAGCCCCTACCTCATGGGATTGTTGTCAGATAAAATACTATAATACACATAAATCACAAACCTTAAAATACATATAAATCCTAGGCAATTTAATTATCAACGTAGTGGATTAACTAAGATTCTGGAACTATTCCCTATGTAAGATCACTAGAGAAATCACTCAGATTGTTGCCAAAACATTGATCACTTTATATTTAGCCTTCAAACAAATTTTTGTTGCATGGTACTTTTATTTGGTAGTTTATCATGAAGAATTTTGGAAGTGGAATCAAAACCCTTTCACAGGTTATAGGATCATAGGTTTAGAACTGGAATGGATCTTGAGGTTACCATGTGCAGCCTCTTCATTTTACACTTAAGGAAATTAAGGATCAGTGAAGCTAAGTAACATCTGTAATGTTGCACAGTGTACTACAGAGCTGAAATTGGAACCCAGGTTTTCTGACTAAATAAAATACTCTTTTCATTGTACCACTTTGTGTTTCTATCTTATAATGTCATCTTCTTGTCACTATTACTGTTATTCAATCAGAATAAAATTAAATTCAACCGACAGATGTCCTTCAAAAAGCCATTGTTGACTGCATCTTAAAATCTTCCCAGTGTTTGTTTACAAATTATATCTTTTTTTCTACCTAGGTTTGAACCCTAAGCTCACTGGTCTCTAATTTCCTGGATCATCCTTTGTTTCCCTAAGCACAACCTTTGCCCTTTGTAAACCACAGGGAGAGGCAGCATACTTTTATAGGATAGAGAACCAGCCTTGAAATCAGGAAACCCTGGGTTCAGGTTCTTCTTCTGACATAGCCATTTTAACTTTTCCATACCCCAAACAACTCTTAAGAAATAGCAAATTATAGAATAGTTACACATGAATGAATTTCTTTACTGGAAATTTCCTATTTAGATGAAATCATAGGTTTTCCCTACCCTTTTGTGTCCCCACTCTTCCTCCAATTCCCTACAGAAACTTGTCCTATTTTTCATGGTTTTTCAAGACTATTGACTGGTCTGCTAGAGTGATGCCTTTCTGTTCCTTAAATATTCTAGAGTGTATATTATCAGTCCCTGATAACTGATCTAGTATGTTTTAGATGCTCTTTAACTATATCTTTCCATTTTTTTATTTATGCTTCTAGTCTTCTGTTATAGATAGGGCTCTTAACAGTCACCTTGCTTATATATTTTTGTAAAAAATCTGACTTTGAGAAGAAATAGGGAAACCAGGTCCAAAGAAAAGAATATAAATAAATACGAGCTATACATGACCCTAGGCAAGTCACATGACCATCTTTTGCCTCAGTTTCCTCAGTGGTAGAATAAAGAAGTAGCTTATTACATGTAAATCCAAGATCTTGTAAGTGAAAGGATGATTAGGTTGCTCTGTTAGCTACATAAGGAAATAGAATTTTCACAGATTCATTTTACTTCTTTCCTATCACCAAAGAAAAGTGTTTAGATCTGAAGCAGGGGTATGGAACTCAAATAGTAACAAAGGATCACTATTCCTTACATCTGAGTCTCTGTGGGCCACATATTGACTTACTTTTAAAACATAATGTTATCTATGTTTTATTGTATTTATTTTGGTGTTTCCCGATTACATTTTAATCTGGTTCTAACTATGCACTTGACAGTGTTGTAGGTGTTGCTGTGTGTTTGACACTTCTCATCTAAAAGACAGGCTGTTGTGTAAATATAGTGCCATCTTAATTTCAATCCAATCTTTCCCTTTCACTTTGATCCAAGTAACCAGTTTTCTCTGTGACCACTAGGGTGCATGTTACAGCAAGTAGAGTGCTGTCTTCCTGACAGTGCCAAGTTTCAGTGGGATTATAAATAACTTACTTATTCTAAGTTGACAAAAGGAGCCTAAATTATTGAATAACATGATATCCCAAGAGAAATCCTCTTATAGACTATGATTTATCTAACATTGCCTGTTTAAGCTATTGGTGGTTGTTTTATTTTTTCATTTAAATAATTATTCTCGAAATCTTGATCAAATTAAATAAAGAAAAGTGTCATCTATGAGAAATATAAATCCCAGAGATAAAAGAATAATAATAAAAAAATAGCTAGTACATAACATTTTATTTTTTAAAAAAACTTATTTGTTTTAATTCATCAAGATCCTGTTTTTAATCATCTTTCTTATTCTCCCTCAACACCCTTCCTCCAGAATTTGAGAATGCAAGAAAAACAAAACTCATTACAAACATGTATATTCAACCAAAACATTGCCACATTGTCTGCATCCAAAAGAAACCCATTTTACCTCATTTTGCATTCTGAGTCTTTCACCTCTATCAGGAGGTATGTAGCATGTTTTATCATAAGTTCTCTGGAATGGTGGTTGAACATTATGCTGATAAGAATTCAGTACAATAGTATTCAATCCCATTTGTATTCCATAATCCCTCATATTCCTTTACTTTGCCATCTCAAGAGGAACTATAAATATTTTTGTTCATCATTAAAGTTTATTCTGCTTAGGATCAATCCTTCCCAAAACCTACCCTCCTTGTAATCCTCTCTTCTCCTTTCTTACCTTTCCCTCAACTCTCTGTTTAATTAATGAAATTAATTTCTGCTCCCAACTCATTATGTGTGTAATAGTTCATATAAGAATGAGGTATAACTGTCAGCCATTCCTCTTCACCTTGATATAGATGTCTACTTGTACACCTTGATTATGTGAGATAATTTCCCCTGACCTACTCTTCTTTTCCACTCATCCCCACCCCAAATGTCCTCTTCTTTCCCTCTCTTTCCATTCTTTTCTTAAGATCACCAAGACGTAGGGGAACCACTCCTATGATGCCTGATATAAGAAGATAGAGATCAGAGGGGACACATGTATCAACTCCCCGTATTTTAATATAAGCAATTTAATTATGTTTATCCCTTTGTTATTGTTCATTCATGTTTACTTTTTTATTTTTCTCTTCACTCCTGTGTTTGAACTTCAAAGTTTCTCCACAGTTTTGGTCTTTTTCACATCACGAATGCTTAGAAGTTTGCTATTTCATTAAAGGTTTATTTTCCTCTGTAATGTTATATTTATTTCTTCTGGGTAAGTTATTCTTGGCTGTAAACCCATATCCTTTGTCTTCTGGAATATCCAAATTCTCCATTTCTTTATAGCGGTGACTGCTAAAATGTGTGTAATCCTGACTCTTACCCCTTGGTATTTGAATTCTTTATTTCTGGCTACTTGTAGTAATTTTTCTGTGGCCTGGAATCTCTTTATATTAGCTCTCATGTTTTCATTTGGAGGTTTCTTTTAGGAGGTAACCATAGCTCCTTTCTATTTCCATTTTGCCCTCTGGTTCTAAGAGATAGCAGGTTTTTTTTAAGATTTCTTAAAATATGGTATCCAGGTTCTTTTTTTGATCATGGCATTGACATAGCCTAATGATTCTTAAATTTTTTTCTCCTCAATTTGTTTTCCAGGTCATTTGATTTTTGCTGTGAGATAACTTTAGATTTTCTTCGATTTCTTTTTCAGTCTTTTGGCTTTTGTTTTAATATTTCTTGTTGCCTCATGAAGTTCTATTTGGTCCATTCTAATTTTCAGGGAATTGGTTGTTTGGGCAAGGGTTTGTACCACTTTTGCCAAGCTGTTAATTCCCTTTCCAATTTTTCTTCCATAGTTTTCATTTATTTTCCTTTTTTTTCCCTCAAGCACTCTTATTCCATTTATAAAAACATTTCTAAACTTTTTTTTAAATTCTTGCTTCATCTCTTCCAGGCTTTTTAATTGTTTTTGTGCTCAAGCTGCGTTTTTCTCTGAGGCACTGCTTGTAGATGTTCTGTAGTCTTTCTTTTCTTCTGTGTTTGTGACTTGAGCATCCCTGCCACCCCTCTTTTTATTCTGGAGTTTTTTTGGTTTGTTTTGCCCATCTTCCCAGCCTACTTTCTGACCTTAGACTTGATGTTAGGGCTGGGCTCCACTACACTTCTGGAAGGAAGTTCTGGGCTGGTCCTTTTACTGCTTTCCTGGGGTATTAAGACTGGGGACCTGCCAGCTTTCAGTGCTCCCAAAGTGGTCTGATCTAGGTCAAAGTCTGAATGCTTCTTTCCTCTCCCCACCCCACCCCACCCCACCCCACCCCACCCTCTTTCTTGGTCTGAACTCTGCAATTTTGTGACCTGTGTTTGGGTCTGTGCAAGAATAGGTAACTGCTGGACTCAATCCCTGTCAGTCAGCTGGAAAGCTTTGTTAGTTCAGAATGGCAGAATTGTAGGCTCTCTTTTACTCTGGGATTTTTACCTTGTTTATTACTCTGCACACGGGCGTAGATGTTTTAAGTGAGATTTGGGTCTGAGCCACACAGCTGCTGCTGCTGGCTTCTTATCCTGTCCCCTGATTCTGTGACCCAGAACTGGGTATTGGGCAGCAAAGCTTCCAGTTTGCACCTGTCCCCGTCACAGTGCTCCAGTATGGGTTAGGAGGTAGCCCATTCTGGCTCCAGGTTTCCTCTTACCTTTGGGGCACATCCTTTCCTTAGGTGCTAGAGTGCTTACAGAAGTCTGTCCTCAGTGTCCACAGACCTGTCTATCAACTGGGCTGGCCAAATGACTCACTGTGATGCTTTTTAGATTTCCCTGTTAGGATTTAGTCCACTACATATTCTAGATCTCTTTGGAGGAGTTTTTGGAGTGGAGCACACTGTACAGGTTCCTACCATTCCTCCTTCCTGGTTTCACCTATCTTTTCTAGTCACTTAATAACAGTTTGTAAAGCCCTTTACTTTATATTAGCTCATCTGATTAAAAAAAAGATTTAAATAATAATCAAATGTATGTGTTAACCAGAAACCATTTATCTTTGAACATTTCATATATGAACATTTGATATGAACATTTCAGCCTATTTCAACAGGATATTGCACAGAAATAGGCATTTAATACATATTTGATTAAGTGTATGAATTAATTGTAGTCCATCAGAAATATCCACTGAAATTAGATTATAGATATTACTGCCTTATACAATGCTGTGCACTCAGTGAAGACTTTTATGTACCTATTTGTTTTTAATGGAACATAATTGCTAATATTTTAAAATGTCAGCTTATAGAAGTGTCTGTCAAGTCTGTACTCATTTTCCAATGTCAGTATCCTAAAGTATGGTGTCACAATTATGAATCATGCTTTTTATTTGTATGTGTTTGCTCATGCATTTTGAGTTCTGCTTTCTTCATCATTGACTTAAATTCGTATCAACAAAACAACATAAAAGCTTTCTGACTGACTGAGTCCAGCATAGGCATTTTTAAATGCAGTTTGTAACTCACTAAGAATATATAACCATTTATGCCCCCCAAAAACTTTATATATTTTATAAAACTTTATTTTATAACATTGGTCTATGCTGTCTAAATTAGGCTAATAAAACATATATGTATAATACCTTTGTGCTGATTTACAAAAGAGTTTTGGCTCCAGTATCTTGACTGCCTACAAATGCTTTTCTTTTCCCCCTGAACATTATGGTATATTTGTCAGTTTTCAGCCCCCATATATGATGAGAGTAGCACCTTACGAATTTCTTAGAATGGTTGAAGTTACAGTCTAGAGAAATAGAACCAAGTCTGTAGTTCATATTTTGTTTATATTTGCTATTATAAGAGATATAGGAATTTTATTTTACTGACAAGGGCCTTGTTAATTTGTTTCTCAAAGAACAAAAATCTCGAGATTAATAATTCTATCTCATCCAGCTGCCTTTCTGTTTAGTTTAACCCCTGAGGAAAGCTCGGAATATGTTAATAGAATTCTCTATGCCTGAATTTGTTTGACATTCATACTTGTAGTAAAAATAACATTTATGCCTTTATGCTTTGAAAATAAATAAAACAAATAAAGACAAATCAAAGGGTTTTTTTGTTTGTTTGTTTGTTTTTGTTTTTTATTAACATCTGCCTTTCCACTTTGGATTATAGTAACAACATAGTCCTCAAGAATGTAAAAAAATTTTTTTTTAAATAACATGGATACATATCACTTTGTGTTCTGGCTATTACATAGCTCTCTCTCTCTGTAGACTTGTCTGTTGTCTAATCTGACCTTTTTTGGGTACCTGTGATTTGTAATTTAAAGAATGGATTGCTTCATAATGATAGAAGTCAGCCTTTTGCTTTGATGTATACACCTCAATGCATAATGCACATCATTATATGATGACACTTTTGCTAGTTCTTTAGTTTAATGGGATAAGGAAGCATCATAAGTGATTTTTTTTTTCTTTTAGACTGCAATGGAAGTGATGCAATTCAGCAAAGAAGAAGTTCGGGAAGTTCTTAGACTACTTGCTGGTATTTTACATCTTGGAAACATAGAATTCATCACTGCTGGTGGAGCACAAGTTTCTTTCAAAACAGGTGAGATTGCTTTTTTTTATTATTAACTACCGAGGAACTTAATTCCATGTATGAAGTTTTGATACCGAAAATATTACTGGATTTGTAATAGAAAAAGCAGGAATAAGAAGACCTGGTGTTTAAGCCAGCTTTACCCTCTTATTAATCATAGGATTATTTAACCTCTCTAAATCTCAATTCTCTGATATGTAAAATGTATGTTTAGGGAAATGTGATGAGACCAAAGTATATCCTCTATCCTAGGGGAAGAAACTAGAGATTTCTTCCAACTTAAATATGTGAAGATTTAATAAATAGCCTTTAGCCCTAGGCATTTCTGTTTAACAGGGTTTTTTTAGGGGGCAGTTTAGTAACTCACATTTAGTAATTGGCATGATTTATGGAGAGGAATTCTAGAATCTTCTTTCTTAAAAATTAATTTAAAATAATGTACTGCCTTTTCAGTAAGACCTAAACATTCTCTATCTTTTATGCAGTCAATATCTTTCCACACTAGCCCTCTATAATAAAAGTAAAAGGTTCCATTTTGAGTGTCATCTTTTGGAAGTGATTTGGTTAGATTTAGAGTCACCAGAATACTTGGATTTGAAACAAGGCTTTGCTACTCACTGTCTCTATACTTGGGTAATTCACTAAACCTCTTTGATTTGAGATTTTTCTTAGTCTAAGATAACTTAGAATAGATGATCTCTAAGGTTATTTCAAGCTATCAATCTTGTGATCTTATGTGGTCTTAGCTGATAGAATTATAATTCTAACCAAAAAAAAGAGAAATTTGACTTTTAAAGTATTCCAGTTACCCAGTATAATTGCATAAGTCTACCTGAATACTTACTTGTCTCACTATTCTGTAATTTCCAAGGAAAATGATTTCAAGGATATTATTTGCTTCAATACAGGGATGGGGAGCCTGCGGCCTCAAGGTCATATGTGGCCCTCTAGGTCCTCAAGTTCAGCCCTCTGACTGAATCCAATCTTCACAGAACAAATCTTCTTAATAAAAGGATTTGTTCAGTAAAACTTGGACTCAGTCAAAAGGCCTAGAACCCAAGGACCTCGAAGGCCACAGGTTCCCCACCCTTGCTAGGACATGCTAGTGTAGGCTTAAGTCACATCACAAAGAAGAAATCTCCTGCTCCTTCTAGTACAAATACAGCCTGCACTTTGCTTTTCTTTTTTAACTTATTTTTTTCTTTTTTGACAGCTCTTGGCAGATCTGCAGAGTTACTTGGGTTGGACTCAACACAGCTAACTGATGCCTTGACACAGAGATCAATGATACTCAGGGGAGAAGAGATCTTAACACCTCTCAACATACAACAAGTAATTCTCAGCCAACATTACTGAGTTTTTCCCTCTGTCAATTTGTGAAATAAAGAGAAGGCTGTGGATGCTTTCTAGAGAAGATAAATTAGTTTGGGATGGGGTACCACAGGAAAGGTGAAGGGCAACATGAGGCACCTTGGGATAAGGGTATCAGGAAGTAGGAAGATATCAAATACTAACTTTGTGCCCTTTCAGAATTTTGCCTAGAACTGATTCTGACCCAAGGAAAAGAAAAAAATTATCTTTCTTCTCTCCTTTATTATGTGGCTTTCTTGTAAGACCCCACATTCAGGCTAGGACTGTTAGTGTTAAATTCACCCAAACTAAAATAGGAGTTTTGGCAACTGGTTTGAGAACCTGAAGATCAGGTTCATATTGGAAAATAATTTCCAGGGTACCAAGTTACAAACTTTTGAAACATAACCTACTAGCAAATTTGAGAATTGATCTGTTGATTTCTTTAAAGCGGGGTAGACTCATACTATGCCTGCCACATCTGGTGAAAAGGACAAGCCATAAAATAGAAGTAGAGTGTGCTTACTGTGTTTGATCTGTCTCACAGGCAGCAGATAGCAGAGATTCTATGGCGATGGCACTTTATTCCCAGTGTTTTGCCTGGATTATTAAGAAAATTAACAGTAGAATCAAAGGCAAAGATGACTTCAAGTCAATTGGAATTCTGGACATATTTGGATTTGAAAACTTTGAGGTATGTTTCAGAAAATGGGTATTCAATAATTCTAACATGTAAGCCGATTGCTGTTAAGTCCCTTATATTTGAAGCTCAGAAAGGATTTCTGAAATTCACTGTGGATTTTTTTTCTTCTCTTAACTTCCATTTTATGAATGATAAATTTGAAAATATTTATTGTCCAATACTTCTTTCCTCTCAGGTTAACCATTTTGAGCAGTTCAGTATAAACTATGCAAATGAAAAGCTTCAGGAGTATTTCAATAAGCACATTTTTTCTTTGGAACAACTGGAATATAGCAGGTAATCATGAATTCAAAGTACCATTTACAAAATGAGCAAAGAAAAATTGAGAATTTTAAAGTTATATTTGAAATTAAAATGTTACCTTCTGCTTATATTGTAGAGAAGGACTAGTGTGGGAAGATATTGACTGGATAGACAATGGAGAATGTCTGGATCTTATTGAAAAGGTAATCCATTGTAGGAGAATGTGTTAAATTCCCCAGGGTGCTCAGCTGTGTTAATTTATGCTTATGGGAACAAAACAACTTGTACTAACCTGTACTTTAAAGGTGTGAAAGTTAAGCCAAAATGGTCTATTGTATTCTAATTAGAGTTGTCTTCCAGCTTTGACAGTTCTGTGATTCTGTGATGATAGTAGCATTTCCTACTTTTCACTTTGATTTTAATTTCAGCAGAATCTAAGTTTTGGTATAAATAAAAATATGTATGTGAATATATTTATATGTAAATGTATACATGTATGTTTGCATATAAATACAAACATACAGAATATATATGTATATTTTTGAACCAGATATGCTTGGTTATGCTTTTCTAAAATTTAGATTATAACTTGATATCTGAAATTTTTACCAATGCCAATACTGTGCAATGCAGCAAAAAATAAAAAATAAATTCCAAAATTCAAGTTACTGAAAATAAATGCATATCATTTTAAGAAAATGGAGAATATATGAGGGAGTGGGAAGGGAGAGGCAGTGTGAGTAATGCAGAGCTCCAACCTATGACTTAAAGAAAAGGATGTCTGAGTCATATGAAGGTTAAAGTGATTTGTCCAGGTTTAGCTAGACAGCTTGTACATTGCCGAGAAAGGATTTAAGTCAAGGTCTTCCTGACTGCCTGCCCATTGTTATATGTGTTCCACCAAGCCTTCTTTTTCATATGATTTTTAAAATGTTGTTTTCAGTCATGTCTAACTCTTTGTGACCCCATTTGGGATTTTCTTGGCAAAGATACTAGAATAGCATGCCATTTCCTTCTCCAGATCATTTTACAGATAAGGAAACTGAGGCATACAAGATTAAGTGACCTATTCACACAGCTAGTAAGTGTCTGAGGCCAGATTTAAACTCAGAAATGTGAGTCTTCCTGACTAAGGCCCAACACTCTATCCACCACACTATCTACCTGCCCCTAAAAATTATTAAAAAAAAAAAAAAACATTAATGTGATCTAAATCTTTTTTCTTTTATAGTATGGAGTTAAAAACTTTTTTTTTATTCTTAGAAATAACTATTTTATGTACCTTGTGGTATAAGTGAAGGGACAGGAAATCAACTCTAATTAAAGACCTGTTAGGAAAACTGTCCTTCCCCTTTTATAAAACATTCTTGTTTTTTTCTCCCCTCTTCTAGAAACTTGGACTACTTGCCCTTATTAATGAAGAAAGTCATTTTCCTCAGGCCACAGATACTACCTTACTGGAGAAATTACACGCTCAGCATGCTGTATGTCAAAGACCATTCCAGATTCTTCTACCTCAAATAACAAATCTTTGGATTAAGTGTACACCTGATATTTGAGAATATGGATTATTTCATTAGTGCACCACTGTATCTGCTTTCCAAACCGTTACACCTTTTTTGAACCATTCACTAGAATAGATACTTTAAGCTGAGTTAAATTAACCATAGCATTCTTCGTATTTGATCCACTGCAGCACTATGTTATCAGAATTTAGTGTGAGAGTAGCAAAGTGATTATGCTTACTAACGTTGTGAACTTTAGGACATTTACCAAGTTACAATATCAGCACTTCTAATTGTGTATGGTTTCTAGAATCTTGATGACATATGCCGTGTTGCTGGGTTCTCTATGTGTTTTATTCCATTTACTGCTCCCTTTTTCTTCATGGGTCTGTGTAGGAACCACCTGTACTCTGTGTCTGGAGTGCCTGCTCCATGTCATACGATTGCATTTCTATGTGTCCTTTCAGTTCAGCCCAGCTCAAATACTAGTGAAACCTTTCCTGGTTTCCCTAATAAAGAATGAGCTCTCCCTTCTAAGACTTGACATAGGACTTTGTTTGCACCTCTTCTTATACACTTAAGTATTTTTTGTTAGCTACTTATAGGTGTGTCATATCTCCTTACAAGACAGTAAGCTCTGTGAAGTCAGAGACCAAGATTTATCTAAACTTTGCATTTCCCTTATTACCTTTTATAGTGCTCTGTATAGAGTGAACACTAAAAATGCTTCTTGAATTACTCATTTTTTCTTTCTTTCTTTCTTTTTTTTTAATTTAGCATAACCACTTTTATGTGAAGCCAAGAGTTGCTGTTAATAATTTTGGAGTAAAACACTATGCTGGAGAGGTAATATATTTTTAGGATTTCTTCTTCAGTGTTTCAAAAGAGCCATAGTTTAGTCAATGTGGGCATCTCTTCCATTAACACAGATCACAGCTTTTCTGTGCTTTTGTAGACATGATTAGGCTGGGGGCCAAAGAAGAACTGATCACTTACTAGCTCACCTTCCTATAATGAACCTCTCTGAACTAGACTAAAGTGAAGACCACAGAAAGTTGATTGTTATAGGACCTGTTCTCAAAGCTTTGTCAGCTTTATAAGAGCTGCCAGTGCTTATACTGTGCTGGCTGAGGTCTTTTGAGAACGCATGGTCACCTCTGCTTTAGTACACCATCAAAGCAGTGTTTTAGTGGAAGATTTTTAAAACTCCCTGTGAAATTCCTCTTAATACCTTTTAGAGAAATCTTTGTTTTTTCCAAAGAAAGGTAAACTTACTGAAATGTTCTGTTTTTACTGTTAAATTTTATAAAATTTGCTGAATTTCAATCTCTCTCTCTCTCACCCTCTCCCCTTCTCCCCTTTACCAAATTCTATTCCTCTTTTTGGGGGGTGTTTAATAGGTGCAATATGACGTTAGGGGAATCTTGGAGAAGAACAGGGATACATTCCGAGATGATCTTCTCAACTTGCTAAGGGAAAGCCGGTATGTGACACCAATGACTGAGAAGTAATTGGCCAACACATGCAGATGTGATTTGCTGCTGAATTATACTATGTACATTCTTCATGTAGTAGAATTTAAAATATTAATATTCTTCTAGAACATTCTGTAATAGCCTTTCCTTGGTAATATTTTTATTAACCACAAATAAAAAAGACACATATAACATAAATATCATAGTGCTGTAGCTTAAGTCATTGAACTCTGTATTCTATTTCCTGTTATCTCAAGAGTGGTCAGAAAATTCTCAGAAACAGTTTTGAAACCAAATTTATTTTATTTCACTTTAAAAAAAATTGCCTGCCACTCAGGAGTGGCAGTACTACAAAGTCAAAGAGATAAGGCAAACCTTAAAAATTGGTTAATCGCTGATTTAAATATTAGTTTTTAATATTACTAAGGGCTGCTAGATGGTACAGTGGATAAAGCACTGGGCCTAGAATCATGAAGACCTGAATTCAAGTCCTATCTCAGACACTTACTAACTCTGTGATGCTGGGCAAGTCACTTAACCCTGTTTGCCTCAGTTTCCTCATCTATAAAATTAGCTAGAGAAGGCCTTTGTGCATGAATCAGTGGTCCTCATTTGACAGCTAAATGCTCAGCTCTGCCTTTGAAAGACAGTTCCGTGGTGAGGCTATCCTGCCTTAACATTTTCACAGCCCATAGCTTTGAAGTTTTCTTTCTAGTATGAAAATTATTTGATATGGAATCCATAATTTCTTTTCTTCATCCTTATTCCTGATGAATAAGCAAATGTTTTTTTTTTTTATAAACAAAATGTATTTGTTTATTATGAGAGAAAAATATAGAGAAGTTACTTGATTTTAATGAGTAAAAAGATCAAATTATAATCAGCAGTTTAGTTTAAAAAGCTTAAATTAGGAAACATATGTTTTGCTGGTTTTGTTCAGTCATTTCAGTTGTGTCCAACTCCTTGTGACCCGTCGGGATTTTCTTTGCAGAGATAGTGGAATGGTTTGCCGTTTCCTTCTCCAGCTCATTTTACAGATGAGGAACTAAAGCAAACAGGTTAAGTGACTTGTTGAGAGTAACACGACTAGTATGTGTCTGAGGCTGGATTTGATCTCAGGAAGATCAGTCTTCCTGACTCCAGCCTTGGCACTCTTATCTACTGTACCACCTAGCTGTTATAAGTAATGGAAAGCATCACAGGACGGTTGTATCTTACTGGGTTCACATTGGGTCCAGGGTCTAGTCCTACAATTTCTACACTCAGGAGGTTTTTTTTTTTCAGATTCTCTTCATTAAATAGTAAAATGAATACATCCTATGTGCAAGACACTGAGGATTTTTCTTTACCGTGTAAGAAACTCTCATTGAGAAAACTCCCTTTATCAATGCAAATCTGATGCTGTTCTGCAACTACTTTTCTTGGGGAGTTGCCTGGGTCAGTGAAAGGTTAAGGGACATGGCCAGAACCACACAGCCCCATATGTAGGTAAAATACCTGATGTTACCAGGTATTCTTGACTCTGGAGGTGAGCTTTTTTCAACAACTGAGTGCTATAGGAAGATAAAATCAAGTGGTTCTTGCTTACACTCTACGGGGAAATACAGTATTCACAGAATTAAACAAATACAAAGTATACACAGAGTACTATCTAGCCCAATCCTTTCCCTTCTCTCTCACACATTATTTTCCTAATAAAACATAGACCCGCTTGGGGAAAGTGATTTACCCAAAGACATGCAGCTAGTAAGTATCAAAGCTGAGATTCCACAGTTATTTGCTTCTAAATCTCTACCTACAAAATAGGGGCACAATCCTTTTTTAGACTTAGAAGGGTAATAGATTTATCTCATTTAACCCTTTCAGTGTAAGGATGAGTCAAATGAGGCCAGTGGGAGTTGTGAAGTTTTTCCACGTTTTCCGAAGTAGTAAGTGTCAACACAGATGAGCTTATATCATGATTCCCATGGCTAACCTGTTTTTGATAATAAGCTTGCAACCTATAAAAGTAATGTTAACTTAGACTAGAGTAAATAACTTTGAGTTATCAGATTGAAAAAAGGACTGTAATCATAGCAAGATGAAGCATAATAATTTTATGATTACTTCTGTGAAGGCTTTGTTGTTTCTCTTTTAGACTTGATTTCATCTATGATCTATTTGAACATGTTTCAAGCCGAAATAACCAGGAAACCCTGAAATGTGGAAGTAAACACAAGAGGCCCACTGTCAGCTCACAGTTCAAGGTTAGTTTAAGATCTCTTTGGTGTCTTATTGTTTAATGTCATTTTAAAAATTGAAAATGGTACTTGTGTATGCATCAGGAAGTGTTACAATTTTTTAAAAGTTTTCTTCAATTTTAAACCAAAATGCTTTATAGAAGTAAAATCCTTTTTATTTTTAACAAGAAAAATATGTAGCTGTTTTAGTTGGGGTCAGAGTGATTTTATTAAATTGTGCTGTTTATGAAAGTACTGCACTTGAACATGGGGTAGATTTCTTCCTACATTTATCTCCTTTTCCTTTATGTGTTTAAAATGTTCTGATGAAAAAAATTTATGGGTAGCTTTTCAAGATTAAATATTAAAGAAAATTTTAATTCATTAGGCATTAATTAATTTTCTACCATGTGCCAGATGCAAAAGTCATATTCAGGTACATAAGATATGAACCCTGCTGCCAGGGAACTTCCAATCAATATGCAGGGGAAAGTACAAATACACAAATAACCCTAACCCAGCAGAGAATGAGATACATGCAAAGGAGAGGTTTAGGCAAACTGTGAAATTTGTGAAATTTGAGAAGGGAAAAAATCCCTTTTTTGCTGGAAAGGTATTAGTGTAAACTTCAGGGAAGAGCTGGTCTGCGTGTGATTGGGGTGGAACCTAGAGACTTCAGTGGACAGAGATGTGGGGCTGTGTTTTCTAGGTATGTGTGGGGCTGTTGTGTGCAAAGAGAAGAGCTGCTAGTGCCATTTCTCTATCTTTGTTTCTGTCATGAAAGCCAGGGTAGGGAAGGGAAGGAATAGAACAAGGATCAAAGAATATTGCACTTGGGCAGGAAAATGGTATATGTGAAGGGGACGGGTAAACTGAATCCAAGGTTGTATGGGTAAATCAAAACCAAAGTTGAAGAAGAATTTAAAATGACAGTTTTAGGCGTTTATACTTATGTATGGAGTAAATAATGGGAGCCCCTGAAAGTTTTTGATTAAAAAGGTAAAGTATGTGATCATGATAGTGCATCAAGAAAATTACTTGGATAGCTAGTAATTGGAGTTGGGAAAGACTGGAGGCAGAGAACTAATTTAGGAAGCTATTATAATAGTCTAGGTAAGAAGAAATGAGGACATGAACTATGATAGCTTCCACAGAAATTGAAAGGAAAGGGGGTCGATGCCGGGTATACTGCAAAGGTAGGATCCATAGGATTTGGTCATTTGGATGTGTGGGATGAGGGAAAAGTTATAACATAACAGAACCCTGTGAGCCAGTAGCCTGGAAGGAGAATGTTAACAGGAAATCAGAAGGTTAGGAGGAGAAGCAGATTTAGAGGAGAAAATGATGGGTTCAGTTTTTGATATTTTTGAGTTTGAGGTTCTAACAGTCTCTTGGCAATGGGATACTTGGAGCTCGGTGGAGAGGGTGGGTGGTTGGGCAGGGAGGATTGGTTAAAGAGATTAGAGGAGAGCAATAATAGTACAGTGTTGTGTAGCCAGAGAAGGGAAGACGGTATCATAAACAGTGGGATGTTCCACGGTTGTCAGATATCAAAAGGTGAGGAGACGGAAAGGTCATTCTAAGCATATTAGTGACTGTGAAGAGAGTTTTTAGTAGTCAGTCTAATCAGCATTTATTTATTAAGTATTTACCATGTGCCAGGCACAGTGCTAATCAAGTTCTGGGAACACAAAAAACCACCACCCCATCCCCTTCCCCCCCCCCCAAAATAATCCTTGCTCTCGAAGAAATCTCAGTTGAGAACTACAGAGTCCTAGGGATAAATGTCAGATTTCAAAGAATAAAGGGATGAGTTGGAAGGTGAGGCAGTAGAAGCGGTGGGTATTGATTATTTTTTCTAGGACGTTCAAAATGGTGGGGAAAGGAACAGAGGACAGCCTTTGAGGGCAGGACCAAGAGCCATGAGTGGAAGTGGGTAGAAGTTACACAGAGACAAATTTAGGCTTTCTGAAAAAGGAAAAACTTCCAAAC
Organism: Vombatus ursinus; assembly: GCF_900497805.2. Lineage (NCBI taxonomy): Eukaryota > Metazoa > Chordata > Mammalia > Diprotodontia > Vombatidae > Vombatus > Vombatus ursinus. The sequence goes on from NW_020954569.1 coordinate 24,372,049, forward strand.
TAGTAGAGTTCTCTAAGAGTGAAATGGGCAAACTTAGGAAGTCGTGGACTGCCCCTCACTAGAGGATGGATGGCTGGTTGTTTATGTTGTAGAAGGTATTCTTACTCCTTTATTGACTAAATTCTCTGGCATCAGAATTCCCTCCCAATGTGAGATTCTGTGATTTTCTCTTCCTAAAGTGACAGGGAAATTTAAAAAAAAAAAGATAGAATGTAGGAGACCTGCTCATGTCTGCACATAACAGACAGGAAGGAAGTTTAAGACAGAGATAGAGATCATTGGAAGAGCACAGTTGAAGTGAGATGGCATAAATTGGTAGCTTAGTGTATATGTAGTATATGATTTCCTCAAGCAGCATATTATAGCTTGTAGTAGGGGAAAAAAAGGATGGCTGGAGTTACCCAGGATGAAAGGGCTTATAAGGTAGAAATAGCAGAAAGTGAACAGAAGAAAGAATTCAAGGATGGAGCAGAGAGGGTATTGTTAAAGTTGCTGACCCACAGGGTCAAGGAGCAAAGTGATGGCCAGAAGAGCTTTACATGGGTGAATGGGGAGTAATCTTAAAGGACTTTGAAGATCACGACAGAAGAACAGGTAGAACAAGAATAAAGGTGTTGGAGGAGTCAGAAAGGGAATTACAGAGTTCAGAGTCTCAGAGGAAGCGTAATTTTAAGCAGTTGTTATATCTAAGGTCTGATGACTCTTGGGAGTTGCTGGAGTGTCATAGAATGGAGTTCATTGTAGCTGATATCAGGAAACTGTGAAGATGGGTATTAGAAAAGTTTTCAGCCTTTTTATTAAAATTTCCATGGATAACGGCATGGAAAGGGGTAATAGGGAACTGCTAAAAGTCACAGAGAACAATGGGAAAGTAATCAAGACTTTGATAGATAAAAGTGACCAGAATCAAGAGAAAGTAGCGTGAACTTCATAGAAGAGGAGCTGTTCATGGTGGTGATAGGGCAAATAGTGAACACAGAAGTTAGGCAGATTTCTTTTTAAATGAAATTTAAAAGGTGAAACAGCCTTATTGCAATCTTTTTATTTTGCTCTCACTTATTTGAGTTCATTTATAAACCTGAAAGTGGAGTCTGAGGACCTGAGTTCAAATTCTACCTCTGATGCTTACGTCCTCTGTGACATTGGGCAAGTCATTTCACGTCTATGGGTTTCGGTTTCTTTGTGTGAAAAATGAAAGGAGGAAGAATAGATAGCCTCTGACGTCCCTTCTGGCTCTCAGCCTCTGATCCTGTGATTTTGACTGGCTGAAGATCTACTGACGACAAGGCTCTGTGGGGGATGTAAAAGGCTAGTTGTCCTCTCTTCTCAGAGAACTTACATTTTAGTTGGAGACAGAAGAGAGACATGCACAAACATTTATTAAGTATTTACAAGACAATATATTTTGAGTCCCAAATGAGTGGCACACTTCCATAGGAATTCAGAAAAAGAAGGGGTTTAACACTGGGCTGTAGTGGACAGGGGAGGTTTTAAGCAAGAGGTAACACTTGAGCTGGCCTTTAAGAAGGAAGGAATACTATTGATTAAGTAGTGAAAGGGCAGCTAGGTGGCTCAGTGGATAGAGCACTGGCCTTGATGTCAGGAGGACCTGAGTTCAAATCCGGCTTCAGACCAAACACTTGACACTTACTAGCTGTGTGACCCTGGGCAAGTCACTTAACCCCAACTGCCTTAACAAAAAAAAAAAAGTAGTGAAAGATACTTTCTAGGCAGATGAAAGAAGGGTAGTCTAGTCTGACTAAAGCCAAGGGTTTGTGTTGCGAGGTATTATAATATAAAGCTGGAGAGAGAGGCCAGATCAATTTGTGAAGGCTGAGGAGCTATAGGCTTTATGCTGTTAAGTAGAATACTTATTTCCTGAGAATTAAAAGAGCAATTGAAAAGGAGGGTCACCCCTTTTCCCTGAATGGGAAGAGATGGCAATCCTTTCCCATTCAGGTTCATAATTAGAATAAATAATCAGTTACGTGAAGAAAAATGCTAAATTAGAAGACATTGCTAGAATGGAAAAAAAATGTACTTCTTTTAAAAAATAAGTTTTGCTTTTACTACTTTCCTTTCTTTTAAAAGAAAAAGAAATGGATTAGTTTTGTATGTAGGTAGAATAATCATTTGGACTGGTAGTAGCAATAATATACTTTTCTATAGTATGAGACCTCATATATGAGCCTTTCCTCCTGCCTCCCAACATAAATAATAGTGTCTCTTACAGACTTCTTTTTACATTGGACTTAGACTTTCAAAATAAAAATACAAAAAAAAAAAGTCTGTTCTCTGTCAACTGAGATTGCTTTTAGAAGTGCCTGGGGTGCTTAGAAACTAAAAGGGTAAAATAATAAGAAACTAAATAAAAGAGATTTTTTTTTTTACCTTTTCAATAGGACTCTCTGCATTCCTTAATGGCCACATTGAGCACGTCTAATCCTTTCTTTGTTCGATGTATCAAGCCAAACATGCAGAAGGTAAGATTTAAGGTACTCTCAGATCTATATGACTTATTATAGTATTTGGCTTTTTGGAACAGAGTCTCTGAAGGGGGTGGGGTTGGGAGAGTGGATTCTCATTATTTTAGTTTCTGTCAGGTCACTTGGAATGTATTTGAATGCATTATGTGCTAGTCATATACTCAGACTGTTATTCAAATCTTAGGTGGAAACTTTCATTCTAAAACTAGAAGCCAATCATATCTCTATTTTACTTCTTTGGAAAATGTCATTACCCCTCCTGGAAGTCTTTTGTTTGTAATAAAATGAACAAATTTAAATGTTTTCAAATGTATATTTAGCCTCAGGTTTGAAATTCTTTTATGTTCCCCCCTGGGTTTTTATGTGTTGTAGAAATGTTGTTCTGTTCATAAAGCAGACTTGAATCTGTGTTCTTACTTCAGGCAGCTTCAGTATTCATCTGGACTCTATCGTAGTTGTCCAAAGTGCATATAGCTGTTAGATACTGAATGTGAGGGGAAGAAAAGCAGAGGCTATCTAAAGAAAGTCTGTTTGTTACTAGCTTTGCCTGTTTTCTAGATCTTTCTCCAAAGTTGTAGGTTAGATGCTTTTCCCAGATGGGCAGAGAGTTCTGTTTTAGTATTGTTGGAAGTTAGTCTGATTTGGGAAAACTGATTTTTAGCAGTCCCATTTTTATGACTGGAAGAAACCTTCTCCAGTAAAATCCAGTTGGTTATATGGGTTGAAAGAAAAGGTGGAGTTAGCTTTACTGTGCTCCTTGTATACTATAAAGAAATGTGTTAGCTCAAAAGAATATTAAATTCAGTTTGTTGACCCATAACTAAAAAATGACTGGGTAGAGTCAGACAAATGGATGACAGCTAAAATGGGGGAAAACTATTTACATTAAAAGAGAAAAGATAATGTTCCCAACTTTTTGAGTTTTACATGTAAACAATAGGTGTTCCAGATTCTTATTATACTCATATATATATGTAAAATGATAAGTTTCCTAGAATATGTATGTGTGCACACGTGCTATATTTGTGTTTGTTAATTTAAGCAGACCCATCTCTCTTAGCTGATTGTAGGTTTGTTTGTTTTTTAATTGAATCTAAGCCATCTGTAGCTTTTATTATATCATAGCCTCTTCTACTTCCCCTCCTTAGTGTTTCTAGAATATGTTATGTAGAAAATATTGGGGTTTTCTGTAATTTTTTTGGTATGTAAATAAATATTTTTAAGGGCATCCAGCATTCTAGGAAGGAATTCTTATACATAGGCAGCAAAGCCAGTATTCTTTGTGGTGATAAAATGTTTCCATGTAACTCTCCATTCCTTATTAAAATGAAGGTTTGATTGTGGGCAAGGTCTCAGATTCTCTTGCCCAACCATGCTGAATTTTCCAAGTATGAAACAAATACCTTTTTAAAACTTTAAAAAAAAATTTTAAATTAATATATTTTATTTTCCTCCATTACATGTTCAAACAATTTTTAAACTTTTTTTTTTTAAGTTTTGAGTTCCAAATTCGATCTTTCCTTCCTCTCCCTCTCTCTGAGATGGTAAGCAGTCAAATGTAGGCTATACGTGTGCAATCACGTAACACACTTCCATATTAGTCAAATAAATGATTTTTTGGAAAACTAACATCAGACCTTGCTTAGGACATTTAACATTACTTGACTGTGGCTCATAAGATATTGCTATTCCAGTTAGGGTTTTTGCATAACCTCAAGATACTGTGACCATATATATTCTCTTGGAGCCTAACAGCAATCCATGATGAAATGAAGCTTTTTGTCTATAGCCTTTAGTAATCCTCTGAAGTAGAATAATTTATGCCAGACAGTCCTGCTGGTATTCTTCACTTTGGGGCCATTAACTTTTAAAAATTAATTCTTTAGCATTCAGTTGTGAATATTAACTCATCAAAAGGACAAGTACGTGTCCAGGTGGCACAGTGGATAGAGAATTGGCCCTGGAGTCAGGAAGACCCCAGTTCAAATCCAAGCTGATACTTACTAGCTGTGAGACCCTGGCTAAATTACTTAATTCTTGTTTTCCTCAGTTTCCTGTTCTGTAAAATGGGAGCAATAATAGTACTTAACCTCCCAGGGCTATTGTGAGAATCAAATGAGATAACAATTGTAGAATGCTCAGCACAATGCCTGTCACATAGTAAGCAATAGTTCTCTTTATGTAAGTAGATCTTTCTTCAGATCTCTACATAAAGCAATTTTTTATGTAACACGAATTTGCCGATGGAAGTGGGGAAAGGAGGGAGGTGGCAGAAAAGGAGCCATACACTTATGGAGGGAGGGGGCTGGCACAAGGCTCAAGGACACGTTAGGGTAGGGGACAGAGAAGTGAGAGCAGTAGGAAGAATTGGCTGGGGGTGGGAGGATGGAGGGGTCAATGAGTAGGGGCCAAACACAGAAAGGAGAAGACAGTTGACTCATGGGGGTTGGGGACAGACATGAAGTACCTGAGCTTGGCCTGATAAAAGACAGACAGGCAAGGGCAGACACACTGGGGGGGGGGGGGTGTCCAAGCCCCCAATCTGGTGCTGGTGGTGGTAGCAGTGGCTGTCTCTCTCGTGTGACCTGTAAGTTCTTCTGCTAAAATAAAGTTGAATTTACATAAAGCAAGAACTGTATATGTAAATGTTAGCTATCATTATTATTATTGTTGTTAAGCAATCAGTATTTCTTTTGTCTTGTAGTTACATTTTTACATAGTCTCTTTTGGTTCCTATAATTGGGATCAACTATTAACACTTCAACTTCCAGCTGAACCATTGGTGACATAATGCAGTTTTAAATATTAAAATAAAATGCCAAATTTGAAAATATTCAAATCATGGTACTAAACTTCCTCCATACAGTTTTAAGCCCCAGTAACCCTTAAAATATTTCTAAATATTTTATTACAGGTGATGCAGCTAGTACTTTTGAAGGTTTTGGAATTTGTTGAAAGTATTTCTATCCCTGGGAGGTAAAAGGCAGTGACCTTTTTCAGTATTAGCTTATTTTTCCATGCTTATTTTCTATTTGACCAATATTTGCTACTGTTTTGCATTTTCTTTAAAAAAAAATTAGCCAACATATCCAGGATTATACCATAACTTTTCCAATAATTATTTCCCAGTAAATATTCCATAATGTTTTGGTTTTCATTAGCTCTTGTCCTCATCTATTGTAATCAATAATTAATTCCATGAAGAAATACAGATAGTGGAAGAATTTATAAATGATGTTGGTGTTTTTTAAGGCACTCACGAAATACAAGTACAAACAGATTTCAAATTTGTGTAAAGAAGTGTATGTTAACAGTCTGTAAAGTCCGATATTTGACTGTAATTTTGAATGTCAAGAAAGCAAAAATCAGGAAACAACTTATGACTCTATTCTTCATTTACTTACAGTGTAAAAAAATTGGAAAGTTACTATAGTGAATTATAAGTTGCACATCAGCACCCCTTTGGGTCACTTTGAATCAGTAAGTATTTATTAAACATTAGTGCCAAGCACTATGTTAAACATTGTGGATACAAAGAAAAAGCAAAAACAGTTTCTGCATTTAAGGAGCTCTCAGGAATTTTCCTTTATGAATGAACATTTCAGTGTTTAGCTTAATTTGAAAGATAAAACTTTAAAGAGAAAAAATATCAGTTGTTAATCTGTTTCCAAAGCTACTTGATGCTGAGCAATAATATTACTATGTTCAATTCTTGGAGCCCACACTTTAGAAAACACAAAGATAAATTTAAAGGACAACTATAGGAGCATTACCAGGATGGGAACCTCAAAATCTTGCCGTACAGTGAATAGTTTAAAGAAATGAATGTTTAACTTAGACAAGATTTAGCTGCCGCATACTGCTCAGTAGTTCTGTTGCTTACTACTTGTGTGACCTTAAGCTTTAGTTACATAATTTGTCTGGTCCTCAGTTTCCTTATTTGTAAAGCAAGGACATAGACTAGATGATTTCTGAGGACCTTTTCAGCTCTAAATTTGTGATCATGTAAAGTATTTCAGGGGATTTCACACAGAAAGAGGATACATTCTCCTCCCACTTAACCCCAAAAGGTAGAATGAAAAGCACTGTTTAAGAGACAGGTAGATTTCAGCTAAATATAAGGAAAAACTTCCTAACAAATTAGAGCAATCCAAATTGAAATGAGGTCGGGAAGAGGCAGAGTGAGAGAGGGTTCTTCCTTACTAGAAGTTTTCAAATAAAGGATGAATGACCACTCATCAGGAATGTTGTAAAAAGGCTTTTTCACAAGATAAGAGTTGAAATCGATCATTGTTTCCTAACATTTTGTGTGTCATGGACCCCATTTTGGCAGTCTGGAAAAACCTATGGACCCCCTTCTTAGAATAATGTTTTTAAGTGAAAAATAAAATACTTCGTATTTCAAAAGAAACGAAGGTTAGAGATGAGAAAAATATAAATTTTTTCCAAGTTCATAGACGCTCCACAATCTAGGGGTCTGTGGACCCCAGCTTAAGAATCCTTGCTGCTGAGATCCCTTCCAGCTCTGTGATTCTGTGAAGAATGTATATTTGTTGAATATGGAGAGAAGAGAATGGCAGCACCATCTTCTCAGATTCCCCCAGAATCAACAGACTCGAAAAGTGTCAAACCATAGATAAATGTTGGAAAGTCTTCCTGCTCATTGGGAAGTGACCACATCCAGAGAGTTTCCTTGGAGATTTTTACACACACACACACACACACACACACACACACACACACACACACACA
>NW_020954569.1:24379296-24393711 GCF_900497805.2 Vombatus ursinus
ACACACACACACACACACACACACACACACACACACACACACACACATGCGGAGAGAGAGATTTCTATATGGGAAGATAAGCTTGCCTTTCTTAAGGTTTACTTGGGTATTGATGAAGAGAGGAGGAAGGCTGAAGAAAGACTGTTTTGTTTTTGGAGGGAGAGTTATTATTTGAAGGTATTTATTTCTTAGTGTGAAGAGAGAACATTTTGGAAATGGCAGCGTTCTCTATACAGCCATGGAGTTTAGTTTAGTTTAGTTTTTTTCTTTTATATAGGATGCTTTCCCACTATTGACCAGTAGAATGTGCTTTCTAAGCCCTTGTTAGGATTTCTTCATGACTCTTAGGTTATGAAGGCTACTTTTAAAACTTCCCTCATGATGGCTACTGCATTAAATCTTTTGCCATGATGGATTAGTCCTCCTAACCTGTCTTTCTTCCTTCTAATCTTTACACATAATCCTTTCAGATTAATTTCCCTTGTGACACAGATTTGATCATGTTATATTCTATTGTTCAAAACCCTTCAGTGACTTCCTGTTTCTTAACATAAAGTTCAAACGCCTTAGCCTAGCATTCAGGGATTAATCACCAAGCATCATCCTACTTTTCCTGTTCTGTCTCCCTCTATGGTTATAAGCCAGCCATCCTGGCCCAGACTATTTGTCACATGGTACACATCCAATCTGATCCTATCCTACCCCTATTCCTTCACCTACTGTTCCATCTTAACTTGCTGAAATCCTTCCTCTCCTTAGACCCAATACCTTCTCTTTCATGAATCCTTCCCTGATTTCTGGTTAGTAATGAACCTTAATGACCCATCCCTTCCCTGTACCCTCATCCCCTAATACTTTTCCCTCACTTGATTTGTGCCGCTTTCATGCGCTCAGTATTCATCATAATGATAGGTGTACCTGTCGTATTTTCTTACTATGTGGTAATAAAATCCATGAGCCATGTCTCATTTTGTTTTTGCATTATTCCTCAGTGACCCATACTGTAGGTAAGTACTTTAAAAAATGTTGAAGTTTGAAATATAAATATGATGAGAAATAAAGGACAAGACTTCACTTATTGTTGCTCTTCTATGCCTTGGTTATAGAAAATGTGATCATTTTGCCTTTTAATTTATAATTTGGCATATGCTACATTAATAGCTAAGAATAATCTACTATATATAACAAGCCACAGGAAATTTATCCTTCAAAACATTTTCTAACCTCATTAGAACAGTTCGCTAAAGAAAGTCAGGCAATATTCAGTCTTTTCTCACAAAATATCTAAGCAAATGAGTTTTGGACAGAAAGGGCTTTCATTAACATTCCACAACAAAATCCCCTAGGGGGTTATAAGATGGAATTAAAGAAGGGAACATACAGGTGACTATCCCAAAATCTCGATAAGCATGAGAACTAGTCTCCAAGAGTTTCCAGAACATCTAATTTTATGTTGTATCAGAGTTCTCTTCTCTCCCTAGGGAAACAGTGCAACTGTTGCCATTTACTGTTGAATTATACCTACCTTTTGAAAAATGAATTTGCATTGTTGGGAGGTTGGCTTGACTGCTGATGTTTTTTACCATACTTCACTCTGATTTTGTATCAGGGTAATTATATGATGAGAAAGAAATTGGATTCTAATCACACATGATCCACCTTTAAAAACAGGAACTCAGGAAAGCTGTATTCTAAAAGGATTAATAAACTTTTCAGAAAAATGTAATTGGAGCATGTGACCCAAGATCCTGTGGTAGTTGGGATATAGTAAAAGATTTGGTTTGTTCTTTTTATTCTTGTCCACTTACACTTATTTTGCTTCATTAGGCTACTAAGCATTGTACTACAATGGTGAAGGTATTATTTAGTCTTTGAGTTTGTGATGTAGAATTAAATAGGTTATACTTTGTCCTCACCAGAAAAATTAAACATTGCTGATGAACATCTTTCTCTGTTTGAATGTAGCAAAATAAATAAGAAGCAAAATGTCCTTCCTATATGTCCCAACAAATCCTCTTAGGCATTATCAACATACTCAATGAGCCAAGTGTAAGTTTTTGATGTGAATCAGACTCTGACTCATGCTTTCACTTATTGAAGGGCTAGATAAAATGAAACTTAATATTTTAAAGGTCCTTCGAGGGTATCTCCTCTAGGACTCAAAGCAGATGAATGACTGAATGGGTCCTTGGAGAATTTCCTGATTCTGGCAGGACTGGCTATCTTCAAGAAAATATGAGCATCTCAAGACAGGAGGCTGGCTGGCCTAAATGACCAGCCTATTAAGATAAAAAGGGGTGGGGAGATGGCAGTGGCAAAACAGAATTTCAAAATATTCAGTCAAATTCAACTGTGTTCACCATTTTGGTATCATCTACAACTTATGTGCTATTTTATAATCTATCACCATAGACAGAAACATGTTATAGCACTAGGCCAAGAACTGTAATCACTGATGTTTCCTCAGCTCAGTCATGACTAATAAACTGATTTCTGAGCTCTCCCAGCCATTTGAATACCTTACCTAATAATTGTTTGACCAAGAACACCTTTTCCCCAGTTTATTGTTTCAATATGTTTTGTAGAACTGAACAAAAAGCCCTGTTAAAGTCAAGAAAGGTTACTTCCTTTTTGATTTGTCAGGCCTGTTCCTCCAGGATGGCAGGTCATTCATTCCACTAACAGCGTTTAGTTTCTTATTCATTTTTCATTATTTATTGTTATTTTATCATTTACTATTTTAAAAATAAATTCCTGATGTTTGTTATCCAGGATTCAATTCCTTTATTCTTTATGATTTTTTGCCAAGGATTTTTCAAATACACAAGTTATTGTCAATGGTTTAACCTTTTGCTAATCTTTAGGTAACCTTTCGGTTACTGAGTAAAAATCATAGTCTGTGTTGTATAATAACTTCATTATTCTCATTAAGGATTCTGTGGTTCAAATCAATAGAATAAGCTAATTTGAAATCATCTAACCTATTTAGTGTCTTTGGGCTAGCACTAGATTCTTCCAATCTACAGGCCGCCTGTTCCCATCTCCCTTTTATAGAAAAGACAAAAGTAGAAATAAGTCCCTGTCTAAAGAAGTTGATTTTTTGAAATTACATCTAAGACTTAATATCTGTCTCCACTGAATTTTATTTAGGTCTACCCCCATGCTGTAGTCTGTCAATATCTTTGTATATCTTGACTCTGTCATATGTTAGCTGTTGCTTTCAGGTTTGTGTCACCTGCAGATTTTATGAGCATATGCCATTTCTGCCTTTATTCAAGCCATGCACAGATGACATTTATGTATGTTTGTATAGCACATATTTCATAATTTTTATGTTATTAACATATAATATAGTTATATATACACACATATGTATGTACAAACACACGTAACATATTCCTTCCTGTTCCCATTTAGTAATCTCTAGAGACTTGTCGTTTCTAACATCTAAAATTCTATTCAGGGTCCTAACATCTTTCTTGTTCTTAGATTTGTTTAGGCCTAAAACGGGTACATTTAGGTCCCCAACTATTATGATTTTATTTTTCCCTGTGATTTAATTCACTTTTCCTTTTATGCATTCAGTGAATATATGTCAACTACTGATAATACTTGTCTCTGCAGTTTATAAACATAATATGGTTCCTCCATTTATCTCTTTTAACTATGTCATTTTTACTATTGCCTTTTCTGAGATCATCATTATTGCCCTGGCTTTTTTTAGTTTTCCTAAAGCATAATAAATTCTGCTCTATTTCCTCATTTTAACTCTGTCAGTCTTTATATGGTCAGGTGTGTTTTTCAAACAACATATAGTCAGATTCTCCTTTCTTATCCATCCTACTATCCTATTCTGTTTTATGACCAAGTTCCCAATCAACAATTGTGTAATAACAGGGTATGTCATTCCATTGCCTCATTTTGTTTCCTGTTTGCACTCTTTTCCACTCTTTACAAAGAAGATGGTGAAAAATGAGTGTGATCCATGCTAGATTTTTAATTGAAAAATCTCGAATTGCCCAATCTCTCTGTATTTATATTTTACTTTACATCCTCTCTGGCTTTTGGACGATGAGAATCTGGAGGGAAATGTGTCCCATTTCTCCCTATTAAAATATAAATGCTTCATCATTGTTTACCTCCTTTCAATTTTTCATAAATACTTCTAGATTTCTCTTAATTTCTGTGTTTGCATTTTACTATTTCTACTTAGTGTTTTTTTTTTGTTTGTTTGTTTTTCATCAGGACCTCACGCAAGTTCTCGAATCTATTAAAGGTTCATTTTTACTCTATAGGATTATACCCAGTTTTGTAGGATACTAGGATACTGTTCCTGGCTATAAGCCTTTGTCTTTTGTCTATTGTAAGATTTTATTCAAAGATTTTCTCTCTTTTGTTGCAGTATAGTCTTCTGTGATCTTTACTGTGGTTCATGTTCTTAGACTGTTTCTTTCTGATTATTTGCATTATTTTTTCTTTACCTTGGAACCTCTGATATTTTGATCTTCATATATTTTTTATTGTCTCATGGAGTCATTGAGTTCTTGGGAGCCTATTACTTAGGTAATATATTCCACTTTCTCTTAATTTTTTCCTTCCAAATTTTCCCTCCAGAGCTCTTCTTTCAATTTTAATTTCATTTTTAAAGATCCCTTGCTTCATTTTTTTCCAGCCATTCTTTTTGTCCTCATCACCAAACCAGTATATTCTTTGTGACTTTACTATTTGTTTTGGTGGCTAATATTTGTTTTGCTGTTGCTTTCTTTGTCTGACTTTCCCTCTTGAACTTCTCGATCCACAGTATTTATTAACAGAGTTTAGGTTGGATTTTTCTGGTGTGACATAGCCATTAGAGTCACTTGCTTCTTTTTATGGGGGAGGTGGGGTTCATTCATCATTGTACTTTTTTTCTGAGGGTCTTCTTCAGATCTTCAAATCAGAGAGTGAATGAGAGAGCTAGACTCCTCTGTGTTTCTTTTCATTGTCACCTTAACCAGAAGTTTGAGATTAATGCTATCACCATTCCATGGGTTGGTGTTTCAAGGCAATGACCAAAGATCTTGGACCTTAATCCCAGACTTTTCTGGACTGGATAAGGCAGGTTTTTGGTTTTAGGCTTTTTTGGGGGAGGTGGGGGGAGTAGAGGAGGAAGAGGGCGGGCTAGTTCTTTCTCTTGTTCCTCTGGCCATTGCATTGTCACGGTCTTGGTTGAGGTTCTCAGGGCTGGAAGGTCGGGAAGGCCTTCTGGAGATTGAGTTTAGCTGAGGTTTGGAGTTCGAGGGTCCAGAAGGAAGGGTGTTCAATCCCAGGCCTCCTATGTCTCCTCCTTCTCTCATCTTTTTAAAGATAACATTATCAAGGCAAACCATGAAGTTATCAGTTCCTCTGTTTTTTTGTTGAAAGATCTCCAGTATATATCTAGATAATTGAAGTTTCTCATCACTACTGTGTCCTGCCTTTTCCAATCTTATGATCTTTTTCCTAAACTCCTGTTTTTCCACTTTTTGTCTGGGTACTGTAGTATATTCAAATGATAGTTGTTTCTGTTATTCCTCCATTGATCTTTACTCTCTAACCATTCTTCTCACTCTGGTTTCCTGGATTTACTTACACAGTATAATTTCTTAATATACAATGCTACTCCATCCCCACCCATTTTTACCTATCCTGCTTCTTTTGAATAAATTATAACTAACTAACCAAAGCCATATTTTATTCATTGGCTTCATCTTAGGAGCTAACTGTTTTTCAGGTCTTAGGTTTAAATCTTTTACTGCCTCGGTGATCTTAGGCACTTATCTTCCCTATCAGCCTCAGTTTCCTCAGATGTAAAATGAGGATATGTTCAGTCCCAGGCCTCCCACAGCTCCTTCTCTTTTTGAAGAACGACATCATTCAGGCAACTCAAGAAGATGGTAGATGCTCTGTTTTTGGTAGAGAATGTGCCAGCATGTGTGGATGATTGGCGTTCTCTCCCCCACGCCCTCAGGCCTCTGTGCATCGTGACCTTTGAGCTCTCTCCTGTCTTTAGATCTTGTGATCTGTTACTTGTGTACAGATTGCATTTTCATTCAAAGTTTCCAGGCTATTATGTTGTTCCAATTGATAGTTTTCTAATTGCCCCAAAACAGCATGGCATAGTAGGAAGAGGGTGAGTTTGAAGTCAGGACAGTCCTACTTCAGAGCCCTTAGGAACTGTGAAGCTGTAGACTACTCTAGGCCCTAACATAATCTGTTCTAAATACATATCTCCCTGACCCCCAGCTTCCTCCTCTGCTGGGAATTCTGTAGCATCCACCTTAAAAGGTTGTGAGGATCAAACGAAATGCCACAGAAATTGTTGTTCTGCCTCTTCTTGTAGTTACCCTTGTTGTCTACTGCCACTTTATCATCCTACCTGCAGTGTATATATTTTATATGTACATAGTTATTTGTATATTCTCACTCCTATCAGAATGGGAGCTCCTTGAAGGCAGGGATTGTGTTTTTGCCTATTTGTTTCTTCTCTAAGCTTAGCCTAGTACCCGGCACATAGTAAACATTTAATGCATGTTGAATGATTGACTGATTTTCATTTTCAAAATGATACAGAATTTTAATGCTTGTTTTGTTTTACTGGGGGAAAGAGGAAGAAAAATAACCTTAGAGATATATAAGTAAGTCCATCTATTCAAGCTTAACATGAAGTTAAAGTTGAATAGCAGACAAAAAAGAATTCTGACTAGCAGCGCTGTTGAAGCTTTAAAAAATCCAAATTACTGAGGATAGCTTAGTTTTCTTTTTAGAACTTCTATTTTGTAAAATAGACAGTTCTTGCTTAATGTAAATTTGCATAATACAAATTCAGCTTTACATAAAGAATTCTGAAAGAGATCACTTTCCAAAAAAAAAAAAAAAGTCACTTATGTTAACTTTACTGTATAGTGCTGTGCTCTCTCTCTGCTCAACACTCTGCAGCTTCCCCTCCCCCCCAAAAATGGAGGCACAGAGAGATACTACCTCCATCCCTGCCCAGATTCGGGGTCTTGACTTGAGACCTCAGGTGTAAAGAAGAGACTTTTGCATCACTCTGCCTACCTACCTGCATGTTCCACTCCCAAGGGTCTGTCTTCTGTTTTGGGTACTACGTGTATGTCCCCACCCTCACTTTTCACTGTCCTTTCTTATATGTGTTTGTGTCCTGACCCCTGTGCTACTCCTCATCCTACTTCCCCCGCCAAGATTCTTCCTCTCAGATTTTGGCCAGGGCCCCATAAGGCTGTCCCCAACCCACATGTTCCTCTTCCTGCTGTCACTTCTCTGTCCTCAGGTCCCTCCCCCAATGTCCTTGAATCATGTGCTGGCCCCCTCACTGGAGCATAGCCCTCTTCCTTCCTTCTTTCCTTCCTACCCCCTTCCCTTTTCCATATCCTCCAGTAAATTCAAATTACAAAAAAAAATCACTTTACATAGAGGTCTGTGAAAGGGTCCATTTACATAAAGTGAGAACCGTCTGTATTTATTACTATATTAATAATGTTTGTCATTAAAAGTTAATACCAAAGAACTTCTAAAGGGAAAACACCAGTGTAAACCATCAGAATCCAAATGTGCGTGTTACAGAATGTGAATTTTATTCTTCTCTGCATAAGAAAGTAAATAAAAGAAAAAAGAAAAACAGAGCTGAGAGATAACTAAAACTTACTTCTTCCAGGCTAATTATCTATTCTTCCTTTGAGATGATCCTATCTTGAGGAGAATTAGTTTATTTCCACTTTGTTTTCTACAGAAAATGCCCACCTGGCCCGAATGTGGAAGAGAAAAAGGCCATTCAGGAACCTTTAAGCATTCCACCCTCATTCTATCATTGCTATTAATTTTTGTTGGGCTCTGTAGACTGACCACAGTGGATGTGGATTTGTGCCCAGTCAAAGGTACATCGACTGCCAGCATTTTATTCTTTTCCTTTTGAGAACATCTCATACACACAGGCCATTTTACCTTTTCAGGCAGTTTCAGTAAAGAAGGCATTGAAGAGAGACCATTCTGCTCACTAAATAGAACAATCCCCCCCAAGCCTCTCTCTCAATGGTCACTTGAATCCTGTTTACTAAGTCGTCATGGTAACTATTCAGCAAAGCTATGTACAGACCCCGATAAATAGGCGCAAATGCTGTTCAAAGAGTGCAGCTGAAGTGAGGACTCTTGGACTCTGTGTAAATTTTCTGAAATTGAAACTGAGTTACTTTACTTTTATCCTGGTCCATATATATACATGTATACATATATATGCATATTATGTACATATGTATATTTTGTAGTTGATCTATTAAAATTTTAGAGTTCAAGAAGCTGATTTGCCCTCTCAAAGCCAGTCCCAAATATCTTCAGCATGTACTGTTTGAGCCAATCCTCACCAGGCATGACTTCCTCTGAGTAGAAGCAGGAATGAATTAAACAGGCACAGCTTAAGATACCACATGAAAGGCTTGAAATACCAGCAAGCTGGAGAAAGCCTGCTGTTGTGCCTCTGTCAGTGTAGGCAAACGTTGTGGCTTCAACTGCTCAAGATGCAACCCTTCGCAGTGGACCAAAACTAAAGGGAGAAATCCAAAGGTAGGGGCTTTATTTCATTGCTTTATTGGAGAGATTTTATCTGACTTGTGGGAACTGCGTGCAATGGAATTGTGAAGGTGAGTGTATGCACAGTGGAGGTTGCCATTTCAGAGGGAGCTGGAAATGTTTCTTGTCTTGCAGTTTCCTCACAAGTGGGGTCAGTGTAGATTTAGGTTACCTGCAGAAGTTTAATCTACCAGAAAACCCTTTTCAATTATTCAAGTTGTGTTTGAATCTGAAAGAAATCTTTTTGTTAAGTCAGCAGAACAGTGGCTGATATTGGCATTAGCATGGGGAAAATGGGTATGATTTTCGATGAGATTCTTTTGTTTGAATTGATTATTTCAGAGAAATCCTCCTCTGTTTTTAAGGCAATATACAGTAACACAGTTTGCTTCTGATTTGTTAGTACTCTATGTGAGCTTTTACATTATGTGAACTTTTAAAGAAACTATAGCCGCACTAAAACATTTACATTAATGTTCTTTTGTTAAAATATGTTTTAATGAAGGATTTTCATAAGTTTTGAATTAGGGAAAGGATTTTAGTTAAACGATCATCTGTTGCATATCATATGCCTGCTTTACACATGCATATACATGTCTGAGTTTTGCAATCCTACTGGAGAAACCTGATGAGGCACATTTTGTTGCGATTCTCTTGTTCCATTCCAATAAGAATCATAAAGGAAATTTTTGCTAAGGAAAGCAGATAATAAGGAATGTGTAAAATACAAACCTCAACTTATAGATGGACATTGTGAACGCAGTTTGAGGGGTAAACAGTTGGCTTCTGTTCAGTTGCTAACTTCACCCTTATACGTAATCGGTGGTTTATATGCAGATTTTTTACATTAAACATAAAACAAAGATTCCATGCCAAACTGGCATCTGAATATAATTAAAATTTATGCTCGCAGACATGGAGATTGGATGTTGAGATTAAGTATAGTAGCACATTCAGAATGCCACATGACTAAATCTGTTTTTTGAATCAATCATTAGAGTGTTCAGTAAAATGCATTCCATTTATTTAATTGTATATTTCTTCTTTCTTCAGCAGTATAGTTTTCATTTCCTAAGTCTAATTGATCAACTTTAAATGTGTAAAATAGTATCATGAAATGGCAATGGAGAAAAATTATTTGCCAAAAACAAATGAGAAAGTATTTTTCAGCTTTCTACACTTCACAACTACCATCACTATAGCCTTTCCTGTGCTCCTTGAGCTCTCAGTTCTGTACCCTGATCTAACATTCACTCATAGTAATAATAACTGCCTTTACACAGCACTTGGAGGCTTATTACAGAGTGTTTTCTTGACTTGGTACTTCATTTGATCCTCTCTGCAACGTTGTAGATCTTACCTCTTTCTGATAAATGAAGGAACTGTGGCTCAGAGAGGCTTGTGGTCACATTGTTAGTAAATGTCAGAACAAAGACAGGAATCAAATTCCAGGCTTCCTGACTCTAAATCATTTTGCATCATTTTACATTTTACATCATTTTGCATTTCCATTGATTGGGCCACTAGCTTGAAAATTCTTCTAACCCCAGCCCCTTAGCAGCCATTCTTTCTGGTGCAGGGAGTTGCCTGGGCATTTGGGGTAAGGGCCCTGTGTCTGGGAGGTGGAAATACAGGATAAAGATAGGGCTCTGGTTGGAGAGTATACATTTCTTTCTGCCTCAGAATTTCGGATCCATCCTCTTTTGGAAAGGTAGCCTTATGCTCTTGATCCTATCCCCTCCTCCTCAATCAGTATCTTTTACTTTATTATGTTGTGTGTTTTTCTATTTCCACTGGCTCCTTTTCCTTCATCTGCAGGCATGCTTAAGATTTCCTTATTTAAAACAAAACTCTTCTGTCAAAGTATTATCCTGTCTCCCTTTTGATTACTAGAAGTCTCAAAAGCGGAGTCTACACTCACTGTCATCTACTCAACCTTATTGTTATTGTTCAATCGTTCAGTCATGTCCAATTCTTTGTGAACCCGTAGACCACACTGTCCATTGGGTTTTCTTGTCAAAGATACTAGAATGGTTTGCCCTTTCCTTCTCCAGTAGATTAAGGCAAACAGAAGTTAAGTGACTTGTCTAGGATCACACAACTAGTAAGTGTTTGAGACTGGATTTGAACCCAGGTCTTCCTTACTCCAGGGCCAGTGCTTTTTCCATTGAACCACCTAGCTGTCTCCTAGGCAAACAGGTTAAGTGACTTACCCAGGGTCACACAGTTAGTAGGAGTTTTAGGCCGGATTTTAACTCACGCCTTCCTTACTCTAGGCCCAGTGCTCCTATCTACTGAGCCATCTGGCTACCCTCTTATACTCAGACCTTAACGTCTTGCAATCTAGTTTTTACTAGCTGTCAGTTGAAATCATTTTAAGGTTACCAGTGGCCTTCTGATGGCTGTTTCCTATTCCTTTTTCTTCCTTGGCCTCTCTAGCACTTAATTAATCAACTCCTTCTTAAAACTGTCTTCTTTTGGGACAGGTAGGTGGCACAGTGGATAGAGCACTGGGCCTGGAGTCAAGGAGACCCGAGTTCATACATGGTCTCACTTACAAGCCATGTGACCCTGGGCAAGTCACTTAACCTCTGTCTACCTTAGTTTCCTTATCTATAAGGTAGGGATAATAAAAGCATCTACCTCTAGGGTTGTTGTGAGGATTAAATGAGATAATATTTATAAAGTGCTTAGCACAATGCCTAACACATCACAGGTGCTTAATAAATGCTTATTTCCTTCATTTCCTTCGTTTCATATAATCGATTATGAATTGCCTACTGTGGGCCAAAACCTGTGCTAGATACTGAAGATATAAAGACAAAAGTGAAACAAGTCTTGCCCTTGGGATTCTGATCCTGCATTCACTGATCTTTCCACAATACCAAACAAAGTGTACAACTGTGAATTAGATGAGACTTTTCCATTTGATTTACTGGCTGTGTGACCCTGGGCAAGTCACTTAGCCTGTCTGCCTCAGTTTCCTCATCTGCAAAATGAGGATAATAACAGCACCTACTTCCCACAATTGTTGAGAGGATCAAATGAGACTATTTTTGCAAACCTTAAAATGCTATAGAAATGTTTGTTGTTTTTGTTACCATTGAATATTAGAGAGACTACATTTATGAACTTGGTTGTTATATTAAGTAGTTATATCCCTAACATTCAGCAAAACCTCAGGAGGAAAATGCTTTTTAAGTCTTAAAATGTTATATAAATGCAGAATATTATTATTTTAGTTATTTTATGTAGTTGGTAAAAATACAAAGTAAATGATGGAAAGAGAAGCCCAAGTATCAGTGTGCCACTGACAATAACTAGCCTTTCTGGTGAGATTCTTTTTCTCAGATGAACAGTTGTCCCAGATTCAGCATCTTGGAAAGTACAGACTACCTGCTCTCATCCTCTACCACCACCATATTTGGTGTGCCACGCATTTCATTCATCCCTGTTTTGTCTACTATCTACAAGTCAATACTGGCTAGACCTTAAGTTATAGTGTTATAAACTCTGAGTAAAACTTTAAGATATGAAAGAAAAGTGACTTCATTGAGAAGTTGTAGAAGATGTTGCTCATATGGGCAAGGTTGCAGCTTATTATGAATTCTAAAAGTGTGGTTTTTCAAAGAAAGATATATCAGAATGTGTCAAAATAGCACATTTGAACAGAAATTTTTAGGTATGTGGTTGCTAGGATAGTGATTGCATTAATAGTTAAATGTTGATACAAAAATGTCTTGGTTTTAATGTAGGGAGTGGGGTGAGGAAAGGACAAAAATATTCACAGTAGATTTGGAAAATTGTCAGTTTTCATCTGTTGAATCTTATCAGTTAAAATACCCATGCAATCTTTAGAATAGAAACTGATAATTTTGAAAATTTTAATTAAGTTTAATACTATTAAACAATAGGACTTGGAAATGTTCAAGTTTTGAATTTTTATAAGCATGTTATAAGGGTGAAAGCATTTTTTTGACCGTTGTAAGAGTTGTTTCAGACACCTTTAAGCTATGACACTTTTAAGGGATTATAGATTATAGCAGCATGACCCTTCACTTTTTTGGACTCTTTTTTTCCTGATAATGATATACTTCATTCTCAATACATTCCATTATTTACATTAAAGATTGTGATAGACAGTGAGGTGACTCAGTGCATGAAGCAAGCTCTGGGCCTGATGTCAGGATGAATCTGAGTTCAAATGTGACCTTAGATACTTACTGGTTTTATGACCTTGGACAAATCACTTAAGTTTGTTTACTTCCATTTCCTCGACTATAAGATGGGGATGATAATAAATAGCATGTACATAGCATGTACCTCCCAGGGATGTTATGAGGATCAAATGAAATAACATTTGTAAATACAATACCATCATTAATACAATGCCTGACACATGACAGGCTTTATACAAATGCTACCTGTAACTATTATTATGTTTAACACAGTGGGCTATATATAGTACATACCACTATGATATTAATAAGTGTGCCTGTAAGTTTTATAAAATTTTCAAATACAGGCTTATCTAATTTTTACCAATTACAAAACAATTTTCACATGTTCCACATGCAGGTAGATTAAAGAAACATTGCTTAGATTTAGCAGTTTCGTCCCCAGTGCCCTTACTCAGTGTACAGGGCCAAATACAGTGTGGTGCAATGGAAAGTTTAGAGTCAGAGGCCTGAAGTTGAAATACTTTGCCTCTGTGACCTTAGGAAAGTCACTTGATTTCTGTGTCTCCATTCCTTCTATCAAATTAAGGGATTTTATTGTATTGGGTAACCCCCAAGATCTAATTCTGTGATCCTGTATAAATCAAAACACCTGCATTCCATAAAGAACCTATCTCATACTAACCCGGGTGTGTAGCCATTGTGTGGCATCTGTAGACCTTACCTTTTGTCAGCCCTTTTGAAAAGATTAACCTTGACTCTGAAGCTGTGCCAGAGGGTATTTCCTGTGTTAACACAAATAGCATCACCAATAGTTATATTATTAAAACTCTTCCCCTTCTCTTGTTCAGACAAAACAATAGCTAATATAAAATAGGCATTCAAGCTCTAAGGAAGGAAAGAAGGAAGGAAATCCTTATCTGATGCTGGAATTATATTGTGGTATGACGTGGCAAAGTAAAGTGAAGATGAGATTGTTTTCAGAAGACATTCATAATTTGCCACAGTAGTTCATTTTTTTTTTTTTTTTCGCTAAAGGGATAGCATGTGGAACACCACTAATCCTCGGAAACCAGGCCACTAGAAGCCTCTTCTATCAGCCTTTTACTTCAGGGATGACAGATATCTATTCATGATGTTGAACAGAGGTGTCATTCAGCTGTAGGAAGGATCGAAGAATCTCAGAGATAGAGGGGACCTGGGGGCCGTACTATATCCAGACAAGAATCCCTGCTAAAAAAGGTCTGTCAGGAGGGAAAAAGCAGTAAGTTCCTGCTAGGTGCCAGGCATTATGCTAAGCACTTTACAAATGTAATCTTCACAAGTTAGAAGTTAGAAACAGAGTTTTAAAAGTTAGTGAGGTAAAAAACAAAGCAGAGAATGGCAGGATTTTTTAATTTTTTTTAGTATTCGTTTAGGTGTCATAATGTATCCCTTAATCATGTTCATTACCTGTTCTATGATTCTCCTGGCTTGACTGGCAGCATTTGAACTCAAGGGGGTAGAATGTCTTATTCTAAATCTATTCAGATTTACTATGTTACCATATATATCACCACCTAAAGAGAGTGTGTGTGTGTGTGTGTGTGTGTGTGTGTGTGTGTGTGTGTGTGTGTGTGTGTGTGTGTGTGTGTGT
>NW_020954569.1:24393721-24397607 GCF_900497805.2 Vombatus ursinus
TGTGTGTGTGTGTGTGTGTGTGTGTGTGTGTGTGTGTGTGTGTGTGTATGGAGTTCTATCTGTTCTAAAGATGTCATCTAATGGTCCTTTAAATAATAAATTTATTTCATTCTGGGATTTTTGTCCAGATAGCACAACATTTTGGAGTTGGGATAAACTTTAGTGACCATCTTGTCACTGGAAAAAAAAAATCTGTTTTGGAACACACTTGACAAGTAGTTATCCAACGTTTGCTGAAAGACTTGAGGATGAATCTGCTTCCATCAAAGCAGCCCATTCCAATGTTGAATATCTTTAATTCTTACTTTTTTTTTTTTCCTTCTAGTCAACTTCTACCCAGTTCCTTCTAGTTCTGCCCTCTGGGACCCAAGAGAATAAATCTAATCCTTTTCCCACATGACAGTCATTTAAATACTTTCATAGTTATGTTCCTCATAGGCTTTCTCTCCTCCAGGCTAAACATTTCAGTTTCCTTGAAATAATCCTTATATGAGTTATAAATGACCTCAAGTTATTTAAAATTCAACTTGGTTGAAAAAAGTTAATAAAGATACTGTAGGGGCAGCTAGGTGGCTCAGTGGATAGAGCACCAAACCTGAAGTCAGGAGGACCTGAGTTCAAATCCGGCCTCAGCCCAAACACTTGACACTCACTAGCACTGTGACTCTGGGCAAGTCACTTAATCCCGATTGCCCCCCCCCCCCAAAAAGATACTATAAAGAGATGTAATATGTGACTCAGAAAATTCCTAGTTGTGTGAGTATCCTGGGATGTGTTAATTTTGTAGGATAACTCAATAAGTGCTTAGTAACGATTACAGATAAGAATCCTTCAAGTCATAAAAGAAAAAAATGTTTATCCTTTAAAGTAAATTCTGTAGAATTTGGTTTGAAATAAGGAGGAATTGAAGACAATATGACTCAAAAGTGTTGTCAAATTCCCGTTTCCATCCAAGAGATCAAGGGGTTTAAATACAGAAAAACAGGTTGAGTTACAGAAGGAAATGGCATTCAAAATATCCTATCCTCAGAATGGTCAAATGCATGCTTAAGAATGGCTTATAGCTTCATACAAAAATAAAAATAATAGTAACTGACATATAGCTCTTTAAGAATTGCAAAACACTTTACATACTGCCTTCATTATAGGCTAACCAGGTGATAGCTTCTTTTGTTTCCTTTAACTCCTGTTCCTTTCTTTGATCATGAATAATGGGCCATCAGCATGTTTCTTTTTCATTTTTTAAAAAAGTTTTATAATATGCTTTTAAAATCTGTGCCAGTCAGGTCATGAGTTGTTATGGACCTTAAAACTATTCTTTCTTCTGGACTCACAGGAGCTGTTAACTTGGTGAAAAGTTGCCAAGTTGCAAATAAAAGTAGCACGGAATCATAGAGCTGGAATCTTGGGCCAGGGGGATGGGGAGAGAAGGGGAAAGAGAAGAAATTCAGATTTGTTCAGAGTTCAGTGAGGACAGTGTCATGGAACTTAGAAGACCAGAATCACAATTAGGTTCCATGAGTGCTGGGTCACAGAGTCTTTGAAGCCCAGCCCCCACAGAGCTGGGAATTTAGGATGAATAGAGTTCTATAAGTGTACGAGAGGATGGGAATAATCCAGCCTTTGAATGTTGCCTGACCTCCCGTTTCCTAGCAACTCAGAGCTGCTCAGTGGAATATTTTGTGGTGTTGCTAATTTATACTTATCAGATATTGGCTGTGATCTAAGACTAGCTAATTTCCCATTGTGGCTTGTGGGCAGTCACTTTAATACATGAATAAGGGGAAAAAAAGAATTCCTAGGAAGCTGGATTCTGTTATACCCCTCCAAATCTCTCCGTAGCCTCTTTTAAAGTAGATTTTATAAGTAATTTAACTGTAATCTGTTTTATTCTCTTATTGCAGGCATAACATTTGGCCACACAACTTTAAAAAAAATTGCACTATATTTTTAAAAGTTCAGATTACAACCTATTTATAAATTCAGTCAGCACCTAATTCTTTGGGACCTAATTTTTCCCCTATCTTTAACTCACAGTGGGACTAGATGATCTCCAAAATTGTATTTTTTAATCTAGTGATTCAAATTCTAATTTTTAAAAAAATTTATTATAAGTTTTTATAACTTATAATAATTTTTAAATAAAATTTTTAAATTCAGTATTAACTTTTTCAGATATCTGTCAGCTCTTTGGTGGCGTCTATAATGACCATAGTTGAGATTCTTCTGAATAACTAGGCTCAAAGTATCTATCTTCTGATGTCTAACCACTTCTGTCTGCTGACTAACACCTTTCTGCTGATCTTGACCCCTCCCCCCGGCCCCCACTCCTCATGAATTTTCAAATTGGTGAATATAAAGCTTAGAGCAGCAGACTGCTCTACCAAACTGAATCTGACTCTTGCCGAGTTACAAGGGCCTTGAGAGGAGGGAGTGAGTTTTACTTCTCTTTTTAATTCATGAGTCACCTATCACAATGTCTTTTAAACCTAGACACTACTCAATATTTATTTGATGAATGAATAATAAAGCACTTTTTGCTGTAGAAACTGGTTTTCACAAAAAACATATCAGTACCCTCAGACCTAGGAGTTTGAACAGAAAGGGGTCTCTGGTACCTTCCAAATGCAAGTTTCTTCTATGGTTTGTTTTTGACTCCTAGTTTTTGAATTTATAGCAAAGTAGCTATGCTGTCACAGTCTTGCAGATTATTTCCAGATTATTAAGTCAGTGTCTGTAAAGAAGACTTGAGGACCTTAAAGAGAATTAAATATATTAACTCATACATACATATACATATATATGCATGCACATATGTATGTATGTGTCTTATTAACATCTGTTGTGGGCTTAAAACAAATGTAGCAATGACCTAAGATGACACAGAGGAGGTGATTTTGTTTTGTTTTGTTTTTTTTTCAGGAGTTTTCTGAGAATATACTTTCCTAGGTACTGAAGGGGCAGCTCTTTAGTTTCTTCCTTTCTCCGGGATTGTCTTATTCATTTCTCCATCTTTCTCTGTTCTTCCCTCTCTCTCACCCTCTCTTTAGATTTAAGCTCTTACTGCAAGTTCTGTTTGTTGTGATTATGTTTTTTTAAATTCTTCCATGTTACTTTTACCTGAATGAAAAAAAACTTTCTGTCTTAGATATGTGAGAGTATGTGTGTATGTGTATAAATGTAAATAAATACATGTTACATGTATTATAAATATACTATCATTATAGAAAAAAGTTACGTTTGTGGGACTCATTTTCTTGTAACCAGTGATTATGTATCTAGCAGAGTGCTTAAACAAGGCCTTAGTGACTTTGATTTGAGTATACTTGTGACAGTTCTCAAACGACAGCTGTCCTTTTAATTAGTATTTCACAGCATGACTTTTCATACTACGTCTGAAGTACAGGGTACAAGGGAATACAGCTGACCACTTAACAATGTGGTGGACAGAGGGAAACAGTAAGGGACAGAGGGGCCAGATTGAATTTTATTTTGGAGAGATTAAAAGCTTTAATTAACTTCCTTAGGAAAAAAAAAATGCAACAGACTACATCTATACAAATGGGAAGGAGGAGGTTCTGTGGGGATTTCCAGCTGGGAGCTGTACTGAGTCTTACCTTCTGTCACCTTTACCAGAGAGGGCTATCTGTATACCTTTCTCTTTTATATCCCATCTCTATGTCCATTCTCTTTAAAAAGCATTTTACGTGAGTCTCAAAATAGATTTTAATATGTCCTAATCGGTTCTGAATCCTTTTACATTTCAATGAGCTTTTGAAAACTGGTGCTCAATCAATGTGATGTCACTTTGGCTTTTATATGCCTCTGGTAGATTTACTCTGTGTGTGTGTGTGTGTGTGTGTGTGTGTGTGTGTGTGTGTGTGTG